>NW_024424119.1:58805233-58842932 GCF_017311325.1 Ursus maritimus
GTGCGGGAAGAGCGGCGGAGCATGCACAGAAGACAGGTTGGAGCTGACCAGCGCCAGCCACGCGGACACCCTGGAAACGGGGACCAACACTGTCACCGCGCACGCAAGCGCGTGGCGCTCACCAACAGCCACTCGGTGCTGGAGCGCAGGCTTCAAGAGGACCCTCCCCTTCTAGATGCTAGAGGAAGCCGGGCTCCACCAGACCAAGGGAACAAGTCAACAGCAAGATACTGGATTCCGCAGGCAGAATTCGAAGATGGCCCTAAGACCCCACTCCTGGCAATCACACCTGCACGATCCCAGAGCCCGGGAGCAGGATGGCTGCACCCTGGGCTGAGGTCACGCTGTGGCACAGCCAACTTGAAGAAAAGGAAATGACCCGCCTGGGGAGGCCTGACCTACTCAGGCAAGCCCTGAAAAAGGACGGGGCTCTTTCTGTCGCTGGCTCTGGAGATGCACGGGACCACGTGGCAAGGAAGAGTGGCGGGCCCCATGCGCTGAAAGTGCCCCGGCTGACAGCGTGAGGAAACAGGACCTCAGCCCTTCAGCCTCAGGCACTGCCAACCACCGGAAGAACCTGAAGCAGAGCCTTCCCCAGAGCCTCCACGGAGGAACGCAGAGCAGCCGCACCCTGGTCTGAACCCAGAGCCTGAGTAGAGGGCCCAGCCGAGCCCACCCAGACGGCCGACCTACAGCCCGCAAGCTGTGTGCGGTTTTAGGCTGGTGTGTCCGATGTACCGTGACAGCTGGCCACAGGAAGGGTCCAGATACACAAGGTTCAGAAGCTCTAACACAGGGATGAGGCAGGAAGGCCGGGCTGCATGACAGGCCTGAGGCCCCTAAGGCAGATGGATTTGGTCGGGAGGAGCTGAGGGATGTCTCCGGGACAGCAGGGACTGGCAGACGGCCTCGTACAGGGGACCCTGCTTTCAGAGGGATTTATCAATGCCAGCAAAGAACTTCAAAAATTAGCAGTAAGCCTACAGAAAACAAATAGACAACGTAATTATTAACTCCAGGAGAAAGGGTAAATGATCTCAGTACCCTTTGCTCCTAACAGAAAACAGCGCGTGCTCACTAACACTGATGGAAACCCTGAGATCTTCAACCAGCGCCAGGATCTAACACTCCAAACATCAAGGAGCCAAAGAATCGAAAACTGATATTCTAAGAAATAACCAATTCTGCGTATGGTTTTGAAATCAGAAAAAGAATTACGGAAGGAATGGTTGACAGAGCTACAAGAGGTCGCCTTTAGGGCGCGTGACACAGGTGGAGAAGGATGCTGACCTTTATTAAGAGACCAGTAACGTTATCTGACTTCAAAATACATATTACTTTCACTTAAAATTAACACTAATTCACAAAAACTAACATTAACGTCTTACAACGTTTCACTTCGCAAATATGTGCACAGATAAGAAGACGTGCCAAGTGAGGTCCCCGGTGTGCTGCGAGGCAGCCAGAGCTGCCAGGGCAGTGGGAACCCAGTCATCAGCACTGGTCACCCACAGCCAACACTGTAACCTGAGAACCGCGGTCTGCGCGGGCGGCTCTCAGGGTGGGGCAGGGCAGGCCCAGATCTGTCTCCTGGAGATGGGGTGAGCCGCTGGTCCGTGTGCAAGCTGGCGCTGGCCAGGTGTGGCCACAGATAAGGGCACGCGAAGCCCAAGGCACTCCTCCTGGGCCGCCTGACCCACAGGAGGCCCTCAGATAGCTCGTTCCACAAGCAGGTGCAGGGCCCAGCCCAAGGAGTCTGGCCTCCTTTCTCGGGGTGAGCGCTCTCCCCAGCATTTCAAAACATGAATAAGAAACTCTACCCCATGAGAAGAAAAGGAAAACTGTGAAATTAGTGTGGCTGCCCCTTTAAAACGGCACCACTTTGCACCTGGGCGCAGGCGTGAGGGGACCCCCGGCCTTTCACCGTGCACACACCCGCACTCCGGGGAGAGGTACTGCGCCACTCACCACCCCTTCCCCGCGCACCTTCTCCCCGTCCTGCGGCTGCAGGCCTCGCCCGACGAGAGGCAGACCCGGCAGCACCTCGGAATTACACCCTCCCAGAGAACGTGCCGGACGCACAGCCCGGGAAGCACGGCGTGGAGGCCTCCCTGTGCGCCGGCCCCTGACCAGCATCCAGGAGGGGCTCAGCCACGACAGGAGGCCCCCTGACTGTTGACTGTCGGCCCTGCTGGGTCTGGGAACAACCCGTGCCCAGAACGTGTCTTCCTCATAGGCCGGAGGGCGGGAGACTCTAACAAAGCCTTCCCGTCCCGCCCTTCGAAGCTCACCTTCTCTTCTGCCGAGACGTCAGCCATCGTCGGAGGCGGCGTGGGGGCGCGCTTCTTTACCAACAGCAGCACATCTAGGAGACAAAGACGCCCCTCCGGCTGGTTACCGCGCTCCTCCATGACATGGCGAAATGGGCGCGAGAGGGCCCAAGGTCAGAGCAGCGGGGGGCCCCCCAGCAGCTGCCCAAGCCGAGAGCCCACGCAAGCCCATGCTGCCCGCCTTCCTGCCCGCGAACAGCTTCTGGGGTGCGGCAGGAACCCCGCCGTGGGTCACACTGGTGGCCGGTGGCCCGGGAGGCATACACAGCACAGCCCAGAAAACCGTGCAAAGAACAGGTGGAAATCTTGCAAAATGTCCTCATTTCAATGGGCTGTTTCCTGAGGTTGGAGAGCTGGCCTCCGCCCTCCGAGCTAAGCACCTGGCGCGTGGTGAGGCCGTGTGTGCACGAGGTTGGTCCCGTCCCACCCGGCCTGGACTTGACCTCGCGCTCGGTGGAGCCTGCAACGGACTTTCAAAAGAGATTGTTTAAGAGAATCCCAAAACTAAAGTCACTCTTGACGACAAATGGAAAACCCAAGGTCTCTCCCCAGCGCTCCAGACACTAAGGTAGCAGGTAAATGGACGTGCATGGAGTCAGGCTCCCTAGCCCGTCGGACACCACGGCCGTGACTGCACTCTTTGCCCCGCGCGGCCAGCTCCGGAGGCCCCAGTCTCGCTGACACAGGATTAAAAATGCGCACACATCTGGCTTCTCGGACGGATGCTGTGTGTCCAACTTCGGTTTGTGCTGTTTTTCACAAACAGCCATAATGCGCACTTTGTTTTAACAAAGGAAGAATAAAACCCTTGTAGCTGACCCAGTTTCCCTGCTCAGCCCGCACTGGAACACAGACTTGAGGCCAGGGGCGCTTTGCCTCTCGCTCCCCCGCCCCAGCTGCACCGCCTCGCCACTGCCCAGCCCTACCTTGGTCTTGGATGTTCTCTTCCAGGATTGTTTTGGCATCATTCAGCACCCCTTAGCAGCGTGTATCAGTTTGTGATGGGTCACACTTTGGGGTCTTCTAAGCTCCCATGGGCACACTGAGGGAAAAATCATTTATTTCAAGACAAAATAAATCATAACACTACTAATAGTGAGATCTTTAGACACCAAGTAAGCCACAGCAGGCATTTCCTGGTTACTAGCTAGAAAACTGAGGCACAGATGAGGTCAAAGAATGTCCACGAATGGTGGAAGTCGAACAAAACGCACCTCTGAGCCCCGCAGGCAGCGATCTGTCCACCAACCCACTAAGCGCTCCTGAAACAGGTTCACATGAAACACCCTGCTGGTAAGTAGTGGCACCCTGAATCGCTTCCTTAGTCTGGAAAGATCTGGAGAGTCACTCTAAAATGAAAATAGCAAGTCCACTGTTCCCTGAAAACCTAAAGATCAAAGTATGATCTGTGCACTTTTTCTCTCTTCCAGTTACGCGAAGGGGCTGAGAGACAACAGAGAGAAGCTAGTCCACAGAGCCAGAAACAGGGGCCTGACTGCTTCAACGCCCGCACAAGCCCGAGAGGAGAGCAGCCGGCCTCCGCTCGGCCCTTGGCTCGCCAAGCGGCCACCACACCGACCCTGAAGCCAGCTGCTGGAGCCGCTGACAGGGCCCCTCCTGGGCATTCACAGGAGGCGGACTGGCACTCGGTTACAGCTCACTGGCCAGGGCCCCAGAACCCCAGAACGCAGCAGTGGGGTGGGGGGCACTGATGTCCAGGCCGGAGGGAGTTGCAGTGACACCCAGGACATGAAGGCTTCGGGGGGCTGTCGCACATTCACATAAACTGGCAAGGCTGAAGGGGGCGAAGGTGGAACCCAGCCCATAGGAAGACATACTCCTACCACTCAGGACAGCAGACACCACCCCCTCACTCGTCTTGAATTCGACACTGGCTCTGCTCCCAGAAATACTGGGTGTGCTTCTGCTAATTCTGAAATTTGCAGGCTCGTGGATTTGACAAGTTCAGGATACAGTCTATGAAACACAATTTTCCAAAACAATCCTCATACGGCTCCTGCAACAGCGGTACTCTGCAGCCGACGGCGTGCCAGGAGCACAACACAGGCGTGAGTCATCGCACCGCGCGCCATGACTTCATTCTGGTGCTTTGTTCTCAGCACAAGCAGTCTGAGCAAGCTGAGAGGTGGCAGCAAAACAGCCCCAGAAAAGCCCGTCGCCCGGGCACTGCCCCCTCCCCAGAAGAGCCAAGAGGGGGCTCCTCCTATACCTGATGTCCTGTGTCGCCCGAGACACACCGTCATGTGATCTAAGAAACGTTAACAGCTCACAGTGCCCAGGTTGGACGTCTGCCTTCAGCTCAGGTCATGATTCTGGGGTCATGGGATTGAGCCCCGCATCCGGCTCCCTGCTCAAGGGGAGCCTGCTTCTCCCTCTGCCCCTCCTCCCCGCTTGTGCGCTCTCTCTCAAATAAATAAAATCTTAAAAAAAAAAAGAAAGAAAGAAACAGTAACACCCGCACGAACAGGTACCATGTTATGTAGTGACAATTTCACGAAAGATCTCAATCAATATAAAAACCCAAAAAGAGAAAAGCAAGTGTGGCAATCCATCTCTCTAAGAGTTCTGATAATAATACCCCTCAATGAGAAAGCAACACACTCCCAACAGGACCGTGGGGACGGGTGAGACACCCACACTGTCCCCTTCACGGAGGAAGGAAAAAGTCACGCCAGCTTGAGCGCGCACCAGGGGCAAAGTGGGAAGGAAGGACGGAAGCTCAGCACACGCGGAGCCTCACTGCCTGCAGCAACAGGACATTCAGGGAACGGTTTCCAGGGTGACATTCGAGTACACAACTTGAGAATTCTTTTCTAACTAGTGCGTTCTGGCTGGCTCGGGAGGCAGCGCGCCCTGCCTACAGAACAGGACCGGCTCCGAGATGGGAATACTTTCTGACGACTCAGCTCTCGGGGCCCGTGATTTATGCCGCTCCTCCACACCTGGAGAGACTGCAGAGTGGAATAAAGTCTCAATTTAAAGTAGGAGAGTGCCAGAAAAATCCCAAACGACACACCTCAATCCCGACTGGAATACTAACTATCAGGTACATAATAATTAGCATCTTATTCAAATTGGCTGCCTAACGAAGCCCAAGTTCATTAGCAAGCATCTGTGGATCGTCACAGTTCTCATTTCCTATTCCCCGTCATAAAATAACGTTATGATAGCTACGTAAATTAGTGAGTTAAGCTAAATGCCATCCCCATTTACCCCCTGACTTCTCCCTGCCTCACTCAGCAGGTGGCATGCCACGTCCATGCGGTTCTGGACTGACAATCCATTTCACGTATTCCATTAATTCACACATTTGTTTGGGGCCACTGGGAGCCTGGCCCTGGACATGTGAATACAGGCTCAACCCTTGAGGAGCTCCTGTCCTTGGTGGGTTGCGGGGTGGGGGTGGGGGGACAGCAACAGAAGGACGACGACACAGCAACTCAGAGAGGTTTTTGTTCAAATGCACACCGCTAGACGAACACCCGTGTCCGGCTCTAACAGCCTGGATGCTCGGGGAGCCCCCAGCCTGCTGGCTGAGTGCCGTCCTGGGGCTTCCTACATAGCGAAAGCCCCAAAGAAGAAAGGACTGTACACCTGCCCGAGTGGTGAGCCCGGAGCCCCCTCCTCCTCCATGTTTAGTTACTGACATCCAGCATGTTCCAGAAGAGGGCTCACTCGGGAACCAGAGTGCTCTCTGGCCTGCCATGGACAGTTATAGAACAACCCCAAAGAGCCATACTCACAAGGGAGTCAGGTACCTCTGGGGGTAGTTACCACCATATCCTGGAGTTCGCCCGGACGAAAACATGCCATTCACCACGTGGGAAACCGCACTAAAAGGCTAAGCTACATTCTGACAAGAAAACACTCCATCGTGCCAAGGCTAGTTTCCTTCGGCAGCCAGAGTCAAACGGGCGTCTCAGCCTGTCCGCGGTGGGAAGTTCACAGAGAGAAAGCCATCCAGGACTCATTCCAGAAGTTACAACCCAAGGAACTAACCATACAAGGACTATTTCACGTGAATAAACCGTACAAAGTGGCTCTCCCAGCGAGGAGACCCCTCCCCTGGCCCTACCCACGAGTCAGTGTAAAGGCCACCGGGAAGCGGAGGCTCAGGGACCAGTCTGGCCTCGCCCTAGCTGGGTGGCATGAGCGGCCAGAGCCGGGCCTTGGCCCACAGGCCGGCCCTCGGGGAAGGGAAGGCACCTCTCCACGGTGGGTCCCTCCTTCCCCGGGCAATGCTTCCCGGCTCTCGAGAGCCTGACCCCACGGGCAAGCGAGCACAGCTGCTGGGAAACCACGAGGCCCTGGCACGCGCGGCGACTTCGCGTCTCCTGCCTCAGTTTCCCCGCCCGCCCCCTAGCTCCTCGGGCTGCTGCAGGAGTTCAACGACAGGAGCTCGGCCCAGGGCCGGCCTGGGGAGGACGTCTGGAAGGTGTCGGGGAAGCGGGAGGTCGGGAAGCGGGGCGGCCAAGGAAGGAGGCGGGAGGGGGCAGGCCTACGGTCGCGGCCGGCCTTACGTGCTTGAGGCAGCGCTCCTTGAGCTTCTCCACCGACGTGTCCTCCGCCGCCTCCTCCAGCCACTCGGCGCCGTCGGACGCGCAGATGTGCAGCCGCAGCACCTTGCCCGCGAAGATCTTCTCCTCCTGCACGAACATCGCGCCGCCGCCGCCCGGCCTGCGCCCGCCGCCCGGGCCGTGAAGGTCACCGGGGCGGGGCCAGGCCGCCCGCGCGCTCGCTCGCTGGCCGCCGCCGCCCCGCCCCGGCTCCCCTCGGCCGACCGCCCGTCACTTGCCGCGGGCCCAGCGGTCGCCTGCCTCCCGCCGCCGGGCCGCCGGGGGCGCGCTGTCTCCGCCGCGACGGAAGTGCGTCACACAGCGCGCGCCCGGAGCATGCCGGGAGATGTGGTTCTCCAGCTGTCTTGGCCCACCCGCCGCCGCGCCGGAAGTGCGTCACAGGGAGCGCCCGGGACATGCCGGGATCTGTAGTTCTCTCGCTGCTCCATCCATCCCGCACCTGCCTGCGCTTTGCCGTTCAGGCCACTGCCACGCGTGACCATTGAGTTTGGTGGTTCATTCTGAGTTGGGCTCTAAGTGTAAAATACACAGCAGATCTCCAAGACTTCGCGGGGAAAAGCAATGAAAAATACGCGATGTTGTCTTTATACTGATTACATTTTTTTAAAGATTTTATTTATTTATTTGACAGAGCGAGAGAGAGCGAGAGAGAGAGAGAGAGAGCATGAGTAGGGGGCAGGGATAGAGGGAAAGGGAGAAGCAGACTCCCCATTGAGCAGGGAGCCCCATGCGGAACTCGGTCCCAGGACCCTGAGATGACGACCTGAGCTGAAGGCAGATGCTTCATGGACTGAGCCACCCAGGCGCCCCTGTATTGATTACATCTTGAAATAACAGTGTGAGTGTACTGGGTTAAGTAAGGTGTGTTGAAATTGATTTCCCCTGCTTCTTTTCACTGCTTAAAGAGGTGCCTACAAGGAAAATTTAATTGCACGTGTGGCAGCTATCCCGTTTCTTTTGGACCGCACTGCTCTGGGGCAATTTCTCGAAGTTGGTCCCCAGCCCCGCAGCAGCACCTGCGAACTTGTTAGGAATGCGGGTCCCCCCACTTCACCTAAGCCTCCTGCGTCAGAGGCTCCGGGTGCGGCCCTCAGCTCAGGTGGCAGAACTGCTAGCAGACACCTGTAGCACCCGTCCGGGGGACTCTGCACGCACTTCCTGTAAGGATGACGGTTGTGGAAGCGGCCCTTTGTGCCAGACCTAGACCAGGTGACTGATCTGCAGCCACTCACTCCTCTCATTCATCCAAAACTCCTTTCCTGAGCAGAGACAAACACCTCACGGCTCCCTCTCTAGGAGGCTGGCGGTCTACATGGGAAAGCGGTCCCAGCGTCTGTCCCCTTCGGGCGTTTCCTATCCCCAAGCTGCTTTGTACCCATGTCCTCGCTCTCCGCTAGAATCATTCTGACCATGTCCAAATTTCATTTGTCCAGTCTGGTGTTTAGTAATTGCTTCCATGAGTCAGACCCTCCACTACTCACTGAGCACACAGAGATGATTAGGGTCGGAGACCGGAATTCTGCCCTGGGAAGAGGCATCCCAGTGCAGGAGCTGACGGTTATGCAGACATGGTCTTACGGGACAAAAGGACCCCTGGGCAAGCAGAGCAAGAGAGGAGGGGTGCAGCAGGGGCGTTTATGGGGCCCAGTGACATAGGAGGGCTGAGGATGAGAAGTGGAGAATAATGGAGCAGTGGCATGTGGGAAGGAGGGGGGAGTATCTCAGCACGGCTGGGAGACTGTGGCAGCAAGGGGAGGGGGAAGCTGGAGGCGCCCAGTGGGGCTAGGACACAGGAAGCTGCACTACAGCAAGGGGACCTCACCGGAGGCCGTAGGAGCAGCGGTGCGGGTGGTGGGGGTAGGGAGGAGGACAGGAGCCAGCCTGGACACAGGAGAGAGCCAGGAAGCTGCTGTGTCCTTCCAGAGGGCGAGGCGAAGGCCCTGAACCAAGACAGTGGCGACAGTGGCTTGTGGGCAGGAGAGGCGAGCCGGGCTCGGAAATGCGTCTCATGCAGGGCCGGTGTGGGTGAGAGCAGAATCAAGGATGCCTTGAGCACCTCCAGCATGGGTGACGCCGTGCACAGCGGAGCCGCCGCCTGAGGGAGGGGGAGAAGGTAGCGTGGGAAGGATTTTGAGTTCTGCTCTGCATGTGCAGGGGTGTCCGAGGGGACCGGGCCAGAAGGCAGTTGAATGCAGAGCTGTTTCCTCTTCTAGGTGAGGATTAGGACACACGTGGACACGCAGAGGGAGGACGTGCCACCCAGCTTTGGGGAGTGGTCAGCGGCTGCCCCTGCTGCTTTGCAGGGTCACAGCTCCTCTGGTGGCTGAGCTATGGGGTGTAAAGACCCAGCCTCTGCCGCTGTGCTGGAGCTCCCCACCAGCCTGGCCCGCTGAGCTTCTCCCTGTGCCTAACCCCTGCCCCCCCGACCCAACAGATGCTGGTCCCTAAAGCACATTGTACACCTGACTCATCACAGCCTCTGCTTGCCAAGAGCTCGGCCTGGTGCACCTGCCCCGCACCCCAGCATGTGTTTAATTAGTACCTACTGTGTGCTGGATGCTGCTTTAGGTGCGGAAGTGCAACAAGAATAAGGTGGCCGCCCACTCTGGGATGTGCTCTCAGGAAGAAGAGCCAGTTAGTCTGAACGTGGCCGCCCCGGGGCCTAACGGGGAGTCATCACGAGCCGAGGGTTTCTCTGAATGCGGCAAAGCCATCCTTGGCTCCCGTCCCAGCACCGAGAGTGCCCGGGAAGAGCCCGAGCTGCCCGGGGTGGTGCCAAGGAAATGACCTCCCTGCCCATGGTGCCCCCACCCACTCTGACTCCTGCCCGGACTCAACTCCTGGGCCCCGAGCAGGCAGTGGCTAGCCATAAAGGCTGGAGAGGGTCTCCTGGCTAAGGGGACCCTAAGTCTGACCGAGAGGGGCGTCCACCCTGGCCCTGCTGACCCGCAGGGCAGCGCACCCTGCGGGACCTGAAGCCTCCAACAGCGGCTGCCCAGCGGTGCCTCTGGATGGCCACTAGAGGGCGAGGGCGAGCCGTGGTCCTGCAGGCTCGCGGGTGACTGGCAGGCAGGGCCCACCTGGAGTCCTCTCAGAGACCCAGCTGGGAGCCCGGTTGGCTGGTGCCCGAATCTGAGGGCACAGCAGTTCGGCCAGCACCCCTCTGCAAGGGTAATGGGAACGGGCCATAAAGGATGACTAAGAGTTCTTGTCCAGACAGCAAGAGGAAGGAGGAGTTGGTGGAGGGGGAAACTGAGGCACCCAACAAGAAGCAACAACCCTGTCACCCCTGTGGGTGCCCTGGGGAGCCCAGTTTGAAAAGCACAGCTCTGGGCCAACACCCTGCAGTGGGAGACCCAGGCCCAGAGAGAGGAATGGCGGGCACCTGCTCATTTATCCTGTTCACGCAAATCCTGCTCCCGACGCCAGCTGCCCATGTCTGGGGGGCTCCTGGTTCCCAGGATGCAGCCCCACGCTCAGCTGCCCTCCATCCAGCACCACCCCCCAAGGTCACCAAGTGTGGGAGAGTCCTGCAAAGCAGGGGGCTTCCAACACCAGGAATCTACTCTCACCCAGCTCTGGAGGCCACGGGTGTGGGCCGGGTTGGTCCCCTCTGCGGGGGAGGGTCTGTCCCCGGCCCGCTGCTGGCGCCCCTTGGCATGGAGACGCGATGGGCCAGTTACTGCCCCGTATTCCCTGGGCCTGTGTCCCGAGTCTCTCCTCGTCTTAGAGGACACCTGTCACGGGATGCAGGGCCCACCCTAAATCCAGGATGACCTCATCTCCAGATCCTTAACTGATCACATCTGCAAAGACCCTGTGGCCAAGTGAAGCCATGCTGAGGTCCTGGGCGGGCGTGGGCTTGGGGGTACCCTACTCAAGCCCCGGCCAAGAGGTCACAGGCACCGACCATGCAGGGCGTGTGCAAGCCAGCCGCCCCCCGCCCCCAAGGAGCCGAGGCCTGGGAGCGGGCAGATAGGAGTGGTCCCAAGGTTAATTAATTATTACATTAAAAATTCGCCCGTTAGGGGCCCCGCAAACAGGAAAAGTATTAATCACTCGTTTCCTCAGAGTGACAAGTGCATTTCCCTAAATTCCTATGCTGCTGACTTAACTGAATGCTAATCTCCCGGCTGCTGCCGTCTGTGAAGTCACAGCTCATGAATATTCCAGTGTCACAATTTGCTTTTTAAAAGGACAGACTTATTATTTCATTTTTAAGCTTGCTGTCACGAATAGTAATTTTCCAGGCCCAGAAATAATGAAATGGCAGTGACTTTCCGATCCTCCAGACGGTCCCCGGGAACCAGTCCCCGCCCTATAGGGGACCAGGTGGGGGTGCCGGGCCTCCCCACCATGTGGTCCAGACACACAGTGAGCCCACGGGAGCATCCCTGAGCGAGCAGCGAGTGGGCTGCACCCCTGTCCTTCCCCCGCGCTCTTCAGTTCGTAAGCCGGTGTACCCCTGGCTCCTGACATCCTGCAGCCCCTCTGTACGCCTGGGGCCACAACAGTGTCACCAGCTGTGAGCCGGCCCAGGAGCTAGACAGAGGCCAGTTCAAATCCTGATGCACAGGGATCCCAGGCAAGTTGCTCTGGGCCTCCACTGCTCACCTGTGAAATGGGTCTTCAGCCAGGATTTGACCCAGGCTCACCCAGCGCCAGAGCCGGTGTTCTAAGCCCCTTGCTTCGGCCTCAGGTCTGGAGACAGAGTACCAGGACCCACGGCCCCGACGTTCGGATCTTCGATTTCCATGGAACAGGAATGATGGCACCCCGGGGCAGGCGGAGGAGGGGTACCACCCAGCGGCGTCCCTAGGAGCATCTTCCCGGTGTGATCTCTACCACCAGATGCAATTACAGGCCATTCCAAGGGCCCAACAAACCGCAGCCATTCACTAAATACATGTGTAAGTAGAAATTCAGATGCCATGGCTCCCTTCCACCATTGCTCGTATGGGAAGGAACTCCTTTTCAGAGATGGGCTGTTGGTAGGTGGGAAGCTCCTTGGACCCCATCCATCCCCTGAGCCTCGGTGCCCTCTTCAGTGCTGGCCCCCTGCCCCCAGCCTGTCACCAGACAGAGCCTAAAGGCCCCCGCCACGGCTGTCCCGCAGACTGAGGGGGAACCTCCTCAGCATGGCCTCCCGTCAGCCCCCAAGGGGGACCAGCCCCACACCCCCCAGGCCTGCCTCCCCACCCACCTGGGCTTCCTCACGCTCTGCACCCACAGAGCCCCCGCCCCAGCTTGTACTGCCCCCCCACGACTCCCGAGACTCCACTCAAGCATCCCTCTGCTGCAAAGCCCACCCTGGCTGCCCCTACCAGGCGTGAGTCCCCCTGCACCCGAGCTCAGGCCTTTCTGTTTCCCTGTCTTCACTTCTGCGTCTCCCTCCTCACTGGCAGCGCTCACTGTTTCCTGGACCCCAGCCCCAATACAGTGCTCGTGGGAGAGCAGGCAGTCGGCCAGGTTCTTGTTTGTTTTGAACGAGTGAAGAATGAATGAATGAATGAACAAGTCACTCTGGGCCTCAGTTGCTCAACTGTGAAATGGGGGAGGGCTGCGACACAGGTTTACTTGGAAATAAATAGGCACTGGCAAGGTGTGACCCCCGAGAACTCCTCTCAGAGCATCACATCATGTCTCACTTTTCCAGAACACAGCTACAGAGGGTGTGTCCAACCTGGGGTCTTGACCTCCAGGGGCCCACGGTGCCCTCTGCTGACAGCTGAGGTGCCGTCATGGGGCCCCAGGGATGGGATTGACGCAGAAAGTGGACATCTTATGGGGCTGGACGCTTCTCCTCCCCAGAGGACCCAGCCAGCCAGCGCTGAAGCGTGCTCCGATGGGCGGGCAGCGCTGAGCACGCAGAAGGCATCACCCACCCCCGGTGAAAGCCACTGATCGGACCAGGCAGCTTTACCGTAACTGGACGTCTTTGTCCCTGGGATCTTGTCACAGAGAATCTGAGTGGCCAGGGCCTCCAGGGGCTTCATTTCCGGAAGACTGTGTGCTCTTTGCTGAAATGGCATTTGTGGAACATGGGGTGATTTTTCACAGGGACGCCATTGGCGCTGGGGCGGAGGGGCTGGGGGGACAGAGCTGCTCACCCGGGAGTGCTGTTTCCAGTCCTGGACGGGGGCATACATGCACACCCCTTGCCCCCGGAACAAGAACGGCACAGAAGCCTCTCCCAGGGGCTGGGGCCACGCCACCGCAGGGGACAATGTTGGTGTCAGGAGCTCTCAGGCCAGCCTCACACAAGAGAAGCAGGCAGGCCTTCTCTGTCCCCTGTCCCGGCTTCATCTGCACCTGCCTGTCTGGTTCCAGGAAGCCTCCGGGGCGCTGGGCAGAGAGTCAAGAGACCTTTCGAGGGCCAGAGGCTTCCTGAGGTCATGCACAGTCATTACAGAGCAGGATGGGACCCAGGCCCCCGAGAGCCTTTCCCAGCTGGGGTGGTCCTCAGGGGCACAGCCTCAGGCAGGACTGCCCCCCCGCCCTTGCTGGAGAAGCCCTGCAGAGCCCGAGGTGCAAGGTTCTTGGGAAACGTCACCAAACACCTGCCCTCATTGCCAGAGCAAGGGGCAGGTGGGCAGATGTCAGGAAGGGCCCAGCATCTCCTGCACCCAGACCCCCAGTCCGGGTGCGGCCGTGTCTCTCTCCGAGGTGCTGAAACACTGCCCCGGCTCAGGCCACTCCACTGACCGGCGTCATCCCGTCCGTCCTGTCCGTGGACTCCTGTCCAGCCCCTCCACCCACCCTGTTCACCATCCTCATCTGCTCATTTTTTATTTTTTAAAATTGTGGTAAAATATACATAACATAACATGCACTATTTTCACCGTTTTTAAGCGCACAGTCCAGGGCCGTCAAGCACGTTCACACTGTCGTGCAGCCGTCCCTCGTCCGTCCCTAGCACATGACATTCATCTTCCGAGAATGAGCCTCTTGTCCCCATTAACCATTGACCCGTCCCCCACTCCAGGCGCCCCGCCGCATCTGTGGGTCCGACTCCTCTGGGGTCTCCTGGGGGTCGACCCTTCAGGACCGGTCCCTCGGTGCGGGGCTGATCTCACTGGGCACCGTGTCCTCCAAGCTCATCCACGTTGTAGCAAGTGTCGGGATTCCTTCCTTTCCAAGGCTGAATCACATTCCACATGTGGACGGACCGCATTTTGTTTACCCATCCATCCGTCACTGGACTCTTGGGTTGTGTCTACTTTCTGGCTGTTTTGAATAACGTTGCTATGAACATGGCCCACAAATACCTTCTCGAAACCTGCTTCACTTCTTCCGGGGACGTACCCAGAGATGGGAGGGCTGGGTCGGATGCTGGATCTATGTTCAGTTTTTGGAGGACCCCCCATTCTTCTTCCACGGCGGCCACAGCACTCTGCTTCGGTGCCCACAGCACGCAAGGGCTTCCAGTCTCCACACCCTGGCTGACACTGTTGTCTTCTGGGTTTGATGGCAGCCCCAATGGGTCCATCCTTCTATTCTTTTCCTCCTGCTGTTTTTTTGCTTTGCTTCAGCTTGTGCGGAGTTTTCCAGGGGCAGGCATGATGGTTGAGAGCACGGTTCTGGAGCCAAACCGACCCCAGCCTGCTGTCAGAAGAAAGGAGGGAAGGCCCGTAAGGGGCCAGCAAAGTGCAAACAAGGGAACACGGCAGCTCTCTCTATTGTCAGCATGACCTGGGCTGGGCTGTGTGTTTAGGGAGGACTTTCACGCAGAGGATGGCTCACACGGGTGACCCAGCCACCGGGAAGCCATGGAGGGGGCTCCACCCTGGCCGCCCCCCTCTGAAAACAGCACCTCTGGGGGTGCGGGGTGGGGTGGCTGCAGCCCCAGAGCACCTCCTTTGCCTGCTCTGGGCAGGCCTCCTCAGCGATGATCTAACGCTTCCCAGTTCTGAGATAATGACCTCTGAACGTGCACAGAAGAGCTGCTGTCTGGGCGCCCCCGAGGCAGGAAGCATCCAGCACCGATTCTGGGAACACGAGCCATTTAAGTGACTGCCTTGCTGAATATTTCATGATTTACATTAATGGCTTTCTGGTGTTTTTCATAACAAAACTGTCCACATTATGATGGGTTAAAATGTGGTTATCCCGGCCACTCTCCCTCCGCACACCCTCTCAGAGCGCCGGCCAACATCCCTCTGTCTACCCGTCTCCTCCCCAAGAGCCCACAGGCCCCTGAGCCCGCATGTCCTAACCCAGGCTCCCCTCCTCCAGGACCCGTGGTCCTGCTCGCAGCAGGGGCTCAGACACCGAGATGCACCCCACAAGCTGACCCGGGGTCTGGGGCTGAAGGGATCCACACAGACCCCCGTCACATGCTCCCTGAGAGCACCTGGCACCCCCAGGAATACACCTTTGTAATTAAAGCGCACAGTTTATCAGATTTCCTGAGTTTTTACCTAAGTCCCTTACCTGCCCAGGTCCCATCGCGGACCCGCCTTGCAGGCAGCTGTCTGCTGTGGGGGCTGCTTCGGGCCTGGACAGTTGTTCAGACGTTCCTCGTTTTTGATGACCTTGATGACTGTGGGGAGCACAGGACAGCGGTTTCGTGGAATGGCCCTTGGCTGGGAGTTGTCTGACATGTTCCTCATGACGGGACCGGGATGGGGGTTTGGGGAGACCCCAGAGCTGAGGCATCCTTCTCAGAGCACGTGTCAGGTGCACACCATCTGGCAATAGGCCAGACGGTGACCTTGGTGACCTGAGTGGCCAGCAGAGGCGCGGTGGGCAGGGCTTGCCGCAGCGCCCATGCCCGGAGGCCTGTCTCCCCTCCTGCTCCGTATGCCAGCGTGGACTGTGCAGATTTACGCCGCACTTTGGCTTAGAGTGTGACACGACCCCCCGTGTTGGTCACTCTGTTCCTGTTTGGGCCCCTTGAGGCTCTTCCAGGTTGGCGTCTGTGTCCCTTTGACACGCTCCCTCAGTGTTGGTCTGTTATGCCCCCCCCAGACACTTCTTTAAATATATGTTTTTAATTGTGGTAAAGGACATAAAACATAAAATTGACCATCTTAGCGTTTTCAAGGGCACAGTTTGGGGGTGCCAGACACACTCCCTCCGTCCCCAGGATGCACCACCTTCTGTCCCCACTGAACAGGGACCGCTCCCTTCCCCCAGGCCTACATGGCTGCCGCAGCTCAGCACAGGTGCTACCGAGGGGGCTGGGCCTCAACTTGGGGGGGGCAACAACAGGGAGAGTCCTGCCCCCCACCCTGGGGCGGGGGTGGGGAGGGCACAGGCAGGGCCAGGGTGCCCAGCCAGCCCTGGGGCTCAGGGGCTCTGGAGGCCTCCGCCATGGCCTCAGGCCCACGTGCTCTGCAGGCTCAACCCACAGGACCCACAGTGTCCTGGGGTGACGGGAATACTTCAAGACTCCTGTTCCAACATCCCCGAAAACAGAACCGTCGAGAGCTCCTTAGAGGTGCCAGGAAAATACACTGTCAGCAGGATGCGAAGGAAACAAAATTAATTTCTTCCAAGCAACGCATGGCCTTTTCTAGCGAGGTCTAACCACAGGGGCTTGCTGGCTCCTCTCCCACCTCCGAGAGAGCCCTGGGTCACCCCAACACTCAGCAGCTGACACCTCAGACACCCGGGCCCAGCTCCGTAGGCATAGTGTCCAGATTGGGAGAAACGGAGGTCCCCCAGGTTCCAGCCTGAGGACAGGCTGTGAGGTGGTCGGAAAAGCCCTCACTCTGCAGGCGGGGGAGGGCCGGGTGGGGGGTCAGGACTCGGAGCGGCCTCCCTGGAGGAGGTGTGGGGGGGTGACAGCTGGCCCCCACAGCACGGGGGAAGGTGGTCCTGAGGTTACACAGCCGCCCGCCCCCCGTGCATTCCCATCAGGGCCTCTGGGAAACTGAGGCTCGTGGATGAGATGACCTGCACGGTTCACCCCAGAACCTCCCTGCAGATCCTGGGATTCTGTGGCCTGCACCGTGGCTTTCCCACCCTCGGGGGTCCTGGGGCTCAGCCCAGCCCGGGTACCTGGTCCTAGAGTGGGGAAAGGGAGGCTGGCTGCCTTGGGGATTGAGGGAGCTCCCAGGGACCTCACAAATCCCTCCTCCTCCCGTTGGGTTTGTGCAACCGCCGGAAGCATTAATGCCAGGGACGCCCAATTGTAAATGAGTCAGGAACCAGCAGGCTCAGCACATGGGCCTCTCGTCAGCCGGCTGGGGACCTGGCACGCAGCCCAGGTGGCAACAGTCTGTCTCAACTGGGGGCCACGTGGAACCCTCTAGGGACAGAGTATCGGCCCGTCCTCGTCTTGTCCCTGTGCAGAGAGCCAGGAGGCCTGGCCCACCCATGCCCCACTCAGCCCCAGGACACCCGAGTAGCATTCTGCTTTCAGGGGTAAGGATGGACAGTCCCACCCTGGTCACACGGCCACCAGGTAGTGGAGGCAGGACATGCACATCCCTCGGCCCTTCTGCACCCTGGGCCCCAGTCTATAGGGCAATAGAGCCAGGCTGGCGCAGGGACGTGCCAGGCTGCGGTGAAGGGGGGGTGGAGATTCAGGAAGGCACAGGGGACAGAGTGCAGGTGACCTCGGTCCCCCATCTGCTACAGCGGGCACCTACCTGGCTGTGCTTGGCCCCCGTCACTGATGTGATCACCACCCCACCCCGGGGGAACAGGCCCCAAGAGATGGAAACACGGAGGCACAGAGAGTGGTGGTGGCTGCTTGCACCCCCACGCAACCTCCCATTCCCCCAATAGGACCGAGACTTTTAGGGAGGTGGCAGGATGTGGAGGGGTCTCCACTTCAAGTCATCCAATTCTGCTGTGACTGGGGGCCTTCCTAGGACGGTCACAGGGCTCGGGGTGGGGGTGGCCATGGGGAGGCCCCAGTCCCCCTCCGTCCCCGCCCCCCCCCGTAGCCCCCCTCTCCCAACTCCCTCCCCCACCCCTCCCCCTCCCGCAGCTACCCCTCCCCCAGCCCCCTCTCCCACCCCTCCCCCTCCTGCAGCCACCCCTCTCCCAGCCCCTCCCCACCCCCTCCTGCATCACACACACACACACACACACACACACACACACACCCGCTGGCCTGGACGTGGTGGCATTGAGGGCGGCACACATGCTGCGTTCAGATCAGTCCCTGCCGAGGAGGTGGTGGGAACACGGCGTTCCCTTGGTGCCTGGCCAGCCGGCCTGTCTGCCCTCCCTCTTTCATGCAGGCACTTCCCACAGAGGCAGCGAAGTTCCTGGACACACACTGTCCCCGGCCCAGGCCCTGAGGAGGCCTTGGCCGCCTGTAAGCAAAGGCGGTGGGTCCCACCTGTTCTGGACCAGGGTGCCAGGAGCCCTGCAGAGCTTACACCTGCCCACGGCTGACCCACCCGGGCTGGACTGGGCGGTGGTTCCAGCCATGCCTCCTTCCTCTGGGTCGGGGCAGCCCCAGGCTCAGGCCTGACCAGGTTCAAGGCTCGCTCTGCCCCTTCTCCACCTCAAAGATTGTCTTGAGGACACGTGCAGCTTTGAAGGTCACGCGCTGAGTCCTGGCGTGTGGCCGTCCCCGGGGGGAGCTTCCTAAGTGTCCTATGGTTGCTCCTCCCAGCACAGGGCCCACAGGGAGCTGGAGGCATGACATCCTCCCTGGGTAGTCATGCCGGTTCTGCAGCCTGGCATTCGGGGACTAGTCCATCTGCTCCTTCCCACCATGCACCTCCCTGCTCTACCCCCTGCCCGTGCGCTGCCCCCTCCAGGCTGGTCCCCTCCCTGGCCTGGCTCATGCTGGACACGTGGCCCTCTCCAGAGCTCCTCCTCCATGAAGCCTTCCCAGACTGCTCCTCCAGCAACCCCTGGTCAAGGTGGACCTGGGGTGTCCTTCCGGGGATCGAGGGACAGGGCTCCTTAACCACGGCTCACCCACTCTCACTAGGACCTCCAGGAGCCCTGCCAGGCCAGAAGGTGGGTGTAGAGGTTGGGGCTTGTCGGAGGCCTCCAGACCTGCCTGACAGAGTCAGGACCCGACCTGAGCCTCCCACAGGCCCTGAACGTGCAGCCGGTGAGAATTCGGGGGTTGGAGATTAGAGAGCCTCCGGCGGAGCCTGCCAAGGGCCTGGAGGTGAGGGGCCACGGGTCCTCGGCATTCACAGGTCAGGTTGGTAAGCACGGGGGTGCGGTGGCCTGGACTGCGAAGGGGGCAGCGGTGGCTATATCTCGCTGCACGGAGTGTGGGTAACAGTGTCCTTAGCGGTCGCAGCAAAACCACACGCACTATGCCCTCCACTGAGCATCAGCTGGCCCCCCGGCCACACCCCCGGGGCCACCGGAACCCCCCTCCAGCCTGGGAGACGCTTGGAGTCCCCAGGGCCCCAGGCCCAGCCACCCACCCCTCATAGACACACCCCAGAGCTGGGACAGGCCGAGACCCCATCCAAGAGCAGACAGCCTCCAGGACCACCCAGAGGGGTCCCCACTATTATGCTGCTGTCAGAGCCTGAGAGGCCTGAGGCAGTGTTGACCAACCCCAGCAGGAACAGTCGAATCACAGAGTGGTGGAGGGAAGATGGGGGGCAGCTGGGGGCCAAGGGACCCTCCTTTCTCTCATGCTGCCAGAGGACACCACCTCCTACGGCCTCCCGGGTAGGTGACCGTCCCGGCTCTGGGGTGGGTCCACGGTGGGGCTGGAAGAATTTTCCCAGCTGTGACCCCAGCCCCGTCACCCTTGTGTCCCCCCACCATGGCGAGAGGACAGGCAGACTCACCCCAGGCCACCCAGGGAGGAGCCCGCCAGGGCTGGCACCTTGTCTTCCCCGCCCCCGAGACCAGGAGCCCCGCTGCAGCGACCCTGGCTGCCCCCAGCCCTCAGAACCGGCCCCTGAGGCTCCGTGGCCCTGAACACCTGAGTGTTGCCCAGCCCACGCCACTCCCGGAGCCGCCGGTGTGGGAGAGAGGGGTCGTGTGTCCCAGCTGGTGCCCGTGCGTGATACCAGGGCGGTAATTCCTAATTAAATAGAACAGAAAACTGGGGACTGCGGAGTGATTGCCTAAACCGTTGGATCCTGAGGAGCAATTATGTGCCAATCGCGGCACATCCGCACGGCCATAAAGCAGGGACAGAAGGGAGCCTGGCGGGGAGTGTGGAAACCTTCTTCTCTGGGACTGCGCGCTCATAAAGGGGCTGCTTCCTGGAGAGCTAGCGGAGGGGAAGGGCGCTCCGGGCCTGATTTATCTGCACAAGCGCTTTGTAGTGCTTGAGATTAATACAAATATTTAATAAAGAATCAAGATGGTTTATCTGTAATGCAAAGAGAATCACATTGCCTATATTTTTATGACCGAAAAATTGGAAGCAGGAAGAAATAATGATGTAAGCCACTGTATAAATGACAAAAATACCCATTCTGGTTATGTGCCCGCTCTACAGTCTCGCTCTACCCTATAAACATAATCTATCCGCATGCCTCTTTCGGCGGATTCCAGAGTCTGCTCTGTGTTGCGGAGTTTAATATCACCCTGTTCTCAACAGCACAGGGAAGTGATTAAATAAGAAATAAATTTGGCTGTCACTGCATTTAAAATCAAATCAAGGATCATTTGTTACCCCAAATGAACCAGTTCTCCTTCCCTGCCCGTAAGTAGGCCGCTGTTTGCCGAACCATTTAGAAATGTATATATAGTCAACCCGGCACATAATGGCTTGTACGATAATATGATCTTTATGGGGCTGCGGCGCAGAGCCGCCGGCGGAACCATAAACAGCGCGCGGCT
Source organism: Ursus maritimus (assembly GCF_017311325.1). Lineage (NCBI taxonomy): Eukaryota > Metazoa > Chordata > Mammalia > Carnivora > Ursidae > Ursus > Ursus maritimus. Next base: position 58,825,899 of record NW_024424119.1, read on the forward strand.
TTTTTAATTTAAAGTTATAGGTATGAGACTTCGCACACCCGTCTCCGATCCATCGGAGTCTTGTTGGCGGAAGCCCACGGCATGACGTGGAGGCTGTGGTCCCGGGGCCCCTTCCACTCCTGCCACCTGCCCCTGGAGGGAGGAGGGGCTGAAGAGGGACGGAGGGTGCCCGTCCCAATGGCATGCCCCCCCCTCCCCCGCCCCGGGCAGCAGGGCCCGGAGGAGGAGACGGGGAGCTGACCCAAAGTGGCTGACTCTCTCACCCGGAGAGGGCATCTGTGGCTGGAGCGCCCGGCGGTGGCTGAGAAGCAGGGCGGGTGGAGGGACCAGGAGCAGGGATCCCAGGCTGGCCCTGGGATGGCCGGTCCACAGCGGCTTCCTGAGATGGGGCTCAGGGAGAAGGTAGGGCCCCAGAGGTGACATTTACGAAGTCTCAACAGGGTTTCGTACTTAAGGGGGTCGAGTTGCAGAAAATGCACTAGCCCCTCACCCTGGCCCTCTGGGACCAGACAGTCCAGGGAAGAAGCCCGTGGAGGTGACTGCAGCACTCGCCGGGGGGCGGGGGCAGGGGGCAGGGGCAGGCATCCCTTTCTCCCCTGCCACCGCCCACCCCCACCCCTGCCCAGGGGAAAGTCAAGCACAGAGCCTGCAGGGGGAATGCTGGGGGGATGGCAAGGGGTGCCCAGGGCTGGAGAGAGTCCCATGTGTCCTCTCCCCTGGCCCCCAGGGCTGTGGTTGGAGGAGGGTCCCCTGCCCCAGCCAATGCTGGCGGCCAGTAAGTGCAGGAGACACCTGGCAATCGCACCTAGTGGGGAGACTGAGGCCCAGCGAGAGGCAGGAGTGCTGGTCTCAGGGTCAGACTGGACTGGAGCAAAGCTGGCCTGGCCAGCTATGAGTCTGAGCCCCACTCAGTGCCCTGACTTCGGAGTCCCCCTCCCCCCCGGAATGCGGGGCCGCTGGGAGGAAGCACATTAGCTGAGCTGGGTCCAGGGCCTGGAGCCGGGACAGAGGTGCCTCGACCCAGGCCTTGACAGAGGTCCCAGCCCCAGCTCTGACCTCTCATCGCCGCTCCAGGCAGCCCTCACCTCTGACCCCACTGCAGGCTGAGCCCCCTTCTGAACACTCCCCCGTCCCCGTGTCCAAGGAGCTGCTGGACGTGCAGGCCCGGGGCCCTGTGCAGCCCACGCCCTTGCCCGTCCCCCCGGGGGGACATGGCCTGCAGGGCTGGACGCGGGTGAGCGGCTCTGCGGGGTGGTCTGGCGACGTCCGCAGAGCGTCCACGGCTGCTTGCCAAGTATACTCAGGTTAACGTCGCCACCTCGTTAAGGCTCGCTGGGCTAAAACCTGAGATATAAACGCAGACGTTAATCGCCCCGACTCCCGCAGCGTCTTCTGTTGCTCCTGAAAGGAAATACGGTTAATAACCATGATTTAAAGTCAATTCTTGTTAGAAGATTATGTTTGACCAAATGCCTTTTGTTAGCTCATTATTTCACATTTTCTTCTCCCTCAAAAAAATCTTCTGCATATACGTTGGTCCTAATTTATAAATGCCCAGAGGAATATGGATTATGCCTGGGGCTGTCCGTGCAGGCAGGGGCCGGGCTGGGTGGACATGGCTCCCGCCCAGCAAGGTGCAGGGCGGCCCCCCTGGCGGGCTCAGGGCCTGCAGGCCCCCGGGCAGCTCCTTCCTTCATCACAGGGAATGCACGGGGGTGCAGGGGTCTTCTGCTCTTCCCGCCGCTGGGGACTCACTGTCAGCCCGAGGGGGCCCTCCTCCTCCAACCGGGTGCCCCTTGGAGCCCTTGGGGACGGTGAGGCATGACCCTTCGGTGATCTCTGTGATGAGAAGCCCCATCGTCTGGCCTGGGGTGGAGAGTAGAGGCCAGCCTGTCTCCTCCAGGACCTGAGCACCTCTGGGCCTTGCGTCCTCCCCCAGGAACACCAGTGCGCACACCCTCTCCCCGGGTGGGAGTGAGGGGCTTTGCGACTGCCCCATGCTGGACATCCGAGCCGTGGGCCTCAGGGCCTCACAAGCCCCTGGAACCTCAGAGGCTGCTCCCCAGTGCCTGGCTCACAGACCAGGGTCTCAAGAGGCAGAGGACCAGACACAGGTGGGGAGGGACCCCGGGGACCAGGCCACTGGCTGTGGTCTAGCACATTGCCCCGCCGCCCACAATTCAGCAGGACCTCTCTCTGTCCCTTAGCCACAGGAGACAGGGGATCATCAGCCCCTTCCGGAAGGTGGAGAAACGGAGGCTCAGGTGGGGGCTCCTAACCGAAGACCCCCAGCCTGGGGAGCCCCCTTCAGCACTCCATAGTCACACACGTGTGTGTGCACAGGTGCCGGGGGCACCGCACTCCGGGAGCCCCTGAGCCTGAGGCCAGCCCGGCGTCCAGGTGCCTGCAGCTCTCCCTGGCCCCCTCTGCCCGGCAGCCCCCAAATGCAGCAAGAAAGTCCCAGCACACCTCTGCGCCCCTGGGGTGTCTGCAAAGAAAGCCCAGGCTGAGGGTCTGCCAGCCTGAGAGGGGCACGTGCCACAGGCGGAGGGGCCAAGCTCCTCCCAGCCCTGCCTCAGGCAGGTTGATCTTTGTTGCCTGGAGGACAACAATTCACTCTCTGACAATAATCAGGACGAACAGACACTTAATTATGAGGCCATGAGACAGCACGATTATTAATTTTGAATTGCGCAACCCGGTCCTAAAGGCTGAGCGTGGAGCGTTAGTGTGGACGCTCCTTGGGGCCTGGGAGCAGTCGGAGGCTGGGGGGTTCCAGGCACCAGAACGGGGGGAGGTTTCCAGGCAGCCCCAAACCTCTCCTTCCAGCCAGAGGAGTCTGGGCCGCAGGAGAGGGGTGGGGCCTGGGCTCTGGTCACCCCCAAAGGCTGCCCTGCCAGCATGCCCCAGGCTTAACCCCGATGAGACCGAGCCAGCCCCTCACACCCACAGGGGGCCTATCCTGCTGTTGGTGCCATGCAGGCCTCCTTCCCGAAGGGTCCAGCTCCGCCGAGAAGGCCCTTCAGCCAGGGCGGGTGTCGGCAGAAGGGAAGCAGGGGGACTTGGGCACTGGCACGAGGCTGACCTCAGGAGGTGGCCCGTCCCCCAAACCTCGGGGACACTTGTTCCATCCTAGAGCTTCTCATCTCTCCCACACCCCCGTCTCCCCGGAGTTCTGTAATTCTTCCTACGGCATCTCCCAGCCTTGGGGTTCCCCATCCCCCAGGTCTGCAGAGGCTGCCCTGGGGATGTGGCTGGGGGACAAGTGGGGGCCGGAGCCCCGTCGTGAGGCTGCAAGACCCGGAGCGCAGCAGGGGACAGCCCTCCCCGGCCACCGACGAGGAGCCCGGTGCCAGGCCAGGCAGCCTGTGCGAGCCGACTGCCAGCCAAGCTGTCGGCTGGTGGCGCTTGGCAGGCTGCGCGCGGAGCGGGAAGGGATGTTTGCAGACTGCCGCCGACAGCTTCCCAGCCGAAGCCTCGCTGGTTAAACAGAAGAAGTGAGCAGTGCCCACGGGCAGATCCCGACGGGCAGAAGGCAGGCAAGGCGGAGATGCAGGGGGCGTATCTCCCAGGGGCTGGGATGCTGGGGGGGCCTCCCCGCGTACCCGTCCACCCCTGGCAGCCTGGCCTGGGCTCTGGTGGTCCCAACTCTGTGGACCGTCAGTGTGGCCACCCTCCAGGCTGCAGGGTGCTGGGCACCTGGAGATCAGGGGGAGGGGCCTTAGACCCCTGCTGGCGGTCTCTTCCCTATCCGTGATCCCAGGTGGGCTGCCATGTGGGCTGAGCTGACCAACCTCATCTGGGAAGGAGTGTAGGGCAACGTCTCTGGCCTCCCAGCCTCTGTCCCGGCACCACTCTGTACGGAAGCCCACATCACGCTGCTGCCCACTCGTCTCCCACGGAGGGGGCGGGCATCTCCCTGAGTGTTCGAGCCAATGTGTGTGTGTGTGTGTCCAGCCATGGAGGGGGTCTGCCACCTCCAGACAGCCCAGGACCCGGGGAGCCCGTCTGGGCACAGGCCTCATCATGCAGCGGGGTCTCGGTGTGTGTGGGGGGATGGGGGGCATTGCGGGGAGAGCCCATGAGGCTCCACAGGCTGGCAGGAGGGTGAGGGGACTCCAGTGGGGGGTGGGAGATGCAGTGGGGCAGAGGAGGGAGCAGAGAGAGATGGGAAGGGATGGGGGCCCTGGGCTTCCTCCTGGCCTCTCTTCCTGGCCTCAGTTTCCTAATCTGCAAGCTGCGTCAGCAGGGGCCCCTCCTGGGCAGGTTTCCCCTGTGGCCCAATGTCCTCATTCTCAGGAGGGCCAGTGCTGGGTGGTCCCAGCCTTCCCCGTGCCCTACCCCAGGTCCCTGTAGGCCTGGAGGAAACCGAATCCCGCAGCTCACAGCTCGAAGCTCGGGGGGAACTGTGACCCCAGCAGGAGGTGCAGAGCTCTGGGGAGGTGGCCACTTCGGGGAGAGCTGGGGAGCTCCGTAGGAGATGGGTCCCCACACGCAGGACAGGTGCTGTGGGTTACTGGGAGGTGTCCTGGGTCCGAGCCCCTGGCTCCCTCCAAGCACAGAGCAAGAGCTCAAGGCCCAGCTGCTGGGATTATCAGTCGACGTAATGATTTTGTAATTTTGAAAAAACACAATCAAATCATAGACTGAGCAACAGCTTAGTAGAGTAAGTAGTGTTGCCTAATACCCTGACCTTGATCATGGGGTGGCGCAGAGCGGGGTCCAAAGAGCCCAGTGCCAGGGCCGGTTCTGGTGGAGCCAGGCAGCCCCTCCGTCCCCTTCCCCTTCCCCCTCCCCTGCCTGAAGGTCAGACCCCACATAGGCAGCCCCGTCCTAGTTGGTCCTCCCAGCGACCCAGAGACGTCACATGCTGACCCCTGTCCTCCTCCCAATTTGGGGGTGCTCCGATGTGTCGGGGACCTCTCTTCCCTGGGCATCTTGCTGGAAGCAGAGCCCTCCTCTCCTTCCCCTGCATTTTCGTGAGCAGGCAGGGTGGGGGGCAGGGTGAGGGGCAGGTCCCCCAATCCTGCTGGGCTCTCCTGGGCCCCTCCTGCCATCTCTCCTTGGACTCTCGGGGTCCCCCACTGTCCCCTAAGAAAAGCAGGTAGGGTGGCTTCTGCTGCCCTCACCAGAAACCAGATCTCTCACGTGGGTACCATCCCCCCTTTACAAATGAGGAAACAGATGCTCAAAAGGCCAGTCCTTGCTCCATGGTCAGTAGGGTGCCCCCAGAGCAGTGCTGTGCCCACCCCAGGGCTAGACAGGGGCAGACAAGGTCTTGATCTCAAGCCCTGTAAAGCCGTGCGGAGAGCCATTAACAAGTACCCCTAGCTACCAGCTGGGGTGCGACTCTTGCCCCTCCCAGGAGGCTGCCCCAGCAAGGGATACCAGAGCCTGGGCTGTAGGCTCAGTGGAGCAGCCAGGACAAAAGGGAAGGGTGGCCTTGGCAGAGGGACTGGCTTGCGCAAAGGTCCTGTGGCTGAGACTGAGAGAAGGCCAATGGTTCAGAGCCCAGGGAGCCAGGGCCAGAGCAGGGCAAGGAGCCGGGGGCGGGGGGGGGGGGGGGGAAAACCAAAAAAAGGGGGGGGGGAAGGGGTAGGGATGCCCAACGCGAGGAGAACAAGGAAGAGTGGAGAGCGAGGGGGGCGGGGGGGGTGGGGGGGGGGGGGGGGGGGGGGTGCCAGATAAAATACAGAACGCCCAGTTACTTTTGAGTTTCAAATAAATAATGATTTTTTTAAAGTATAAGCATGCCCCCAAATTGCATGGAACATATTAAAAATTATTTGTGCGTGAAATTCAGATTTAATTAGGTTATGGGTTCTTATTTGATAAATCTGGCCACTTTAGCCAGGGATGACAGACCCTTGGGAGCACGCACCGGGCTGCAGGGTGGACCGCATGCCCAAATCTTGCCCTTGCCTGGAGAGGTCCTGCCGGGTAGACACCAGGGGGCAGCTACCTTCCTCCTGACCCTCCCACTCCATCACTGCTCGTCCTTTCTTGGAGGTGACAAAGGGGTGAGCGTTGAGCCAATCATCCCCCTTCACGGAGGGAACGCGAGGCTGACCTTCGTCCCCGGAGGCCTGAAGGCTGCACTGACCCCCGGCCCCCACCCAGCCGCACCGGGCAGCTACGGGACTACAGGCCGGGGGTCAGACCCCTCCTGGCCAGGCCGCCCGCAGAGGCCCCAGGCTCTCCCTGAAGCAGGTGATAAACGTCCAGGGTTAGGGTCAAAGGGATTGAGTATCAATAGCACGGCCAGCCTCCAGTTACGGGAACTGTAGCGAGGGGTGCTCATCTGCTCTGGGGGGAAGCTGGTTTCCCGCAATCTGGAGACCAGAGGAACCTCCACTTCTGTCTCGGGAGGGACAAAGTGACCAGATTTACTGCGGCCACAGAAGCTCACCAGGCACTCAGCAGCTTCTAGCCCCTGGCGTGAGGGGAAGTGGCGGCCCGCTGGCGACTGACTGGGGGGTAGCCTCCTCCCGGAATCACCCCTTCCCCAGCTCTTCCGCCCCCACTGGGTGGGCGGAGGGGACAGCCTGGGGAGCCAGTGCTGGGAGGGACGGGACAAGGCCAGGAAGCGTCCCCCACCCACTGCCCGCTCAGCAGAGCTCCGGGGCTCCCCTCCCAGGCCGGCCTCTGCCCCGCCTCCAGGCAGCCACCTACGCTGGGTGCCCCCCAATCCCTCTCTCATGCAGGACTCCGTGCTGTCCTCCAGGACAGCCTGCAGGGACCGGGCTCTGGACACTAAAGGTCGGGGCAGGGCAGGTGCCCAGGGAGGCTGGGACGGAGAAGCCACACCCGCTCCCCCTGGGCACTCACGCGCAATCCAGCGATTAATGCGGTAAGTGCTTGGATCTCAATAACCAAAGAATAATCAATGGGTCTTTAATTTCCATACAATAACTGTCTTATTAAATCTAAATTTAATGTGCTTCTAGAATCCTTAATTCAAAGTGTTACTGCGCGCACCATCTGCTGCACCAAATACAAATGCAGGGAGCACATGACTCCGAGCCCCCAGAAGCACAGTTCCGGGATTCACAGGCACAGCTGCGGCTCCTGCTCCCCCCCACCGCCCCCTCCCCCCTCCCCCCCGCCCGGGGCTCTCTCCCGGGGAGCACAACCCCAGAACCAGCCCGGAGTCTGACGGGAGACAGGGGTGTCTGAGCCTGGCATTCAAGGCCGCAGGAGATCCCCTCTCTCCAGGGCTGGGCCCCCCGGCCGGCTCTGGGCACCCCATCTTTGCTCCGGCCGTGCCTCTGCCTTGACATCCTTCGGCACCGGCTCTGGGGCACCCCCAGCAGGAAGCCTTTCCTGGCCCTCAACTGCTGCCCAGAGAGCCGTGGACCCTCGGCTGCCTCCCTCCCTGGACACATGCCAGGGTGTCCGACAAACACATCGTGGGTGCCTGTGGGCCCACTGCCTCAGCAGGTGACCCTCACGACAGCCCATCCTGGACACTGGACTCAGGGAAGCATGCTGGCTTCTCCTCCACGCCTCTGTGTGGCTAGGGGCCGCTCACAGGACCTCTCTGAAAGGGGACAAGATGGGTGACAGGCCTGGGGGGGATGGAGCACCTTTCTCCCACAGTCTGGAGGGGTTGGGGTTTGTGAATTGGTGGCTGACCTCGGGGGTGGGTGGGGACATCCTGGGGGGCATTGGGACGGGGACTCTCCTGGCTCTTTGATCCCGTCGCTTGGCCTGCGGGATGGATGACTTGCCCTCTACCCCTCTGGCCTTGTCGCCTCCCCTCCCTTCCCCAGGTTTCTGGAAGTTCCTTGGAAGCCCCTCCTGACCCAGGTCACTCCTGGCCTGGAAGGGGTCAGGGAGCCCCTTCTGGGACCAGAGTGTCCAAGCCGGCTCTGTGCTCCGCCGTGCTCCCTCCTGCGCCCCTGGTCCCCCGGCTCCGCCCTGCGGCTAACAGCGTCCACTGCCCCTGCGTGGGCCAGGCTTCTGCCTCTAGCCGCCTGCTCGGGCAGGGTCGGCACCTCTGGCTGGAGTAGACTTTCACTCGAAGACCTCTCGGCACAGACGTGGGCTCGACGAGCGCAGAGCCACACCTCACCTCTGCCGGGACCCCGCCCTCCCGCGCCTGTCTGCTCTCAGCGCTCAGCCCCAGCGGCCGGCGGGTCCCCCACCGGCAAGCCCACCCTGGTGACGTGGGCCCCTCGCACCGAGCCCCTGTTCGGGACGGTGTCCAGTGGAGGGCGATGCCCGGCCTGAGGCAGCTCCACCGCCCACCGGCCATGAGGAGTTACTTTTAAAATTGTGGCAAAATGCACAAAAGATAAAATTTACAATTTTAACCATTATAAACCGTACAATCCAGTGGCCTCATGTACTTTCCTAATGATGCTGTGCAGCAAACCCCACTAGCCAGTTTCAGCGCGTTTCCCCCCAGCGGAACCGTGAGTCCCTTCAGCCCCCCCCGCCCCCCCGGCTGCCCCCACCGCTCTGCTTCCCGTCTGTGCAGCTGCCTGTCCCCGGCGGTTGGTGTAAGTGGAGTCACACGGTGCGTGCCGTCCTGTGTGTGGCTTCTCTCACTCAGCATCGCGTCTTCCAGGTTCATCCACGTGGCCTCGTGAGTCCGCAATTCTCTCCTTTCTCTGGGCGGGGCGCTCCGTCACCGGGTGGACCCGTTTTGGTCACCCCCCACCCCCCGCCGTCTGTGGATGGCCACGTGGGCAGTTTCTACTTTCTGGCCCTTGTGAATGGTGCCGCCGTGAAGGACGGAGGACAGAGTTTTGTCTCGACATCGGCCGGCAGTTCGTTGGGGCCGACACGGTGGAGCGCGTCGAGGGGTCGCCCGGCAGGCCCGCCAGCAGAGAGGCAGGAGCCAGCGTCCGCAGCCTCCGGGTGACCCGTCTGTTACATGGAGCCCGGCACCGCGTTCTCCGGCACGTGAGGAGGCCAGGGGATGGCCCCCAAGGCTCCAAGATCGGCAGCCCCCGTTCCCCAGCGCCGGCCACGCGCCACTCAGTCTGGTGCACATAGTTGGTGCTCTATAAATACCAAATGGAGAGACGATGTCCGATTTCCGTGCCACCCCGGTAAGGTAGACATGGTTATTTCACAAACTCTCGCACAGGTTAAGTGCCTTGGAAAGCCTCCCAGCCAGAGGGTGGAGCTGGGACCCTGTCGCAAGCCTGTCTGGCTCCCGAGAGCAGGGCCGCAGTGCACAGGCATGCAGGGGGCTCACTGCACAAGCGCCCCTGGCAGAGGGGATGAAGGGGGCTGTCCAGGTCCCATTCTGTGCCCCCACATCATGCACCCAGGAGCTGCCTTTGCCCAGGGCACCTTGTGGGGACCGGCGCAGAGGTGCTGAGCGTCTGGGAGTGTCCTGCCAGAGGCCCACGCCGTGCCAGGCCTGCCTGGGGAGCCCTGGGGCTGGCCTCTGGTGTGTGTAGGCGACAGCGTGCGTCTGCCTCCCCGACCGGACCTGCAAGTGCCTGGACCCTGGAGCTCTCTGCTAGGGAGATCACCAGGAGAATGCACTTCAGAGAGGCACCCGCCTGCCCTAGGGGTGAAGGCTGAGGGTCAGACCCTTCCCCTCCCTGCCTTCAGCAGAGGAGGACTGGAGGCGAGGTCACTGTGCCCTTGCTCCCGTAATGTGCTGCAGGCATGATGGACATTGTCCCTCCTTCCTTGACAGCTTCCAGGTGGGCATTACTGCTCCCTTTACAGAGGAGGAGACTGAGGTTCAGAGAGGCCAGGGAAAGGCTCATGGAGCGTAAGCCCTGGCCACACAGGACCTGTCCCCACTCAACCCCCCTTGTCTCTCAGATCATTTGCTCTGGCTGCTGGACCCAGTTTTTCCTGGATTCTTGGTACAGAATCCCCCACTGGCATCCTTCAGGGGTCCAAGTGTATGCGGGCTGGGGAACTGGGTTCTTGCCCTGCCTGAGCAGAACCCGCCTGGCCAGCAGTGTGGACGCATAAGCATGGCCCCTTTATGGCAGCCAGATCCCATTTGATGGAGGGGAAAACTGAGGCTCAGAGGAGCTAAGTACACGCCAAGGCCAAGGAGGGAGAAAGCAGCAGGGAGCTCTCTACGCTGCCCGCCCTGAGTGCTCCCAGGGCGCCCACATCCCAAGCCACGGCCCCTCCTGCTTGGGCCCCTCAACACAGGGGCGTCCTCTGAAAGTCCCATGTCTGCGGAGCTGGCTTCTGCCTGGATCACAGCCTCGGTCCTCACGGTAATCGACTGCTCCCTAATCAAATTGATTTCCATCCCAGTGAGTCCTGCCGCCGCCTGCATTCCAGGAGCGGTATTTTGAGCGCAGACATATAATCAAACGGCAAAAAGCAGAGGGCACAGAGGGCCTCTCTGCCAGTCGAATAAAAGCTAAATGGCCTGAGCTTTTAGGCCTAATCACTGATGCATTCGCACTTGGGGTGGGTCTCCAGCAAAGCCCATCCGCTCAAGGCTGGGCTTTTCTGAACATTGTGGCATCGGGTCCTAATTTCCCTCCCAGCCATGCGTGCCTTGCCAGTCCTGCTCTGCCCGGCTGGTGCGGCCTGATGGTTCCCTTCCAACCGAAGTCCAGCGTCCCCTGCGGGAGGGGCTCTGCCGCTCAGTCCTGGACACGCTTTCGGGCTGGCACTGAGCAGTGCACGTCCTCCTGGCATGTGTCCTGGGACTGGAGTCCCATGGGGGCTGAAGTCAGGGCGCAAGTCCGCCCTCCAGCCCAGGCTGGCTCTAGGTCTGCACGCAGCCCTGGCCTGGGGAGGCTCTGGTGCGTGGGGTCCTGCAGCCCAGCCCGGGGCCTGTGTGGAGACAGAGGCCACGCACCCCTGCAGCCAGTCCCTGAGCCCAGAGGGACCCTTTCCAGCCCCCGCAGGGCCTCCAGGTGGTGAGTCCAGGTTTGCCCACCTCCCCTCCCCTCTCCTCTCCTACCCCATTTCCTCACCCCATGTCCTCAGACAAAGAGCGGGGTCTTCCTTTTCACCCCCACTTCGTGGGCAGTGAGAGAAGCAGCCAGTCCAAGCCCGGAGCCCCTTCCTGAGGTCTGGAGTCTGTCCTGGCCCGGAGGCCATCCCTCTCTGCCCCAAGCTCCGCACCCCAATCCCCCTCCATATGACCCCGGTCCCCCATCTGTGCGGTGCGGCTGCCCTGCCCGAAGCGAGAGCTGGGAGCACCTGCCCGTCTCCACAGCTCCAGGCCCTGCGCATCAGCCCTCAGGGCTACCGCCCACGGCTGGTGGCTGGGGCTCCGCGGGCTCCTGTCGGGGCGGGGCTCCGCGGGGCCGGGGCCGGGGCGGGGTTCTGCGGGGTGGGCGGGGCGGGGCTGTGCGACGGGGCCACGCCCCCGCTGGCCTTGGCCTCCGCAGGCCATAGGGCCGCCCCGTGTAATGGGGAGGGTGGCCACGGGTGATGGCCTCCCCATGAGGGACCCGGGAGCCTTGTGGGCGGGGGCTCCTGGAAGCGATGGGGGGTCCTGCGGCCTCTGACCCCTGTCCCCTGTCCTACCAGAGGGCGGTCTCAGGGCAGTGATCCCCTCAAAGTATCATCCAGACCACAGTTACTCCCTGCCGACCCTTGGCCCAAGCTCCAAGAACCTTGACCCCAGGAGCTGAAGCCAGAAGAGGGGAAGGCTCCAGTGTGGGTCACAGCTGACACAGAGCTGCCCCAGACCCGGCCCGTCACCCAGCCCACCCTCAGCAGGAATCTTGGTCTGGTTTCCCAAACGGCATTCGAGGCCCACTGACAGCCAGGCGGCTGAGGGCGGATGCCCCACCCCCACCCTCGTGCCGGGCTGAGTTCCCTTTCCTGTCTCTGTGGGATGGAGGAGCTGTGGCTGGGGTGCCTCTGCGGAAGGCCCCGTCTCCGTGCAGACCGCGAGGGAGTCTGGATACGGCGACCTTGGTTTGTCCGTCCATCCCGCGGATGCTTCCACCTCTGTAGCTCCTTAGGGCCGCACCTGCCTTCCCTCTGGGGCCTCTGCCTGCGAAAGAGCCCTGGGGCCCCTGTGCCCTGCAGCCTCTGCGGGCTGGAGCCCCTCGGGCGAGAGCTGGGCTGAGCCAGGCTGCCTGCCCCTCCCCCGCTCTGCCAACCCCAGGGGCTGCGCACGCGGGTGCCTTCCGCTCCGGGCCCCTCATCCCCTGACAGGCAGCCCGAGCTGAGCCACCTGTGCTCTCTCCCCTCCCTCAAGGAGCCCGGCCGGCTCTCCCAGCGGGACAGGCCGGTGCCCCATTCTTTCCCTCCTCGGAGGAAGGGCCGAGGGCTCCCCGTGGCGGGGGCGAGCCTCAGGCAATCCACGTCCTGGTCTGACCAGTGAGGCAGACGGGCAGGTGGCACCTGGTGGCACCCGCCTCTCTGCCGGCCCTGGCGGAGCCCATCCAACCTGCCAATGTGGGGATGGTCACCCTCAGGGCAGGGTCACTGAGGTCACCGCCTCGCGGGGACTCGATTCAAATCCTGGCTCTGCCACCTTCTGGCTATGACCGGGAGACCTCTTAAACACGTCCAAGCCTCAGTTTCCCTACCTGAAAAATGGGGCTATGACCACATCACCTCACAGGGGGTGTTGGGGCTTCAGCGAGGTCTACGTGAGCGATGGGCCAGCAGAGGTCAGCAGGGTCAACTCACCCCCAGGGAGGCCCGAGCTAAGGTGCTGTGCCGTCTCCAGTACCAGGACCGGTGTGTTCCCACCCCACCCTCCCCAGCCCCCCTCGGGTCCCCCACGTGGGGTCCTGGCTGTTTCTGTGTTCTATGTTTTTGTGGCCAAAGCAGTTCCTCACCAGAGGCGTGAGCCCAGCCTTTCAGGCAGGTGGTGCGGCCTCGGGGTCTGAGCCCAAAGGCCCCAGAGGCGTTGCAGTCTGGAGGCCAAAGCCAAGGTCCAGAGACGGGCAGACGCGTGCCAGGCTCACAGTTCACGGCCCTAAGCTAGACCTCAAACCCGGGTCTCCTCCGGGCTACAGTCCCTCCCCTGCCACATCACTGGGGGGCCGAGGACTGGGGGTCCAGGGAGCGGCCCGGCCGATGGATGAAGGAATGGGAGAGTTGAGTAGCCAGGGTCCCAGACGGCAGGGAGGCTGGGAGTACAGGGTCCATGGGGCTGCCAATTCCCTCAGGGCAGGAAATACCCTTCTAGCCGCAAGCTGCTTCCAGGCCTCCGTGGGCCTAGGGGAAGGCGGGGGCTCAGGAAACAGCTCAGCATGGAGACTCAGACCACCAAGTCTGTGGGGCCTGTGGAGGTCACGTTCCCCACCCCTGCCTTATGCGCTGTCCCTGGGGGGCTGCCCAAGGGCCTGTTATTTGAACACCTAGCCGCTAGGGGTGACCGTCCTCCCCTCCTGCCCAACTGCAGCCCCCCAGCTGGGGGCCATGACTGCTTCCTTGGGGGTGAACTTCTGCCCCCCGCCCTACCCCAGCAGAAGGGCTGGCCAAGGGCCTGAGCAGAGTGAGGGCCACAGAGCTGGATGCCCGGGGGAGGGGGGGTGGCTTACGAGCAGGTGTGGCCCGACTGGGGTGCCAGCATGGGGCCCCCTGGAACCTCCCATACCAGGTGCTCAGTGCTGCTGGCGGAGCCCTTTTCCAGAAGCTGCCCCACATAGAGAAGCCAGAGGGGCACACATGGCTGGCTCCTTGCCGGGTCGCTTCTGTTCTTAACTGATAGAGCTGGGCGACAGCCGCACACCTGCACCAGCCCATCCCTCATGTAAGGGGGAACTGAGGCAGGAGCCGGCCAGCCCCAGGCCATGCACCCAGCCCAGGCCACTCAGGCTCAGTCCCCGCCTGGCTGGTCCCGGTCAAGACTTTGCTCTTCCCAGCCCCCGATGGCTAGCCCTGGAGAAACAGGCTGCCTTTCCTGGAAATCAGGGCCTCCACACGCCCCCGCCCCTCGAGGCAATGCCATCCATCTCCCAGCTCCGCGGTCTGTCTGGAGCAGTTAGTCAATTATGGGGCCCAGGGGGCTGGAAGCAGCTTCTGCTCAGTGAGCCCTGCCTCTCCAGTGTGAGTTATATGTGTGTGGGGGGGGATCCGGACGATACCCCCCGCGCCAGCACTGCCTGGGCCAGAATGTTGCCCACTTGGCTCCCCCACCCTCCCTGCCACCTCTCTCGTAGGCCCCCTCATTACAAACCTGCGGCTGAACCCAGTCCCTACGAGGGGGACCAGGGAGTTCTGGGTGGGGACCTAGGATCACAGCAGCCTTCACATCCCCGGCCCACCCGGAACGCGCCCTCGGACTGATGGCCGCCCTCGGAATGTTGGAGGCCGCCTCGAGGTGGCTCAGAGGGGAAGAACGGACGGGGCAGAGGTCCCTTCCAGCCTGCCCTCACGGTGGCATTTCCCCTGAGGCCACCGGGTGCATCCCCTCCCCCACCTTACAGGCCCCTGGGCCCCGCCCAGCCCCAGCCCCAGCCCTCAGCACTGGCCACAGACACCCGAGGGGAGCCCAAGAAGCAGCACCCAGGGGGATGGCGTCGTGCCCCCCCAGACACACAGGCAGCCGGGCCTCTGTAAACCCTACTGTCACCTCCTGCTCGTCCCCTGTGCTGTCCCCTGTGTGTGTGGGGGGGGACAAAATGTCTCAGAGCTGGGTGCATCTAAGCACCCCATCCCTTCTCCCCAGCCCCACCTTCCCTTCCTGACCCAGGGCCCCAACCTACTGCCCACTTGCCCACTGTTCTCCTTTCCTTCCCGATGGAGATCCCCCAGTGGTCCCTGGATAAGTGTCTGTGTCCACTTCCCAGGAGACCCTCCCACCCAGCTCTCCCAGGGCTGCCTGATCCAACAGAACACGGACCTGAGACTGACCCCCCCCAAGCCTCCTCGGCAACAGATGGGCGGGGACCCTCCTCCAGCGGGGCACCGGGTGCTCAGTGCAAGGCCTCAGTTTCCCTCTCCAGGGAGGGATGGTGCCCACCCAGTGGGGGTTGTGAAGAACACACCACTCAAAGCTTGTCAATGACAAGTGGGAGCCCCCAGCCCCTGGCCCTCCCTCCTCCCTGCTCACCCCCTGCACCAGCCGGGCCCGCAGCCTGACCTCGGCACAGCTTGGACCAACAGGACCTTCCTCCACAGGCTTAGAACCACCCCCACCCCAAGGGCTCCGACCCTTTATGCTGAGGACAAAGGGCTCCAGGGCAGAGCTTCTGGTCCTGCTGACACTGCACCCTCCTCCCAGGACAGGACAAAGGGTTGAGAGGAGGGGCCGAGCTTCTGATGCCTCAGCCAGTCTCTGTCCAGACTGCGAGGGCAGGGAGGCCAGCTGAAGGACAGGGGCCCGGGGTGGGGGGTGGGGAACACAGCACAGGCTGACAGGTGCCTGGCTCCTCCTCCTGAAACACCAGGAGACCCCGCGTCACAAGGTCCCAGCAGAACTGGGTTCCAAGCCGGGACCCTCCTCCTACTCCCACCTCGTATGGGGCTCAGCTGGCCCTGGACCACCTGGGTGGGGCGTTCAGAGGCCCGTGAGGGGGCTTTGGAGCCTCCCACGTGCGTGTCCCATGGCCCAGAAGCGGGCTATCTCCACCAGCTCAGGGAGGTGATGGGAATCCACCCCGTCCAGCAGCTTTGAGGCGTGGGCGGGAAGGGGCTGCGCAGGCCCCAGATGACACTGGTCAGCTGGGCTGGGGGTGGCAGGGAACAGCTCTGAAAACAAGACCAGGAGTGGCACGCTATCCCAGTGGCCAGAGCTGGGCTTGGCAGTGGGGTGAGGACACGCATACCCAGCTCCCCAGCCCTGCCTGGACCAGGCTCCTTGGGCATTCCTGGGGAGAGGGCGTGATGTGCTGACCGTGGATGCAGGCGTCCCCAGTGCAGGGGGACCCTTCTGCACTTTGCAGTCCCCTTCTGACCCATTTTAGGCATCGTGCCTGCTCCGTGCTGGCCATGGCTCCAGGGGACCCCATTCTGGGAACGTCACCATGAAGGCGACCTACAGACCCCTGCCCTGGGGAGAAGCTCCCTCACCACGTGAGCAAACAGTCCACGCCTTAGCTCAGGCGGAGACCGGCGGCGCAGCGGAGGAGGAAGACAGGAGCCCACCACGCAGGTGTTCCCGTGTGGGAAGGACGTGCGAGGGGCCTAATCCAGGGCTGAGGGACACCCTGATGCAAAGCCTCGCTCGCCCAGGGACCGGGTGTGCTTGTAGACACAGCAGAGAAACAAAGGAGGCTGAGAGCTGCCAGGCCTGAATCCGAGGACCCCAGTGCAAAGCTGGCCTGGCGGGGACAGTGCCAGAGATGGCTCCTGGTCAGGCCAGGGGACCTGCTCTTCATTTGCAATTCCCCCTCTGTCCATGTGGGGGCAGACCTGGCCCAGGAGGAGGTGCTGGGGAATGGAAGCAGGTAGCCTCACACCTGGCGGGTGGCAGGCAGGTGAGCCAGGTGAAGTGGCTTTCCCAGTTTGCAAACAATAAAAAGGAAAGGAGCCTCTCCCAAGCTAGCCCAAGGCCCCCCCACAAGCAGGTGACACCCCCCCCCCCACGGGCATCCTGTCCACCCAGCCCCCTTCCCTTGTAAGTAAGACATTGGGGGAGGGAGAGGTAAGTGGGCCCGGTGGCCCTGGACCCCCACGGCCGGATCTCTGGCCCTGGGTGGATGGTGGGCAACAAGCCTGGGGAGGGCCCCACCCCCACTCCCACCCCCACCGGGTGATCCTGGCTCCTGGGGGTGTCCCGAGTCACCGGGTCACCCTGTCCAACAGCCGGCTTGCCCCCGGCACCGCGATGTCTCCCCCAGTTCCACTGATGGAGCGAAGTGCAGGCCGCTTGGGTTTGAACTGACTTTATTATTCTGTAAATGTGAATTTTACAAAGCGCTTTACAATTAACGATCACATCCTTCTGTTTGTAACGACTTCCACCTCCTGCACCGGCTCCGCAGGCCGCCGAGGCCCCGGGCTCCCTGGCCGCCGGTGGACGTCTCTGCAGGCTGAGCGGCCGGGGTGCAGCGTCAGCCGGCAGCGGCTCCAATGCAACAGTCTTGAGTCCGGGAGCAGCAGTGGGAGCGAGGACGCACCTGCCAGGGCTGGAACGAGCTCGCTCGCTCGCTGGGGGGGGGGGGGGGGGGGGGG
>NW_024424119.1:58842942-58847334 GCF_017311325.1 Ursus maritimus
GGGGGGGGGGGGGGGGGGGGGGGGGGGGCGGTTCTAGGAAAACAAACCTGCTCCACGGCACAAGGAACAGTGATTTCATTTATTTATTGTTTAACAGTCGTGAGTTACAGTAGGACTTAACCCTCACCAGACTGGACATCAACCGTCTCTTTGTAAAAAGGCTCTTTTTCCCAAACATTCCGTCCAAAGGATGAACGGTCTCTTTGCACCCAGTGCCATTCAAATGTTCAAGTCAAAAATATTTATACATTTTATACTTAGTTCTTTTTTTTTTTTTTTTTGTCTGCTAAAAATAGTATTGCAAGTTTTGGCTTCTTTTGACATAAAAATTACAATCATGTGCAAAACGCTAACAATGAAAGGGCTGATCAGAATTCAAGCAGGCGTCCAATCTGACTGCTTCAGAGTCTGCGTAATTTTCCTTTTCATTTTTCTTTTCCAAAGAAACCAAACAAACAAACAAACAAAACCCAAAACCTTTGCCACGCTGGAAAGATCTTGTACCAAGCCCTGACGCTCTCCGGCCGGCGCGAGCCCCATGCGCTCGCGCTGCCTGGCTGACAGAATGACAGACGCAGGCTCGGCGGCACTCTGGAACAGCAGTTAAAGCTCAAGACAGCTCTGAACCCCCCGCTCTGTGTTCAGGATTTACTGCCGGCAGAGGCAAACAGAGGTTTTCTCGCAGTTTTCGGTTGGTTAATGGGCCATCGGCCTCCTTCCACCAGCATCCAGATATTTCCATAAAAGTAACCCATCGGAGGGGAATCTAAGCAGTAAATGGCTGGGGGGTGGCACTGGGCCGGTACTAGAACGTTCCGCCGTGCAAGGGGAACGGGTCAGGGCCGGGCACCCCGGAGTCCCCGCCCCCGCCACTCCCCTCCCCCCTGCCTCCCTCCCAGCTCCCAACACAACTGCCCAGAACGAGCTTCCACGGAGGAGAGAGCAGCTGGGCGGCTCCCGGGACGGTCTCTCCCCCCAGCCGCTCACCCACGGCCACGGCCACGGCCACATTCAGGGGGCAAGGCAAGACCATGGAATCCAACGCAAAGTTAAGCAACCACAGAGAACTCTGGGTGAGAGCAGACACAGTGCACAACACAAGACAGAATTCAAGTACCGAGGCGCACCGGCCGGGCGGCCCCGTCAGCTCACAGTATCTGTCACGTCTCCCCGTCCCAGCTGATCCCGTGGCCCAGCCCAGCCGCCGGGGAGGGCGGGGGAGGACGGGGGCCCAGCCGGCTGCCCGCCACGTCCACTCCGACGGGGTCCAGTCCCTTCTCTCCTCCTCAAACAGGCGCGGGTCTAACTTAGCTCTACAACAGACTACATGGTGTATGTGTATTGCTCATAGCCAAGCTCGGGAGTGAAGGTGCAGACATGTCATAAATACTGAGTGGCTTGTCTCTCGTCTACGGGGTCTGGGTCAGGGTCACGCTCACAGGACAGGGATTAGTCGTCTTGTAAACAGGGGGGGAGGGTCCGGTTTTCTCAATGGGTTTTCCTTGGGAAACAGGATGGGAAGACGCTAAGGCACTCTGGAAGGCCCCTCCGAGCCCAGGCCCGCCGCTGCCCGCCCCGCGGAACATTCAGGACGCGGAGGGAGCGCCCCGGCAGATACAATCATCAGCCATGCCCGTCTGCAAACGCTCCGGACCCACGTCCACCGCGGGACACATTAGTGCAAAACGCTCGGCCTGGCCCGCCCGGGGCGCAGGGAGAGCTCAGAACCCATTCACATTGAAGTATTAAAGTTTCACGGATAGCTCTTGCCTTCCTTACCCAGAACAACAAAACAGACGGCGGTTATAGACAATTAAGGGACAGAGGTCACGGGACATTGTGCTGGCCTGAGCCGCGGTCAGGCCTTCTCTGTGCGGGCACCACCGCCGCTGCCGCCGCCACCAGGCCAGGGGCACCCCTTCGTGTCCTGGCCTCAGGTGGGGGGGGCCCGCTCCCACTCTGGAGTGGAGGGGACGGGGGGAGAGGGAGAGTGAGCGCACGAGCCCTTCTGCTGACGGCCAGGACAGGCCAGCCGTCTCCCGGGGATCTTGCGGATGGTCAAATTAAAGTGCAGGTTGGGGTCGGGAAGGGAAGCTGCAGAGGGGGGATGGGGGTCAACCCTCCCCATCCTCACTCACCTCCACCCCCCAGTGGCCACCTGAGGATGCTGGGGGTTGGCCCCTCAGTTCCAGGAGGGCTAGCTAGGTCCTGAGTGGCCTGGGGCCCCAGGCCCATGCAGCTCCAAGCCCACCTGGCCCCGGTCAGGGGAGAAGGGGGGCGGAGAGAGAGAGAGAGTGGCTCACCTCTGGGCCAGGTGGCTGGTTCGGAGCCCTAGCAGGAGTGCGGCCCCTTCAGGCCCAGACCCCCCTGCCCTCAGGCACAGGGGCTGAGACGAGCTCCCATGGGCCTGCCCAAGGTCCCCCCACCGCTTCCTGGGAGCCATCAGATCATTCTGGAGGGCGGGCACACGTTTGGCCTGGCTGGAGGAGGCCTGGAGGCCCCACGCCCAGCCCGGGGCTCCCCCAAAGCCTCTCCACACAGGGCAGCAGTCAGGAGGAACCTGAGTGGAAAGGCGCCTAAGCCCCCCCGCAGGTGGCCTGCAGCTGGGGGAGGCTCAGCTTTGCGGGTCATGGGAAGGCCGAGCCGCACCTGCAGGGCCCTGTGTGCACACAGGCGGTGTGGGCTTGCTCTGCACCGGGTCGGGGGAGGCAGAGTGCTGGGGAGGGGGAGAGGGACCAACAGACCCCTTCACGTCCTGAACGGAGGGGCCTCTGGTCTTCCTAGGGGGGGTTCCCGCCGAGACTCACGAGGAAGGAAGCCCCTGGAATAGTGGCCACGTGCATGCACAACCCATGCCCTCGCTCACCAAAAAACGGCAACTGAACTTCAAAGTGAGCCTTCCAGCCTCAAACAAACCCACAACTTCTAGGGCCCCTCTTCACTGCACCCGGCCACACGCATTCCAGAACCTCCCCCTGCTGCTCCCGGGCTCCTCCTGCAAACTGCCCAACAGCCGCCTGTGCCCACCGCCCACCCACCCGGCCCCAAGGTCTGCAGCACAATACGGGGGACCTGCTCCAGCCCAGCCTGGCCAGGCTAGGCCCCCAGCCCCTCCTTCGTCACACGCCCTGGCTGCGTCTCCCTGGGACCCACCCCCCCAACAGGAGGCCAGTCGACCTGGACCAGGGCAGGGCGGGATGTGGTATACAGATGACCCAGCCCCAAGCACAGTGGGTTGAGGGCAGGGACACCAAATCCTCCCTAATTTTTTGCTCTTTTGGGTCTGAAAGTTTTCAAACCATACATGAAATAGATCTGAATTAAGACAAAAACAAATAAACAAACAAACATAATCCCAACATGGCTGAGGGCCGTGGGGCGGCACCACAGGACGGCGGGCAGCCGGGTAGAGCCGGGGGGCACTCGGGGCAGCGGCCCCGCCCGTGGGGCCCAGGTGCACCAGGGGCCGTGGAGCTGAGGGGGCCGGGAGGGCCCACGGGTGGGGCGGGAGGACGGAGGAGCACGGAGCACTCCCTCCCCCCTGCTGTGCCCACACCACGGCCCCTGCACACACTCAAACACACAAGCACACACGCGCTCCCACACCCCACGCACGCGGTGGACCCGGCAGGCCTGAACCCCGAGTCTCAGGAAGAAGGGGAAACAAGAGGAGTTTGGCCCCTGGGGGCCGAGCCCTGGGCCCTGGCCCCAGAGGGGCGGGTGGGGTCCCCCCGAGCGAGCAGCGAGTGTCGGGAGATGCATGCCCCACGCCGCAGGCCCCCGGCTCCGGCTCCCGGGCACCAGGGGCCATAGGCTCTCGCCCCTCCCGGAGCAGGGTCAGGGGCCCACAGCCTGGAGACGAACCTCGCGGATATCAAAAGGAGCCCTGGGACCTTCCTCGCAACTAGGTCACCAGTGGACTAATCCTTTACAGTATAACGAATGCGTTTGTTTCCTTCATAAACTTTAAATACAAGCAGAGTAAAAATCACATTTTTTTCAGGCAACAGTAGCAGTCCGTAGGTAAGTGGCTTGATCACATGTTTGTATTAGTAACGCATGCAAGCAGCTCTAGTACCGGTCCCGCGAGGCTCCGCGGCTCCTCTACAAGGTCCCTGCGTAGGACGCCTCCTGTCTCCGGGCCGCCGCGGGCGTCTGCGGCCGGCTGGCGCTGGCGCTGCCCTGCTCGAAGGGTGGCGGGGGGCTCGGGGCGGCGGCGGGCTGTGGCTCGGGCGCGGCCACCTCCTGGATGACCGAGCCGGCCCCGTCCGCCTCCTCGGCCGTGTCGAAGGGGGGGTTGGCGGCGGCGCTCAGGTCGACGTTCGTGGCGTCAGTCCTCAGGGCCACGAGGGTGGCGGCGTCGGCCCGCCGCTCGGCGTAGATGCGCTGCTG
>NW_024424119.1:58847344-58850354 GCF_017311325.1 Ursus maritimus
CCAAGGTCTGCAGCACAATACGGGGGACCTGCTCCAGCCCAGCCTGGCCAGGCTAGGCCCCCAGCCCCTCCTTCGTCACACGCCCTGGCTGCGTCTCCCTGGGACCCACCCCCCCAACAGGAGGCCAGTCGACCTGGACCAGGGCAGGGCGGGATGTGGTATACAGATGACCCAGCCCCAAGCACAGTGGGTTGAGGGCAGGGACACCAAATCCTCCCTAATTTTTTGCTCTTTTGGGTCTGAAAGTTTTCAAACCATACATGAAATAGATCTGAATTAAGACAAAAACAAATAAACAAACAAACATAATCCCAACATGGCTGAGGGCCGTGGGGCGGCACCACAGGACGGCGGGCAGCCGGGTAGAGCCGGGGGGCACTCGGGGCAGCGGCCCCGCCCGTGGGGCCCAGGTGCACCAGGGGCCGTGGAGCTGAGGGGGCCGGGAGGGCCCACGGGTGGGGCGGGAGGACGGAGGAGCACGGAGCACTCCCTCCCCCCTGCTGTGCCCACACCACGGCCCCTGCACACACTCAAACACACAAGCACACACGCGCTCCCACACCCCACGCACGCGGTGGACCCGGCAGGCCTGAACCCCGAGTCTCAGGAAGAAGGGGAAACAAGAGGAGTTTGGCCCCTGGGGGCCGAGCCCTGGGCCCTGGCCCCAGAGGGGCGGGTGGGGTCCCCCCGAGCGAGCAGCGAGTGTCGGGAGATGCATGCCCCACGCCGCAGGCCCCCGGCTCCGGCTCCCGGGCACCAGGGGCCATAGGCTCTCGCCCCTCCCGGAGCAGGGTCAGGGGCCCACAGCCTGGAGACGAACCTCGCGGATATCAAAAGGAGCCCTGGGACCTTCCTCGCAACTAGGTCACCAGTGGACTAATCCTTTACAGTATAACGAATGCGTTTGTTTCCTTCATAAACTTTAAATACAAGCAGAGTAAAAATCACATTTTTTTCAGGCAACAGTAGCAGTCCGTAGGTAAGTGGCTTGATCACATGTTTGTATTAGTAACGCATGCAAGCAGCTCTAGTACCGGTCCCGCGAGGCTCCGCGGCTCCTCTACAAGGTCCCTGCGTAGGACGCCTCCTGTCTCCGGGCCGCCGCGGGCGTCTGCGGCCGGCTGGCGCTGGCGCTGCCCTGCTCGAAGGGTGGCGGGGGGCTCGGGGCGGCGGCGGGCTGTGGCTCGGGCGCGGCCACCTCCTGGATGACCGAGCCGGCCCCGTCCGCCTCCTCGGCCGTGTCGAAGGGGGGGTTGGCGGCGGCGCTCAGGTCGACGTTCGTGGCGTCAGTCCTCAGGGCCACGAGGGTGGCGGCGTCGGCCCGCCGCTCGGCGTAGATGCGCTGCTCGAACACCTGCGCCGCGGCGGGAGGGAAGTCGGGGTCGAGGGGCGCGCCGGCGGCCGAGGCGCCCATGACCGTGCGGTACATCTCCACGCCCTCGGGCAGCATGGACTTGATCTTCGGGAGCCAGCGCTTGCGGACGCGGCGGGCGTTGGTGCACATGTCCGCTGCGATGACGTTCATCTCGCTCTCCTTGAAGCTGGGGGCGAAGTTCTGACAGTAGACTGCAAGCACAGGGCGCGGGGAGGCGGCGTCAGCGACCGAGGGGTCAGGGGTCCTGGGCCAGCGGGGACAGGGCTGGGGGCCTCCGGACTGCCCTCCACCCTGCTGCCCACTGGTACCGGAAGCCACGTGGCCACCCAGGTCCTTCCTGGCCTCGGCCTGCAGGCCAGCGGTCACCCTTCTCACGGCTCAGTCCCGGAGGCCCTGCCCTAGTCCCTTGGGACAGTCCCTGGCTGGGATGTCCAGGGGAGGAGGGACATTCAGCGTCAGGGCACAAGGCTATGGGCCCTCCCTGAGCACTGGCTGGCCGTGTGGCCTTGGGCAGGCCCCTGGCATCTCTGGGCCTCACTCTCCCGCTCTGTCCCGCCCACCTCGGGTCCCAGGGCCTGCTAAGACAAGCCTGATCGATGACCCTGCTCCGGCCAGAAGGGCAGTTGGGGCAAGGCCCCAAAGTCAGGCGGCCCCGGGCACCTGCCCACTCTGAGGCTTGGGCCTCTCAGGGGCCTCATCAGAGGCCCTTCCTCACAGGCTGGACGAGGAGCACGGTGGGAGCCCGTCCTGGGCCCAGGCCCCAGCCAGAAGAAGCGGCAGCCCCAACACTACTAACAGCGCCTCCCCTTCCCCTCCGCTGGGAGCCACAGGACCCCGCTCTGCCGCAGCCTGGGAGGCGGGCACAGGTCCCCGGGGCGAGCCCCTCACACCAGCGTTGCCGCACAGCCCCGCCTCTTCCCGGAGCCCGGCCAGCACGCCAGCTTTGGGACCGTAATTACCGATCACAAAGGCCCCTCTTTGCTCTAAAACACAATTAGTCTCACAAGACGTGTTTTCCAAGCAAGGAAGTAAGACTGCGTTTCGCGTGCCGACCGCCGCGGGAGGGCCCGCTGGTGGCCAGTGTGGCCCGAGCCGCGTGGCGGGCTCCTCCTGGGGCCGGGGGCGGTGGCGGGGGGGCGCTGGGGCCCGGGGCAGCAGTCGGCTGTGGAGATGGACCGGGCTCCGCCCCCACGCGCCCGGGAGCGGGAGGCAGAAGCCGGCGAGCAGATGGCAAAGGCTCAAAATAACCTCGAAATGTAAATAAGGGGTTTTGTTCAAAAAGGAAAATTAGATCTATTTCACATATTAAAATAGTTTCGCACGCAGCTGAATCCATCATGCTTGGAAACCTACCAAGAACGTTAACACCTCGAGACCTGGCTCCTGAGAGCTGCTCTTTTCTCTCTCCCCCCGCCAAGCCCTGCGGGGCCGGCGTGGCGCCAGGGAGAGGCCGCGGTCCCCAGCCCCGGGGGACTCGGGCAGCTCCTCCACCCCACCCAGGGGACCCCGGTGCACTCACGTTTCACAGCGTTCAGAACCCGGCTGTCCAAAGGCTTGCGGCTCGGGTCGCTGGTGGAGGACCGGATGCCCGTGCCACAGCTGTTGGCCAGAGTGTTCCTGGGGGGGGGGGGGGGC
>NW_024424119.1:58850364-58863852 GCF_017311325.1 Ursus maritimus
TCTGCGGCCGGCTGGCGCTGGCGCTGCCCTGCTCGAAGGGTGGCGGGGGGCTCGGGGCGGCGGCGGGCTGTGGCTCGGGCGCGGCCACCTCCTGGATGACCGAGCCGGCCCCGTCCGCCTCCTCGGCCGTGTCGAAGGGGGGGTTGGCGGCGGCGCTCAGGTCGACGTTCGTGGCGTCAGTCCTCAGGGCCACGAGGGTGGCGGCGTCGGCCCGCCGCTCGGCGTAGATGCGCTGCTCGAACACCTGCGCCGCGGCGGGAGGGAAGTCGGGGTCGAGGGGCGCGCCGGCGGCCGAGGCGCCCATGACCGTGCGGTACATCTCCACGCCCTCGGGCAGCATGGACTTGATCTTCGGGAGCCAGCGCTTGCGGACGCGGCGGGCGTTGGTGCACATGTCCGCTGCGATGACGTTCATCTCGCTCTCCTTGAAGCTGGGGGCGAAGTTCTGACAGTAGACTGCAAGCACAGGGCGCGGGGAGGCGGCGTCAGCGACCGAGGGGTCAGGGGTCCTGGGCCAGCGGGGACAGGGCTGGGGGCCTCCGGACTGCCCTCCACCCTGCTGCCCACTGGTACCGGAAGCCACGTGGCCACCCAGGTCCTTCCTGGCCTCGGCCTGCAGGCCAGCGGTCACCCTTCTCACGGCTCAGTCCCGGAGGCCCTGCCCTAGTCCCTTGGGACAGTCCCTGGCTGGGATGTCCAGGGGAGGAGGGACATTCAGCGTCAGGGCACAAGGCTATGGGCCCTCCCTGAGCACTGGCTGGCCGTGTGGCCTTGGGCAGGCCCCTGGCATCTCTGGGCCTCACTCTCCCGCTCTGTCCCGCCCACCTCGGGTCCCAGGGCCTGCTAAGACAAGCCTGATCGATGACCCTGCTCCGGCCAGAAGGGCAGTTGGGGCAAGGCCCCAAAGTCAGGCGGCCCCGGGCACCTGCCCACTCTGAGGCTTGGGCCTCTCAGGGGCCTCATCAGAGGCCCTTCCTCACAGGCTGGACGAGGAGCACGGTGGGAGCCCGTCCTGGGCCCAGGCCCCAGCCAGAAGAAGCGGCAGCCCCAACACTACTAACAGCGCCTCCCCTTCCCCTCCGCTGGGAGCCACAGGACCCCGCTCTGCCGCAGCCTGGGAGGCGGGCACAGGTCCCCGGGGCGAGCCCCTCACACCAGCGTTGCCGCACAGCCCCGCCTCTTCCCGGAGCCCGGCCAGCACGCCAGCTTTGGGACCGTAATTACCGATCACAAAGGCCCCTCTTTGCTCTAAAACACAATTAGTCTCACAAGACGTGTTTTCCAAGCAAGGAAGTAAGACTGCGTTTCGCGTGCCGACCGCCGCGGGAGGGCCCGCTGGTGGCCAGTGTGGCCCGAGCCGCGTGGCGGGCTCCTCCTGGGGCCGGGGGCGGTGGCGGGGGGGCGCTGGGGCCCGGGGCAGCAGTCGGCTGTGGAGATGGACCGGGCTCCGCCCCCACGCGCCCGGGAGCGGGAGGCAGAAGCCGGCGAGCAGATGGCAAAGGCTCAAAATAACCTCGAAATGTAAATAAGGGGTTTTGTTCAAAAAGGAAAATTAGATCTATTTCACATATTAAAATAGTTTCGCACGCAGCTGAATCCATCATGCTTGGAAACCTACCAAGAACGTTAACACCTCGAGACCTGGCTCCTGAGAGCTGCTCTTTTCTCTCTCCCCCCGCCAAGCCCTGCGGGGCCGGCGTGGCGCCAGGGAGAGGCCGCGGTCCCCAGCCCCGGGGGACTCGGGCAGCTCCTCCACCCCACCCAGGGGACCCCGGTGCACTCACGTTTCACAGCGTTCAGAACCCGGCTGTCCAAAGGCTTGCGGCTCGGGTCGCTGGTGGAGGACCGGATGCCCGTGCCACAGCTGTTGGCCAGAGTGTTCCTAACGAGACCGAGAATGAGCTGCTGGCCAGAGGTGCCGCAGGGATGGGATCTGCCCCCCCCCCGCCTCCCCCTTGCACTGCCACTGATTCCCAGGGGTCGGGGTGCACTGATGGGGGCGGGCCCCACCACCCTCCGAGAGACGGTAGGAAAGCAAGGCCCCTTGGGGACGGGGCTCCTCTGACCCACTTGTGAAGTACGTGCGGCTCTTCTCTTTACAGGGCGGGGGGTGTCCAGGCGCGCCCCCTCACGCAGCCTGTGCCCTCGGGCCGACACCCCTGACGGGACGTCAGGACTGTGGGGGCCATAAATGCAAGGCCACAGCGAGCACACTGCCAGAGAGGAGACGCGAGGCTTCCGCACTTGCCCAGGGACCCACCTGTCAAAGAAGGTGGCGAGGAGCCGCCGCAGCAGGACCTTGTGCTTCACCCCCGCACAGAGGTGGCAGTTCATCAGCTGGCCGCGTGTGATGTAGACCCCGGAGCCTGTGACCGCAGACAGGAGCATGAGGCCAGGCCTTGCCACCCACACCCCAGGGCCATGACCTCCCCAGGGCCCCCGGGGCCGGAGCAGGCGCGCCTGGGGGGGAGGCGCTGGGAAGCGGGGGCAGCCGAGGAAGGTCGTCCTGACTTCTGAGCGCAGCACCCCCCACCGGGCCTGGGACCCCGCAGGCTGGGGACCATCGCTCCAGGCTTTCCTGGCTGTGCGGAGGCCCTGTCACCTGGAGGAGGCAGCCTTGGTCACACGCCTGAGTGCTGTCCCCAGATCACCCTTCCAGCCTCAAGGGAATCCCCTGCTTGGCCCCAGGTTTGGGAAACACTCCTTGTCTCTCCATCCCTTCCCCAGAACCAGAGCACCTCAGGCAGGGTCAGGGAGCTGGGATGACAGGTCACCCGGCCCAGCGTGTGTGGGGGCAGGGCGCAGCCAGCCACGGGGCAGGGGTGTGGTCAGCGAGCCCACACAGTGCTGTTTACCCCGAAGAAGCCTGGCAAGGCCCGGGCACCCAGCAGGGCCCAGCAGCACAAAGGCCGGAGCCCGTCTGAGAGCGTGGGGTGGCCTGTTGGACCGGACGTTGCTCACGGGTAAAGGAGCAGACGCAAGCATTGGACAGTGCCCCCGACTCCGGACGAGAGGACACCAAGGAGACGCGCGCGGGGCCTTGGGACTCCCACCGTCCCCTTCAGGCCTTCCCCTAGGACCCCGGTGTCACAGATCACGCACTGAATCTCGGGAAAATCACAAGGAGAGAGCAGGGTGGAAGGAAGGTTCGCGGAGGTGCTCTGGCCTGTGGGGGCCCCGGCTCAGCGGCCTCGGGGCTCTGGATGCAGACCACCAGCGGGGCGTCGGGTTAGTGCTGTCTGACCGTGCCCGGCCACGGCATGCCAACTGTCCCCGAGGGCCCCCCGTCTGCAGAGGCTCCAAGGTAATGGCAGAGCAGGTCACCCTGAGCCGCACGGGCTGGATACACCCTTGTTAGAGGGAATCTGTCATGGGGACTGGGACACCGTGGGGCCTGCCCACCTTGATGATCAGCTGCGGGTCAGGCCAGGGAAGGCGGCCCGCCCTCGCCCCTGCCAACCCCAAACCCTGACAGGCAGGTGCGCCCCATCCCTCCCAGGCCTGGCCTGACCCAGCGCCGCCGCCCAGCTGCTCTCCCGTGAGCTGAAGGGCAAGCCAGCCCTCTCTGCCCTGCTCTGCGGCTGCCCTCTGGGGCCGTGGCTCCCAGCAGAGGGGACGGTCGGCACAGCCGCACAGTGCTGCCCCGGGTGTGGTCAGGAGGACCAAACAGGACCGGGGGGAGCCAGAGGCCGTGCCAGCACCGAGGGGGAAGGAAGGGGCCCGTGGGTCCTGGCCGGCCTGTGTGGGGCTCCCCCAGTGACCACGGGAGGACACTACTAGAGGCTTCACCTTCCCCAGCAAGCGTCACGGCAGCATCTTCCCCGTGAGCAGCCTTAAAGATCTGCCGGGAGCTGTGAGGCCGAACGGAGGCCCACCCTGGGAAGGAGTCCTTCCGACAAAGGCACCCGGCCCTAATGGGTGCCGTCTGTTTTGAACAGAACTCCGTTTCTGACTCCGAGCTGCATCTGGAACCTCAGGTCTTTACCCGTCAACACTCCAGTGGGGACACTCTGGGGGCTGGGGGAGGGGGACTAGCACGCTGGATTCGATTTGGTTCTATCTGCCACCTAAATTAAAACACAATCGTGATTGCAGCCCCTGCCAATCAGATGCACGGCCAGCCCAGGGGATTCGATTAAAATGCCAAATTAATTCAATTGAATAACTCCTCTTAATGACACATTCTTCTAAAAGGAAATTAGAGGAAATTTAAGATGTTCTATCTTCTTTTTTTTGACTGATTGGTGATGAGTACATTGTTCACAGCTCTGAAGAAAAAAAATACGAGGGCATTTGCATACAACAGACAGGGTGGGGAGGGGCCCTTCACCTGCCACCAGCTCCAGCTTCTCTCCGGGGTCCCCTTCTGAGTAGAGCTTGGGGTGGCAGCGGTACCCAATCTGGCTGATGAGGCTGGCGGGCAGAGCCACGAGGTCGCGGCGGATAAGGACACAGGAACGGCTCTCCAGGGGCACGGGCTCCGGCTTCTCCTGCACTGTGGACACAGACACCTCCTGGTTAGGGCCATTCTCGGCCGGGCCAGGACGGGGAGGGAGATCGAGAACGCCCTTCCTGCCCACCCAGGCCCAGGTCAGACCCGCTCTGTGCCCACCCTCCATGCGTACCCGCCCTCCGTTCTCTTTCCCTGCCCACCCGGTCCTGACCCCAGCAGGGAGGACCAGAGTGAGTAGGCGAACGGAAGGAGGCAGGGCACGGATGCCACCCAGACCTGGAAACTAGCTGAGAGGGCCCAGGAGGCTCCCGGGAGGAGGTGTGCGCCCGACAGAGGCCTGCAGACGAGGCAGGAACGAAAGGGGCCTGTGCAAGGGGGCTGGACCCTGGTCTGAACAGGTGGCACGGCCCCTCTGCCAGATGGAGCGCAGGCTTGGAGTGGAATGGGCCCTGTGTGTGCCCCTGGCCTGATGGCTCACGGCAGCCCCATTCCACAGGAGGGGACCTTCCCCAGAGGCCGCACCACGGCACCCAGACAAGAGACCACTGCACGAACACCTGCTGACAGGGCACATGCCGTGTCCCCGGGCCTGCGGGCTGCCTGGGAATGTTCCTGACAAACCACCGCCCGCGGACAGTCAAGGACCCCTGAGCACGCCAAGCCTGCAGCTTCGATGGGGCGGGGGGTGAGCCCCTCTGATGTCCCTAAGGCACAAGGGAGCATAAGAGCAGCAGGCTGTGAAGGTGGCCGCTGCCCCCTCTCCCCTCCCCGCCCTGAGGACCCCACCCTCCGACCTCCCCTCCAGACCTGGCCTGGCTACGGGAACCCGTTCTCCATCAGGCTCAGGGCAGGTGCACCTGGACACTCAGGCTGGGCCAGTGGTCCTGTCCCCTCTGCACTGTGATCCCCCCAAGGGCACTGTGGGCACTGAGGGTGGGAGGGGCCAGGCTGGGCTGGGCAAAGGACCCAGGGAAGCCATATGGGGGCTGCTGCAAAAGGGCTTCGGGAGGGAGGGTGGCAAGGAAGAGTCCTGGGCAGAGCCTCCCCACCCCAGGCTTACGGAACCTGGAGCAGCCTCAAGGTCCCAGAGGGGAGTGAGAGGGCCGCCCAGCCCCTGGGGGGCCAGCATCCTAGACACCATGGGGGGGGGCCTCTCCAGAGAAGACAGGCGGCTGGGCTCAGTGCTGAGGCGGGCCTGCAGTTCCCGCCACCCTGCCCCAGACCAGGACACACGTCAGAGGGCGTTCGGCCGTTGGGGGGTCGCATGGCGCCTCCCACCAGGTGTGTGTGGGGAACGCGGGCGGGCGCAGATCAGCAGAGAGCAACAGAGTCTTCCAAACCTGGAGTACCCGGGGGCTCAGGGAGCACAGGAAAAACAACCCGGATGATATTTTAAAACATAATTAGCCGCCCCCGCCCCCCCACGGCCTGCTGTGATTACACACGCAGACGCAGCGCCAACGCGGGCGCCCTGGCATTTACATAAAGAGTGCTCACCAGCAGAAATAACGCCATCCCCAACGTGTCCTGGCGTTCTCTAAACAGCACAAGTTGTTTGCGCCCCGCGCCTGCCCCCCAGCCCCCAGCCCCCCAGCCCGGCGCCCGAGAGCCAGAGACCAGCAGATTCAGAGCATCCAAAAGAGCCTGGAGCCTCTTCTATTTCTGCTCTGCCGAGTGCCGGATACTGCGCCAGCTAAAAATACCCAAACCCGAGTGGTGCCTCATCTGGAAAGGTGCTCCGACTCCCTCCCGCCCCTTCCCCGGCCCGGCCCCAAATCTCCCGGCCGCTGCAGCCCAAGCTGAGCGTCAAGGGCTCCTCCTTCCAGGGAGTAGAGGGGGCAGCTTACAACCAGGTTCTGGAGACCTGGGAGAGCGTGTGGGGGGCGGGGGGGCACGGGAGGAGCAGAGGGCGGGGGGCATGGGAGGAGCGGGGGCGCAGCGGCGGGACCCTTCGTGCATCCCCGTGGCCCTCAGGCGGGCGTTCGGGTGCCTGACTGCAGGCGCGCTGGGCGGCCCCTCGGTGGGCTGTGGCAGGGACACGGCAGTCCGTAGGCTGCCCCGCGGATCGCACTGAGGCACCCCTGCCCCCTTCCCCATTGACGGCCCCATTTCTAACCGGCTGCCAGGACTGTGGGCTCCAAATATTTGGGCACCGTGGAATTTGGAGAGAAGCACGTGAAAGAGCCGTTAGCTATTTGTACCAAGAGGTGAATAATCACTCAATGCAGGAAAGGTGAGTCACGGTCGAAAAGGCCTCTACAGAATGATCTGGAAGAGGAGCTGACCTGGGCCAAAGGGGGGGCAGCGACCGAGGACAGGCAAACAGTGTCCCTCAGATCCCTGGACAAAGAGCTACAACCGGACGTGAGGATGGACCCTGCGGGGAACTCTGGGCACCAAGAAGGGACCCGAATGCTCCCTGACTCGGAGACGCTGCGGGAGTCCAGCCGAGGAAGGACGGGGCTGTGAGGACATCACGCTGAGGGAGACGAGCCCAGCACACAGGACAGATGCCCTCGGATTCCGCTGCTATGTGGGACCAAGAGGAGTCAGACCATAGGGATGGACAGCGGGAGGGGAGGTCCGTGTGTAACGGGGCAGAGTTCAGGTCAGAAGAGGGAGGGTCCAGGAGACGGACGGAGGGGACGGCGGCACAGAGCGCGAGTGTGCTTGACACCCCGGACGGCGCACCCAGAAAGACGACGGGAGAGCCTAGGCTGTACGCGCCGGCACAACGGAATGATTCTCTTGGAAGAGAGGAACGCCATCTGTAGCTGGCGCTGGCCCTTACCCAGCGCTCCGTGGTCCTCTTCTCGTGGTCTACGCGGTGACGTCTGTCAGCTCAATCTCAACACAACTGGGGGGAAGGACCAACAGAGGGCAGAGCGGGCGACGCAGGCCTGCAGGGGCCCCGCACGGTCACCGGCCTCCACTCCTGCACTTTTTGAACCTCCTGTGGCCCAGTGACTGGGAATCTGGAAAAAGCGCTGGACCCTCTCCCCAAGTAAAACATACCGAGCCCCCAGCCCACAGGATGCTGGCGTGCCATGGGGCCCCAGGGGTGGGCTCTGTTCCTGTCCCCAGATGCACCTCAGAGACGGCACAGGCAGCCCCCGCCCTCGGTAGGGAGCCGCCACCAGTGCTAGGGGCCGCCAGCAGGTGACAGAGCGCCACTGAGGCTGGGCGGGGAGGTGGGGGGACGAGGAAGGGGACTCCCACCCTACAAGAGTGTGCACCATTTATTAAACTGGCAGACTAAAGAAGGGAACCCCTTGACCGTGATTATATAGGAAAAAACAACTTGAAACCAAATGGAAAGAAAAACGCTAAATCACACCGTCCACTTCTGACTTACTGCACAGTGACCGCGAGCCCACGAGGTTTGTGCAGGCAAGTGGAGGGACACCCCGTCCACAGCCCAGACACAGACCCGCATAAACACACTCAGCTGGTTTGTGACAAGGGGTCACTCGCCGCGGCCGGGGAAGGGACAGCTGCTCCAACACGTAGCGCCCAGGACAGGGCGTGTGCAGGCAAATCGCAAAAGCAAAGCCACCCCCGATCTAAACCTCTCGCCTCACACAAAAATGAGTAAACAGGGATCGCAGACCTAACGCAAGTCACAAAAGCGTAAAACTTTTGGAAGAAAATCTTTCTGATCTTGGCTTCAGCTAAAAGCTCAGACACGACCCCAAAAGCAGCACCCATGTAAGAATCGATGGATTAACTGACTTCATCAACACGAAAACCTCCCGTCTGTGAACGACGGACAGACAAGCCCGCCCTGGACCGGAGGGAACGGTCCACAGGCCCCACATCTGAACCAGGACTTGTCCTGAAAACCTAGCGCCAGCTCTCAAAACTCAACAGCAAGAAAATGGACAGCTCAGTTTTTAAAATGGGCAAAAGATCTGAACAGACACTTCGCCAGAGAGTGTGCAGATGGCGAATTAGCACATGAAAAGATGCGAACATCATCGGCCATTAGAACCCAGCACATAAAACACGGAGACCCCACTTCGCATCTACGGAGCGGCTGAGCTCGCAGGGCCCGGCACGCCGAGCAGCGCAAGGGTGTGGAGCAGCTGGGCCGGGGCCCTGGCCGGCGGGCATGCACGCGGGAACACAGCTGTGCAGCCCCCCCGGAAGCCAGCGATCCCATCCAAGGTACTCAGCCAGGACGAAGGAGACGTGGAGACGGTCTGCACAGGCCCTGAGCAAGGATGCTCATACCGGCTCTGCCCACAAATGCCCCAGCCTGGAGACAGCCCAACGCCCTGCAGCAGCGGGCGGACACCCGGCCGTCGCATGGCGGGTCACCACGGCATGGTCCTCCGGGGACATCGCTGAACGGCGCAGGTGAGTCTCAGACTCGCCCGCGGGACGGAAGGGGCCAATCTCACACTGTTATACATGGGGTGACCCCTTCGTAGGGCAGGGTCCCAAAGACAGAATGCTGGGGACAGAACAGATCAGCGGTTGCTGGGGGACGGCTGGGGGTGGGTGACTGTCGGGAGCAGCAGGGAGGGCTGACGGAGCTGTTCTGTAGGGTGAACACGTGCCGCACCACCCCTGTGCCCAGGGTGTGCACTGCCCTGCCCTGCCCCGCCCCTTCCTGCTCAGCCCCAGGCGGCCACCCCTCAAGCACAGAGGTGCGGCGGGCGGGCGGTCTCCCCCGCCCCTGCATCTGCCGGGTCAGCACCAACCGCGCCAGCAGCTCTGAAGGGGCCACACCGTGAAGGGCGGCCGTGCCTCTGAACCCCACTGTGTCCGCATCCCGGGAACAGGGCAGGTGGTGGTTTCTGAAGGCGCACTCGGGCCCGGGATGGGGGGCAGGGCATCAGGGGGCTGGCTGTCATCACAGATGGCTGTTCTTTTGTGTGGAGACACGAGTGCCACCAGTGGAGCCATGTCCCCCACCCACGGCAAGATGCACCCCATCTCGTGGACGCTCAAGGGCAAGGACAGGGCGCATCTCAGAACCAGTGAGATACGACACGCTGGGCATAAAAGGACGCGTCCGGCAGGGAAAGCCCAGAGGAAGTAAGTACAGGTGGGAACAGACATGAGGCCGGGAGTGGGGAGGACGTGTGCAAACACCGCTGCCCGGGGCCCCGGGAGCCCACACAGAAGGGACGCGGAGGGTCTCTGGGTCCCTGTGCTCGGGAAGCCACAGATACAGCTGCAGGGGAGGAAGCAGCACTGGGACAGCTCAGCCCTGGGTAGCACCCAGTGCAGCCCTGAGCCACGGCCCCTGCCACGTGCCCTGACCCTCTGGTCTCGGCTCGGAATGTCCGAAACCTCCTCGGGGCAGCTCCCCGTCCGACTCGGCCTGTCCCCATCTATCTGCCACAGATGCTGCCGGGCCCCAGGCCCCACGGGCTCTGCTGTTTCTGTGTCCAGCACCTGGGTCTGGCCCTGGGAGACCCCATGAAATCCCCAAGTGGAGTCCCAGCAAACCCAGGGGCCGTGGTCACCGCCAACCGGACCGTAGTCCTCCCGCCCTCCCTCCCCCATCCATTCCCGGGGCTGACCCGGCGCTGGGCTCAAGATGCGGGCGGCCTCCCCGTCCCCCACGCATGACTGGACAAACCACGGCCCCTGACAGCAGGCCACACTGGTCACCACGGGCACACAGTGGGGCTGCGTGCGCCTGGGAATGTGTTCAGGTACAATGCACGCGCGCGCTCTGTACGAAGACGAGACCCCGCGCGCCGGCCTCTGGGAGACAGTGGGAGCCGGAGGGCCGGCGGGGAGAACGGCTGTGCCCGGTGTGGTCTTTTCACACTGCTCACGGTGACGGACGTACACTAGCGATACAGACATGAACGTGCTCAACTTGTAAGGTACCCGAGACGCCTTCTGACAATGAAGGGGTGCCCCCACCAAGACCAACTCCGGGAGCTGCATAAGGTAAGCTGCTTGACTTTCAGGGCCAGGCCCCCCGAGCGGAGCGGACGGCAGCCGTGGGGCCAGGCAGTAGGGGCAGTGGGCCTGGGGCATGCAGACTCGAGGGGCCACGGCCCGGGGGACCTCCCGGCTTTCCTTCGACTTTCTTCCACCGCTAAGCAGCGTGTGTGCGGGACTAGCTTCAGAAAAACTACCACCAAAAAAAAGTTAAGTCAAGAACTTGGTGCCCATGTAGGAGATACAGATATCGGATTTTGGGGCCCGCCAGGAGGAAGTGCTCTGGGGAACCCAGGCCTTCAGCCAAGACCCAGGACCAGCAATGGCGTGGGACCAGTGCTGAGCACCCGGGCAGCTCCAGCCCGAGGCCTCCAACAGCTGACTCTCTTCAGAGCAGCGCTGGTGGGAGCTCCCAGATGTTTTCATACACTGTCCAGCATTCACTAAGAAATTACCAGGAACACGGGGAAATGAGTGATAAAAAGCCAATTCACAGGGGCGCCTGGGTGGCTCAGTCGTTAAGCGTCTGCCTTCAGCTCAGGTCATGATCTCAGAGTCCTGGGATCGAGCCCCACATCGGGCTCCTCCGCTGGGAGCCTGCTTCTTCCTCTCCCACTCCCCCTGCTTGTGTTCCCTCTCTTGCTGGCTGTCTCTCTCTCTGTCAAATAAATAAATAAAATATTTTAAAAAAAAAAGCCAATTCACAAAAAGACACGGGATCAGACCCATAGCTGATCCATCCAGGACAATGGCCACCACCACTGAATGAACTGCTCCCGACACGTGAAGGAAATGTAGGGACATGATGGAGAACTTCACCAGAAAACCAGAATCAGACCCTGGACACGGGATGGGTGTCGGAGGAGATGGAACAGAGCGGGTGACAAGATTCCTGACCTGGAAGATAATTCGGATTGAAGCAGAGAAAGGGAACGATGTAGGAGAGTCACGAGAGAGTAAACGTGACACAGAATGTGGGGATGGCATGACCCCGTGTCCCGGGAGCCCAGGAGGTGCGGCCATGCGCACAGGAAGCCATGGTGGCCGAGGTCCCAGCAAAGAGGGAGAGGGGAAGAGCACTGGAAAACTGTGAGGGGAAGTCTCAACCCGACTCCTGACATGGCCAAGAAGGGCTGCAGGCCCCGAAAACGTCCCCAGAACTAAGAGTGTGGACGGGAGGCCTTGCGGGTCCTTGAAGGAGAAGGTCCGTCAGGACGGACGCTGAATCCCCAACCCTGGAGAGAGCAGCATACAAACTTACAATAAGAGGAAAAGGGGAAATAAACAGAATCAAATGGCTGATTCACCAGAAAGAGGGAAAACAGAGAAACTGTGGATTAGCAGGGAGTCGTCAGTAAGACAGGAGAGGAAACCCAAAGTTGTCGGCAATTACGTGAAACGTAACCGGACTGTGCTAGAACAGACTGAGCGTCTGTGAGGCCAGGCTAGCACACCAAGCCCCAAGAGACCGCGTGAAACAAAAGGACAACGAAAGGCTGGAGGCCGCTCGCAGACGTACGGCGTCCACACCGAAGGGACACGCCGACCAAAGAGCTCGCAGACGTACGGCGTCCACACCGAAGGGACACGCCGACCAAAGAGCACGCAGACGCTCCCCGCGGGCTGTGCGAGGACACGTCGGAGCGGTAAGAGGGCCGACTCAACAGGAAG
The DNA here is from genome assembly GCF_017311325.1 of Ursus maritimus. Lineage (NCBI taxonomy): Eukaryota > Metazoa > Chordata > Mammalia > Carnivora > Ursidae > Ursus > Ursus maritimus. The sequence goes on from NW_024424119.1 coordinate 58,862,396, forward strand.
AGGAACGCGGATCTGGAGGAATGTGCACGGGTCCCTGAATTCTTGGTACGGCGTCTGAAGCCTAACGATGCAGTTACGTCCTTCAGTGCGTATGACGGGTGCTGGGGCGTGAGGTCATCCTCAACGGTTCCAGAGCAACGAGGCAGTCTGACCGGCCTATGACCGGGGGAACTTAATCTAAAGTCCTAACAGAAAGAGGACCAGAAAACCCAGGGCGTTTTGGAAGCGGACTAACGCACCGTCACCACCCACCCCGCGGTCAGCTCAGGAACACGGGAGAACGCACGCTTCGCCAGCGACAGGGAAAGTGCGCCGCGCGGGAGGCGGCAGCGCGGGCCAGGAAGCGCACAGCCCTACGCGCACACGTCTGAAAAGTCCGAGAAGTCGATTGTCTAAAATCTGCCTTAAAAACTAGGAAAACAGCAGCAAGGCAAACTCAGAAAGTTGAAGTAAACAGAAATGAAAACATATATAAAGATCTAAAAGAGAGGGAAAAAATCCAGAAGTTGGTTCTTTGAAAGAAAGGAGAAAAGGCGCAAATTAACAGTGTTCAGAACACGGCACAGGACCACGCAGGACAGGGGTCGGCAGAGTTTCAACGTATAGAGGCTGCTTGGGCCACACGCCACGTGGGGTCCGTATCTTTCTTTATTTTGCTTTTTCTTTCTTCAAAGAGATAAATGGCGTCGTGGGCCGCAGAGAACGGGCGAGGGGACGGATCTGCCCATGGCACAACGCGCCACCCCGGCCACAGACGTTCAGAGGACCTGAAAGGGATGTGAGCAATAAGTTCACCCCAATAAATCAGAACACGGGACGCAGCGTGTACGGAAGCACGGCTTCCCAACAGACGCGGGGAGGAGGGGCCGCGCCCGTGCCCCACAGCAGGCAATTCGGAAACAGCCTATGTTACACCAAGTCTTCGGACCACTCAGAAAACACAGAAATTTAAAAAAGTTTTAAAAAAGCGGGAAATAATTCTCAGCTCTTTGCAGAAGGCAGAGAACGCTGACGGAGAAGCGTGAGAGGCTACCTGGGGACTCAGACGACACGCCCCCTGCGACCTGTGGCTGACCGCGAAACTGACCCGCAGGGCGCTCGCCGGGCCCTGGTTCTGAAGCCTCGCCTGCTCTGATGTGGGCGTGGGGTGTCTACACCGGCAACACTGGAGTCTACACTGCGTGTGCTGCTGGACCACATCTAACAGGTTTCTCAGTGTTGAGGGTGGAGTTCAGGACGACGTGCGGCCGTGCCCCCGCCCCAGGCTCTGATCAGAGCAGGCGGCTCCCCTCGACTGGCCAACAGCCGGATGCCTGGCCCTGCACTCGCCCCTCTGCCCTATGCCCCTTCCAGGAGATGGACCCCCAAGGGGAGCCTCACACATCAGAACAGTCACCCAAAACAGGAGGGAAGAAAAGAAAAGAAAAGAAAAGAAAAGAAAAGAAAAGAAAAGAAAA
>NW_024424119.1:58863862-58878747 GCF_017311325.1 Ursus maritimus
AAGAAAAGAAAAGAAAAGAAAAGAAAAGAAAAGAAAAGAAAAGAAAAAGAAAGAAAGAAAGAAACCAGGAAGCTGAAGAATCCAGAGGTTCAATCACAACTAGGCTGAACGGATTCCAGGAATACAAGTTTTCAGTTTTGTCCTGTTTGAACATTCAAAAAAAGCAATCTCCGTAGTTCAGAAAAGAGCAGAGCAGAAGAGGAAAACTATACGACCGTTTCAATATTTAGAAACAAGGCTTTTGTTCAAATTCCACACTTACTTATGGAAAAAAAAAGAACCAAACGCTCTTAGGGAAAGAACGTCCTTCATCCCCTAAGGAGCGCCACAATGCCCGAGCAGACACCCTGCCTACAGACGAAACACGGAAGGCTCTTCCCGAGTGTGGACAGGAGACAGCTGAGCCGGAGCCCTGGCCAGTTGAGCCGGAGCCCTGGCCAGTCTAGCCGGGCCGGGAGGAAGCCGCACGGTCAGGAACAGAAATCACGCCGGGGCTAGCAGACACACGGCTGCGCGCCGAGAGAAGCCGGGGGAATCTGCAGGCAAGCGTTCAGGATACGTGAGCGAGCTGTGGCCAGATTTTTTTCTTAAATAATAAATCCAATGTGTTTCTATACACCAGCAACAACCCGCGAAAAGAAAGAAGAAACTGAAATACCACGTAGATTCAAACAAAAAATGAATTTCTAGGAATTAATCTAACAATGGATATGCAGAGAACAACGCAACGGTCCCAAGAAACCCTGAAGATGGAAGTAAGCAGAGGGACCCGCCCAGCACCGCAGGGATGTCAGCGCACCCCCCGCCTGACCAAAGAAAGGAGTCACCAAAATCCCAACCAAGTCCTGGCAGGTACTTCCATGTGGCATTTGACAAAACGATTCTAAAAGGCATGTCTAAAAATGCCAGGAAGAGGCAGGCAGGGCGACTGTAAGGGACAGAATCAAAGACACGGAGGTCACGCAGGCATGTGGTGGCAGGAGGTGCCGGCTCAGGGACACGCGGGGGGACATGCGGTGGGGGGGGTGTGCGCAGGGCCCAGGCGGGGCATGCCCACCGTACACTCCTCTGAAATACAACACAGGGGTGCAGCACGAGGGTCCGGGAGGAGGTGGTCTTCCCAATGACATGTGGCCGACCCACCGGAGAGTCAGGTGGTAGAAAAGTCAGCATCGGGCTGCCTATCGCAGCACATAATCAATCCCAGACGTACTACAGATACGAAAGCCTTTCCTACGGACATGGCAGCGTCAGAATCCTATCTGTTAAGAGAACAGGTGTAAGGGGCGGCCAGGACGACCCTGGGGTTGAACTGGATTTGGACACACCAGCCTGAACGTGTGGTTTTTAAATCTGTAAATCCCAGCTCCAACGGCCAGGAGGGTATACTGTCCATTACGCCCGGGAGCAACACGCAGACGTCACACCTGGATGGCGGCCGCACGTGCCACTCCCCACTGAAGGGAAAGACAGCCGAGCCCGGAATATTCGCGGAACAAGACAGTACGAAACAAGCTTTAACCTCAATGCGAACACTAAATAAATAATAAGTGAAGAAACAAGTGGGGGTCTGGGAGGCCCCGCCTGAGAAGCCCGCCAGCTAGCAAACACGGGCGTTAGGAGCTGGAGATCGCCGTCAACGGGCAGGAATACTCAGTGGGCGCTGAAACAGCGGGGGGAAAGGTGGCTGACACACAGGCTCTTCTTGCAAAGAGAAAAGCGCGGCTTTAGGTGGTAGGGGTCACGCATCACCCGAAGAGCCACGCGGTATCGGGTGCCTCGCGACAGGACGCACCAGGAGAGACCCAGCACGGCTTCCTCGGAGTTCTGCCTGAAACCACAACCTGAGCCCAAGCACGAGGCAAAACCCAACAAGCCCGAACCCAGGGGCATTCTGCAAAACAGCTGAGCCGTGCTCCCGAGAAGGGGAGTGTCGCAAAGGACGCAGGGCGAGAAACCGTTCCAGGCTACGGAGAGGGTGGAGAAACACCACAAAACACGCGGCGTGCTCCGACCTGAGCCCGGGGTCGGAGCACAGCACTGCTGTCCCCGTGAGGGAACGACGGGGATGCCCCGACACGGACTGCGGCCAGGGAGGCGCGCCGAGCGGGCTGCTGCGTTTACATAAGAGAATGTCCTTGCTCCTCAGAAACGCTCGGCACTGGGGGGCGGAAGGGGCTGACTCCCACAACGTGCTCGCAGAGGTTCAAATCCCACCGCCTCCCTGTAGAGAGAGAAATGAGACGGCAAAGCCAACCAGCACATTCTTCCCCGTGAGCGAGGCTGAGCAGAGAGCACTTACCCTGAAACACTTCTGTGCATTTAAAATGATTTCAAATCAAAGCTTTGTTTTTTGTTTTTTTAAGGACCGCACAGAGGAACCTCACAATCGTCCCGACATGGAGATAAAGGTCTTCAAACAAAACACAAAACTGCTACCAATGAAGAGAAAAAGCGACTCAGTGTCTCGTGTCCAGAGGGAACACCGGCAAGCGAAGGCCGGGAGAGGACGTCTAGGACACGCACACGGGACAGGAAGAGCCGCACGGAAGGACAGGAGGCTCACCCCACGAGAGCGGGGACACTCCAGAGTCCCTCCCAGCACCACCGCGAGGGGCCTGGGACCCCAGACTGCGAGCTCCACAAGGGAACACTCCCCACGTCCCGCATCCACCAACAATCAGCCACCAACAATCAGCAGACACGTGACGGACGCGGAAAGGCCACTCCGAAGAGGAGAAAAACCCGTCAGCAGAAACAAGTCCAGAAATGACGCAGGGCGGCACGAGGGCAGAGGCTTTACCCCAACAATGTAACATGACCATGACTGTTACGGTTGTGCAAAAGGACCCAATGAGGGGAGATGTGGGCGGCCAACCGTGGCGCGAAACAGAGCTGCCTAAAAGATGGGTGAACGTCGAGAAACAGCGATAGCAAGTATTCACTCAACAAATGCAGCCTCGGCGATTTCAGGGACAAAAGCACAAGGGATCAGAGTTGCAGGCAGAGGGGCAAGGAGTCATCTGAAGAAATAGCGGCATAAATGCACGTGCCCAGAAAGGTCCGTGAACCGTAGCGGAATAACACACAGAAAACTACGCAAGGGCCCGTGACAGTCACGGCTCCAAGCAGCCTGCGAAGACACGGCAGACGCAGAGAATCATGCGAAGGCCTGCGCTCTCCCAGGAGGAAACCGAGAGAGAGGCGTCCACGGCACGCGGACAAGGGCGTCCGCCTGGGACTCCAGCAGACACGCTCACGGTGACGGAGGCACCGACGCAGCAGACGCACGTTGGTTTTACTGCACGAATATCCCCCATCACTGAGGCAGACTCTGAAAAAGGCGCTACCGAGACCTTTCCGTGAATTTCCAGAATTCAGGGCTGGTCCGTCACCAGGACCGTGAGAAACGTCACAGGAAATTCTTAAGAAAAGTGATACCAGATGGAAAGTCACATCTACACAAAATAAATATGTGGGTAAATATCAAAGGGTTTTTTTCCTATTTTTTTAAAGATTATTTATTTGAGAGAGAGCGTGAGTGCACAGCAGGGGGAGCGGCAGAGGGAGAAGCAGGCTCCCCGCTAAGCAAGGAGCCCAAATCCAGGGCTCCACCCCAGGACCCCGAGATCATGACCTGAGCCGAAGGCAGACGCTTACCCGACGGAGCCACCCAGGCGCCCCGGGTTTTTTTGTTTTTTTTTCTCACAGTCTAAATTTCTTTGAAATGAAACTGGACATCACATTAAAGAGACAACAGAACCCTGACCCGTACCTCACACTTCGTGCAAAAATTAACCCAGAACGGGCCACAGACCAAATGTAAAACCCAAAGCCGCAAAACATGTAGAAGCAAATGCAGGGGAGAATCCTTGAGATCTTGTGCAGTAAAGACCTGAGACAAGAGCATGACCTGTAGAGAAATGCAGCTGACCCTGAACGAGGCGGAGGGTCAGAGGCACCAACGCCTGCCCCACACGGTGAAAAATCCCTATGTAACTTGGACCCCAAACCTGACAGCCTGCTGTTGACCGCAAGTTTGCGGATCACACACGGTCGATTAACACGTATTTGATACGTTCTATGTACGGCATACCGTGTTCTTCCCATGAAGTCAGCTGGAGGAAAGAGTTACTGAAAAAACCATAAGGATGAGAAAATACACTTACAGCACTGGACTGCAAAAAACCCACATGTAAGTGGGTCCCAGCAGTTCAAACCCAACTGTTCAGGGTCAACTGTAATTAATTGCCTAATTTCATCAACATTAAAAAATGTCTGGTTTTCTTTTAAAGATTTTATTTATTTGAGAGAGAGTGCATGCGTGAGCATGAGCAGGGAGGGGGTGGCGGGCAGAGGGAGAAGCAGGCTCCCCGCTGAGCAGGGCGCCTGAAGCAGGACTCGATCCCAGGACCCTGAGATCACGACCTGAGCCGAAGGCAGACACTTCACCGATGAGCCACCGAGATGCCGCAAAAAACATCTGTTTAATGAAAGACTCTATCAAAAGAATGGACAGACAGCAGTCCGGGAGTAAACGTTCGTGAATCACGCCCAACAGAGGCCCTGTCCCAGAATACGTAAGGAACGAACAACTGTCGTTGGGACCTAACACCGTCGATATCCAGACCCAGTAAGAAGGGGCCAAGATGCAGAGGCAGCGGCCCCGGGGATACATGGGTGGGGAATACGTGAAAAAAATCTGGCATCATCAGACATCAGAGAAACACCAGCACGGCCCGATGGGAGAGGCTTTAAAATAAGACAAAACCAAGCGTGGGCGTGAACGTGGCCTGTCTGGCTGCAGTGTGACCGACGGCACTAATTTCAACAAGAGCCGGGCAACGTCTTACGAAGTCAAGTGCATGTATGCCACGTGATCCCCACCTTACCGCAGCGGAGTCCACCCCGAAGGACGGAAGCCTCAAGTACGCACAAACGTGGGGACGCAAATGTTCGCACCAGCCTTACTCGTCACTACTGAAGCCCAGACGCCACGTAAACGCCCTCCGAGTGGTGAAGGAGCAAGCCGACCGCCGTGGCCACGCATTCACACGACGCACACGAGGCTCCCCGCGGTCCGGCCCCCGGGGCTGTGGCTGCACGCGTCCATCTGCAGGAGAACACGGAGCAGCGGGGCAAGAGCTGGGGGGAGCCGGCGTCCCCAGGGACCAGACGAGGGCGTTGTGGGAGGGCTCCTGTGCACAGACGTGACGACAAGACCACCTGCACCGGTGTGAACTGGAGAACTGAACACCAAAATGCACTTAAGTAACTTACTTATTTGTTTATTTTTAAGTGGGCTCCAGACCCAGCACAGAGCCCAAGGCGGGGCGTGAACTCACGACCCTGAGATCAAGAGCTGGAGGCCCAACCTCGAGGCCGAGCCCCCCAGGTGCCCCCAGACGTAACTTTTACAACGGACCAGAAACGGGACCCAGAGACGGGGCTGTGTCTGGTATGAGTAACAGCGTCGGGCGAGGCCGTCACGTGTGAGTGGGGGGAGCACGTGACTCACCGCAGGAGGGACCTGAGGGGACGGGGACGCGTGGAGGCGTCACTGAGGAAGTGGACGGGCCGAGGGGAGACGTTGGAGGGGATGGGTCCCCAAAGCACAGAGGACGTCAACAGTGGGGCCAAGGAGGAAAGTTCAACCCAAAAGGTGCCGGCAGAGGGGCGTCTGGGCGGTTCAGGTGGCCGAGCAGCCGACTCTTGATTTCCGCTCCGCTCACGATCTCAGGGTCGTGGGATCGAGCCCCGCGTCAGGCTCTGCGCTCGGTGAGGAGTCTGCTTGTCTCTCTCCATCCCCCATTTGCTCTCGTGCACTCGCTCGCTCTCAAATAATGAATAAAATCTTCACACACACAGAGGTGGCGGCAGAGAGGATAAGAGGGAGCAGGGAAATGAACGCAGACGTGAACGCAGCTCCACCGGAAGTCCGACCACGTGTAGACGGACTAAGCCCTCTAGGCCAAAGTTGGATCGTGGGACCGCAGAAACTCGCAGTCTCAACCACGTGCCGTGTGTGAGCAGCTCCCGTAGGACCCGGCTGGCTGAGGAGGAGGTGAGGGGCCAGCATGGCCAAACCCCTGGAGGAGAGGCGCCACGGCCACGGGCGCACCGGACTCCGGAGGTGCAGAAGCTCCAGGAGATACACACATCGCCACGGCGGGACCACGATGGAAGAGGAATGCGAATCTTTCTCTATCTAAAGGAACGGGATTAACCCTTAAAAACTCTCCCACAGTGAACAACGACCGTAAGAAACCGCAGGCGAAGTGGCTTCAGCGGTACGTGCATCTATCAAACACACAAGGAGGAAATGACATCACACTTACACAAACCCCCAAACCCTAAAAAAGGGAATAGGAAGTCCGCGTTCCCAGACACACCCGACATTTTAGAAAGCCACGTGAACACACGCGCAGAACTCCGTAAGGAAACACAGATCGAACCCGGCGCCACAGAAAACCCAGAACACGTGACAACCAAGTGGGGTTCATCCCGGGAGCGCAGGCGGGGTCCAGCGTCCAAACATGAGCAACACCACGCGTCAGCAAAATTAAAGCGAAAATCCACAAAATTATTCGTGACAAAGAACAATTCTCAGAGGACCAGCGAACCGTGTGGCCGTGGGGTGTGACCGCTCCTCACGGGACCCAGCGGTCCCACGGGGACACAATGTTCACAGCCACACGATGACCACAGCCCCCCTCCAGAAGCCACCCACACGTCTGCCACCGGTGGACACGTCCACAGCTGCGACCAGGAGGACCGCGGACCACGCCACATGCGTGAATCGCAAAACATGGCGAGAAAAAGCAAAGACTCCGTTCTGTACGATGCCATTTGCAGAGACTCTAGAAAAGACAAAACGCCAGGGACAGAAAGCCAAGGGGGACTCCCGGGGGCTCGGGGTGGGGTGGGAGGACCCGGGGGACATTTTACGGGAGGTAGACTGTTCTGTATCTTATGCCACTGTGACCACGGTACTCGACTGATTCCAATTACCAAACCCATCACGCTTGGAATTGGTCTCCTTTACTGTGTACAAATAGTTTCCTGAGCACCAGACCAGAGGGAGGGACCAGAGGGACTGACCCATGCAGCACAGACGAGCCCCACGCGCATTTTGCCTCTGAGAAAAGCGGGAGTACGTAGCGTACAACCATTCGCCTGACGCGGGCGAACGCATCCAGAGGGACAGAAAGCAGCTGGGAGGCTGCCAGGGGAGCACGCTCTGCGGCTCAGACAGGTGCCTCTCACGCCCATTCCACGGAGGCACAGGAAGGAACACAGCTCCGTAACACAGACGTAGGAGGAAACCCCGGGGTCCTCGGGGTGGAGGGTTACGTGGGACGTTGCATGACCTGCTCTGTCCTGTACCTGAGACAGGACACACTGAGGACCAGGGCACCAGGGAGGCTACCCCCGGAGGCTCTCAGGGACGAGCCGCGAAGAGCAGCCAGAGTGTGCGCCGGGCCTCCCAGCACCCCAGGGCCAGCGAGGGGGAGGCACAGCAGGGCCGGCACCTCCCTGCACTGCCTTCAAAAGGAGGGAACCCCCACCCCACCTCTGCTTGGGCCCCAACCTCCCCAAGCCAGGGACAAAGCGCCCCTGCTGCTCCCTGGGCCCGCCCAGCAGCTGGGCTGAGCTCCAACAGTGTGGACGCCCTTGGCCCGGCCGGGAGGTGGTGAGGGCTGGTCGGGACTGGGATTCGCAGAACAAACCTCGCCTTCCCCCTTCTCTGTGAGACCCCCAAGCGGCAGCTGGGCTGCAGGTGGGGGCGGCCCCCGACAGGAGGGGGCCGGGGTGCAGGAGTGGACAGCGGCGGGACGGCACAGCACCAGCCTCATGGGTGGCGCCGGACAGGGCCTGGTCCAGGGCAGAGCGTGCACTCTGTCCTCCAGAGCTCACAGGGGCCACCTGCAGCGGGCGGAGCCGGGAACAGATGCGCCGCCGCGTGCCAGGACCCATCCACATCCGGGTGTCAGGACAACGGGCAGACCCAGGGGAGCCAGCCAGGCCCCAGAGGGAAGCAGGAGCAAGACCAGGCAGGGTCACTGCACGGCCCGGGACAGCAGCCTACGGGGGCTCCCTCCCGGAAGCGGCTAAGGTGGGAGTGCCTGGCTCGGGGTGCCTTTGTCTCAGACATCCGCAGAGCAACATCTGCCAGTGACGATTAAACATCTGCCCACACCAAGGAGGGGCGGGGCCTGCAGTGAAGGTGCCACGGGAGCCCTGGCCACAGGGCAGGGGCGCAGAATGTGGCCCCTCCGGCCAGCCTCCCTGGCCTGCAGAGATGGCAGAGGGAGCCCCCTCCAACCACACCCTTGGTCAGCTCACTCTCCCGCCCTCAGCGTCCCTCCCTGGGGCCAGGAGGCTGCCCTCCTGCCTCAGGGCGATTCCCAGCCAAGATTAAATACTTGCTCAAGGTCCTGTTTGCTGTCTGTCTGTCTCCCTGTCTGGACCACCACTGCTCACAGCCCGTGGGTACCCACGTGCCCAAGGAGCATGGCCAAGTATGGTCCGTGGGAGCAGACCTCTCACCGCACTGGGGTGCCCTCTGTGCCCTGCCCACCCCGGAACCAACACCAACCCCCACCACCCCACCATCTTGAGGGGGGCAGCACCTCGCTTGCTCAGAGCTGGAGCAGGGGCTTCCTGAGCCCCCCGAGGAGACCCCGCCCCAAGCCAGAGGCTGTGGAGAGAGGGAGGGACCGTGCTGGCCCCGAGGGGGGGGGACGGAGCCTGACCCACCCCATCGATGCCCCCTGCCCCTGCTCAGCACCTTCCTGGTCACTCAGTCCTAAGAACAACAAATCAGAAACAACCCCAGTGTCCTCGGGGGCTAGCTAAGTCAGCTGTGGTGTCTCCACCCGACAGACGAGGAGGTGAGACTTGGACGGAGTGCAGGAGACACGGGGGACAGAGGCCCCGTGGGAGCACAGCCGGACCACCGGGGACGGTCAACTGACTTCACCCATCATATCTAATTCCTTGATTTCCAGAACAAGAGGCTCACCACATAGGAGCCGCCAATGCTCCTTCACAAGAAGGGTGGAAATGGGGAGCACCCGTGTGGTGTCCCACACCCTCGCACACAGACAGTGCTGGCCAAAGACCCTGGAAGGTCCCTCGGGCACAGCTCTCCCTTGACAGGTGGGGAAAGAGGCCAGGAAGGAGGAGAGAAGGAGGAGGGACCCCGAGTGTCCTTATATGGCAGGGGTGTACCTTGGAACATTCCCGACTCCACCAGCTCAACGGCAGGCCTGCCCAAGCCGCGTCCGGGCCCCAGACTGGGGGCAGCAGGCTGCTCAGCTGCCTAAGGGGCTGTGAGGACGTCCCCCAACCTGGCCACACCAGTGTACAGGGGGAGCCTGGCGAGCGGGCAGGGAGCCTCTGAGGGTAGGCCCCTCTCTCTGCCTGCTTGCCCCCACGGCCCCCTCCCCCACAACCCTCTTCCCAGCTCACCGGCGCCCGGTGATGCCAGCGACGTCACTGCCAATAACCTAGATTTTAACCAAGAAATCACACCCCCCCTCCCTGCCCCACTTATGGTCTTGCCGAGGAGAAAACCCAGACTGTAGCACCCTGGGCCGGCCCCATGCCCCATGCCCTGCCGTGAGAAGGCCAGGTCACGGTCAAGGCAGTGGGGCAGCCCAGGGCAGCTCGGCCTCCAACCCCCACCCTGGCCTTCCCATGGCCACTGTCCCATTGGCTCCTTGGAAAATCCAAGGAAAGAGGGAGCCCACTACTGTCCAGGTGCGGAGAGGGCTCCAGGCTCATCCAGCTGGAGGGGCAGGTGTGCTCAGATGGGCGGTGGCATCGTACCTGCACCCAACAATCCCAACACCTCGTCCTACTTCTCAGCATCCCACTCCTGCCAAGGCCCATGGCCACAGCGGATGGAGACGTCTGGAGGCGGGGGTCGTCTCCCACTCCACAGTGTCCCACTGTGGGCCACTAGTGGACAGCCCCTGCCCCTGGACCCTTGGCAGACTCCAGCTCCCTCTGGGTGGGTCTGGGACTCCACGTGGCCCTTCCCCAGCCCCCGAGGCGGCCATCAGCAGTGGGCAGAGCAACTACACATGGGGCAGGTTCCCGGAGGCCCCCCTGAGGCCTGAGCCCAGTGGCCCTCTGAAGGACCGAGCCAGAGGCTGCGGGTCTCCTGGTATCGGGACACCAAGCCCTTCCCTCTGCCACTCCAAGGAAGAACCAAGTCCAGATCGAGGTGGTCTTCATGCTCGTGTCCTGTGAAAGTCACTCAATTATGACCACGGGCATTCAAATAAAGTAACGAGTTCTAGAGAGAAACCATCCACACGCAGCCCCTGAGGAGGGCAGGCGGGCGCCCCGGGGCAGAGCCTCCCTGCTCCCCACGGCGCTGAGAGGGCCCCGGCTTGGCCACACCATCAGTCCTTGGCTGCCCTCGGTGAGCGGCCGTCCCAAGGGCCCCAGCTCGTCGGATTGACCAGTACCGGCCTGGAGCTGGAGGAGCCCCATCAGGGCACCAGGACACAGGGGGAACAGAGGGGAGGAAAGAGTCACCACGCCGCCCCTCAGGGCCCCGTTCGGGGATGGCACTTCCTGCTAGCACCATGTGTCCAGAGCCAATCCACTGGACACGGGCCCCGCATGCAAATGAGCAGGCAGCAGGCCCAGGCGCACTGCCAGTTTTCGGGGAACACGGAAGGCAGGATGGACACCCGATCCGGGACCCCAACTACTGGACCCTCCGCCCAGCAGACCCTGAACGGTCTTCCAGGGACCGGAACGCGGTCTGGAATGCCATGTTAAGTCGGGCATCTCAGGTGTGCAGGCCCCTCAGTGGGGGAACCCCCACAAGTAACTTGGGGGAGGGCAGCCCGCTCAGTTCAACAAGCACTTTCTGGCCTGCCCCTCAGTGCTGGACCCAGGGAGGTGTTGGCACACGAGCCGGGTACAGGGGAGTCTCTGGCCTCACTGAGTGTCACAAGGAAGGGCTGAGGTCAAAGGTCAGGCAGATCGGGACACACCAGGTCACTAAGGCTTTGAGCAGGTGGGCTGTACAGTGACCTGTGAGCCCTCAGGCAGGACCCTGGCCACTGAGGCCCTCAGCGTCCTCTGCAACCCGTGCAAGAGCGGGCCCCATCCCACAGGCTGCAGCTTCCGGTGGGGGGCGGGGTTCACCCAGTGTCGGGCTTCCAGTCCTCAGCTAAGGCCCTGCCCCTCGAGCTCAGCCAGCCTAGGTGGGGGACCATCCCCTGCACTCCCCCGGCACAGAGGCCTCCCCAAGCGGTCACGGCCAGGCCGCGAGTGCCACGGGGCAGAGGGCCGGCTCACCTCGCCGCCCACCCAGGGCCTGGAGGCACAGCCACACGCCCCAACGGGGCGGCTGCGGTCGGGGCACGGGGCCAGGCCCCCGCCGCGCGTTACCTGCGTAGCCGCCCGTGGCCTTGATGTACATCTGGCCGAACTGCTCCTCTGCCATCGTGTCGTAGGCCTCGTCATCCTCCTCGTCCTCCTCGTTGTGGTAGGAGGTGGGGCTGTCGGTGGTGGGCAGGCTGCTGGCCCCCGGACTGGTCCGCTCCCCCTGGGAGTAGGGCACCTGCTGGATGCTGGGGATGAGGGTGGCCAGGCTGGGCACCCCGTAGTAGGAGACCCGGGGCAGCTTGAGAGGGGCTGCGCCCGCCGCCGTGGCCCCCGCCGCCACCGCTGTGCCATCCCGGGGCCCCGTCTCCAGCGGGCGCTTGGGGGCCAGGCCCGGGCCGGCGGCCGGCGGCAGCTCCATGGCTTCGTGCTTCACGCGGGTCAGCAGTGGGATGGGCACGGAGGGGGACACGACGTAGGGAGGGGCGGCAGGGGCGGCCGGCTGCAGCTGGGTGCAGGGGCTCTGGGGCTCGGAGCTGGCGTCCTCGATCATGGCGGTCTGCGAGTCACAGTGGGGCGAGCTCACCTTGAACATGAGGTCTGTGCCGCGCTCCACGATGTGCTGGATCTGCAGGAAGCCGGCCGTGTACATGACCACGAGCTGCTCGCTGGCCGCCATGGTCAGCCTGCCCGTGTAGCAGAAGGACAGGATCTGCTGGAAGCAGGCGGGCGGCACGGTGCCCGGCAGCTCGAAGGCGCTCTTACTGTTGCCGCTGAACAGGTCGCGGAAGTACAGGCTGCTGGCGGCCAGGACGGCCCGGTGGGCCTTGAAAGCCTGGCCTTTGACCACAATGGACACATCACAGTAGAGGCCCAGCAGGCGCTGCTCGTTGAGGCAGCCGAGCACGGTGTTCCCGAAGTTGGGGATCTCGATGTGCAGCATCTGCGACATGGCGGGCAGGCGCTAGAGGGCTCGCCTCAGACTCAGCGCGGGAGCGCCCGAGGGGGGCACATCTGCGGGAGAGAGGGCATGGGACACCCCGTCAGGCTCCTGACGGCCAGCGCCCATCCACCAAGGGATGGAAACGCACTCCTCCCCAGCACGCCCGGGGCGCCCTCCACCCCTCCTCAACGCAGCGCCCTCCATGGGGCCCCCTCCCCAGCTCTCCAGCGAAGGGGGCCCAGGGGAGGGCTCAGGGCCAACGTCCTCACAGGGGGACCCCGGCTGGGCCTGCAGCCCACACTGCATGGGACTCGCACAGCCGCATTCCAACCAAGGGGATGCCCCCCACACCTTGTGCGACTCCCAGAGCCCACCCCCAGGAGAGTGCTTGAGCCCTCGGGCAGGAGCGCCCCGTCTCAGCAGAAGACAGGAACTGAAACGGAGGCCTGCACTCCGGGAGGACGGAGAGGACAGGGAGGACAGAGGACAGAACACGGAACAGGGCACCGCCACCCGCGGCAGCTGGGAGGGGTGAGGGTGGCGGCGGCTGGGAGGGGTGAGGGTGGCGGGCCGCGTCTGCAAACTCTTCTCCCCAAGAAAAAGTTAGTAGCAAAGGAGCCCCTCACGGCCCTTCCCCTGGGTGGGGGCCAGAACCCAGCGCGAGCGGGTATTGCAAGGGGGTTTTTTGGTTTCTGGTTTGTTTTTCTTCTTACCCCTCGGAGCAGCCGCACAGAGGGCCCACAAGGGGGGAGTCCCGCCCCACTGACTGAGAAGCCAGCCCCTCGTCCCCCTGCAGGAAGGCCAGGGGTGGGGGCGCCCAGGGGAGTGAGCCGAAGCTGGAAGAAGTCAGGCGCCCTGCCACCCTTGCCCCTCCCCCGGGACCGGCTCCCCAGGCCACCAGCACCGTCAGGGACCCGGCTGGACCAGCCGTGGGGAGCCTGGCGCAGCCCCACCTGCCCGCCCTCCCAGTCCCCCAGCTCCCCACGCTGGCCAATCCCTGCTGGCTCGGTCCCAGCCCAGGTGACTAAAGGGGTCGGGGGAGACGGGGGGAGGGACCGGCAAGGGCTCGGGATGCTGCTGCCTCCGCTGCCAGGCACCCTAGGGGCTGGGGACGGGGCTCCAGCGAGGTTGATCTGATGCCCGATTCGCAGAGGGGGGGCTGGGGACAGCCGGGTGGAGAAGGCGCCGGCCCAACTCCGCACAGCGGCGCCCGCACAAAGGGCCGCTCTGTCCCGCGGGAGGAAAGTGCAGGCGGCCGCAGAGGCGCCGGGCGGCCGGGGAGGAGGGAGGGAGGAGGGAGGGCGGAGCGCCCGGACCCCGGCGACAGGAGTTGGGCAGATGGGTGGCCGCTGGGGGAGGGCCCGCAGTGCCCCCGCTGCGGAGAAGTTGCCGGCCGGCCGCAGCACCGGCCCGCGGGGGAGACCTACCTTTGGCGGCTGCCGCCGGTGGCCCGGCACTGCCCGCTCCGCCTGGCAGGGGCAGGCTCACCAGCTGCTCCGGGAATGCAGCAAACGGAGCGGGAGCCCTTGGGGTGGGGAGGGCGCGAGGAGCCGGGAGAGGAGGAGGAGGAGGAGGAGGAGGAGGAGGGGGAGCGGCAGTGGCAGCGGGAGCAGGAGCAGGGCAGAGAGTCTCCGCGCTGGGCTCGGCGGCCGCAGCTCAGCTGCACCCAGCCCGGCTCTCCGGGGCAGCGCACAGCATCTAAATGAAGAGGCCGGATGCAGACGGACATTCAGGCAGCCCTCGGGAATGAATAGCCGCCTTTGATTTGGGAGCCCAAGTAAATGCCAGCTCCAGCCCCAGCTTTAAAAACAGTGGAGTGTCGGTGCCAGAGGAATGCACGGCTCCGGGTGTTGGTACAAGACAGACTTTGATGACTCACCGCAATGCAAACAAAGATGGCAGAAATACTGTACTGTACGTGGGGAAGCGCTCCGTGGTGCCACGGCAACTGAGCGCCCGAGATTTATGGTGCAGCTCTGCATGTGAATTACCCAGTAAACGGCCGCTCTGCCATCCAGCACAGCCCGAGTGTCAAAGCATTTAAACTATTCCAAACAGTCTGCAGGGCTGGCAGAGCCACCCAACTCCGCAAGGGCGGGCGGGGGGCGGGGGGGGGGATGAGTGTGTCACGGGAACTCCTGAATGGCTAGCCAGGTCAGACAGAAGTGCGGGTAGTCTGGGAACCCAGGACTCTCAGACATCTCAAGTGAGCACAGACATGTGGGACTGAGCCCTTAACTCTCTATAGTCTGACACTTGCTCTGGATAAGTCAGTATCAGAACTGAACTGGGGGCTCCTGGGTGGCTCAGTCGTTAAGCATCAGACTCTTGGTTTCAGCTCGGCTCTCATAGGCTCTATAGCACACGCTCCAGTGGCAAACTTAATTAGAGTAATTTACTTAATATCTGTCTTCCCCACCAGACAGAAAGACAGGGATCATGTCTGGTTTTTAGCCATCTTTTATCTCAGCATCTTTCACAAAGCCTTGTCCATAGTCAACCCTTGCCAAATACTTAACAGATGGCTGGATGGCTGGAATGAATGAATGAATGAATGAATGAACGAATGAATGAATGAATGAATGAATGA
>NW_024424119.1:58878757-58881273 GCF_017311325.1 Ursus maritimus
GAATAAGGGGGATGGGGAGTAGGGTGATAAGGGGATGTCGGACAAGAGGGTAGGGGGATGAGGGGGATGGGGCAGGGAGACACGGGACAAGGGGATGGGACAAGTTGGGTAGGGAACAAGGGGGTGGAAGGACGGGAGAAGGGGCGACAAGGGGACAGGGGGATGGGGGACGGGGAATGGGAGGAGATGGGGTGGGACAAGGGGAGCAGGGGTCAGGGGGATGGGGCTCAAGGAGGATGGGAGGGGGGACAAGGGGAACAGGGGACAGAGGGATGGGAGGGGATGGGGTGGGACAAGGGGACAGGAGGTGTGGACAAGGGGGACTGGAGGGGACTGGGGGACAAGGGGAGCAGGGGACAGGAGGTGGGGGTATGGGAGAACAGTAGGATGGAGGTGGGGGAACAAGTTGGGTAAGGGAACAAGGGGATGGGGGACGGGAGAACAGGGGGGACAAGGGGGGTAGGGGGCAGGAGGATGGGGAGGGGGGCAGAAGGATGGGGGAGGGGAGGACAAGGGGGATGGTGGGTATGGGGAGTTGGGGGTATGGAGACAAGGAGGATGGAAGGGGATGGGGGTGGACAAGGGTATGAGGGGGCAGGGGGACAAAGGGGAGGAGAGGGCAGAGAGGGCGGGACAGACAAGACAGACACTGGATGAGGGTGGGGAGCCCAGGAGTTGGGGGAGAAGAGGGGTGATGAGAGCAGAAAGCCCTTGTGGGAGAGGAGGCCCAGCACCCCGCAGCGCCCCACGCCGCCTCCCCACTTCTCCCTGGGGTCCCTGGAGCAGCAGGCCCAAGTGGTGCAGCCCAGCACCCCATCCCACTCGCCCAGGGAAGTCACCCTGACCCCCAACCCCCGACGTGGGTCTCGTCAAGAACAACTTTGAGAGTGCAGCTGGGCCAGGCCCGGGTGGACAACGGAGCCATCTCCCCATCCCCGCAGGCAGGCAGCCAAGTCACCACCCCTGACGGTGACTGATGAAGGAGGCCAGGCTGCCGCGCAGGGCCCTGCCGCATCCCACCACTCCCGGGCCTCTCTGGGAGGGGAGGCTGTGCTGGGCACACTGCCTGTCCTGTTCCAGGCTCACACACCTGTGGCCCGCCTGGCCTCGGTTTTCCCTCTTGCCACCACCGTGGCCCTGAGAAGAGCATAAGCACCTGCAGAGAGGGACAGGGTTGAGACCGGCGGTGGCCGAGGTCTGGTCCCCTGCAGCACCCGGCACAGGTGGGCTGCCGTCCAGACAACTAACTCTGGTGGCTGGAGTGGGGAGGGACGGGGGGGGGGCAGGCAGCAGCCCTCCCACTGGCAAGTGGCATCCGGAGAGAAAGAAAGGACCATCTGGCGCCTCCCCATTCACACACCGTGGGCTCAGCTTCCGAGAACAGATAAAACACTGCGGAAGGAACGGGGCAGGAAGAAATCCAGGTGTAGGGAAGCACCCAGCGGACAGCGGGCAGGGGCTCCTCCTGGACAGCCGGCAGGGGCTCCTCCAGGGGCGGCTCTGTGCCTCCTGCAGGGCACTGAGGACTACCTGGGGGAGGGGGACAAGCACTGTGGTTGCAGCATTGACAGTAATGGTCCCTGCTCGCTGCTCTGAGGATGCAGGGGCCGGCCGGGAGGCATGGGGGCCTGGCCCTCAGCCCCCCAGGGATGGAGCGAGTCCAAACCTCAGCCGTCCCTCACCTCTACCTGGACGAAGCAAGGCCAGCAGGCAGGCAGGATTCAGGCCCCTCACCACCTGGTCCCCACTGTCCTTAGGAAGATCCCGGGGCCACAGCCAGCCTCTGCCTGGGGGACGGCCACTCGGCTGCCCTGGGCAGCAGCATCTCTGAGTGGGCATCCACGTGGGTGCCCATGTCTGCACAACCCCGGGGAGGGGGTGGTGTGGAGAGTGGTCTTGCCAGCTCGCCTTTATCCAGACCCAGAAGGACCAACCCAGGGAAGTCCCCACCAGAAGCCCGGTCAGGCCCCCAGACTAGGGATGGTCTCCTTTTCTTGGGGCCCAGGAAAAGCCCAATGGCCCCAAGAGGAGGGGGCTGAAGCCTTGGGGTGGGGGTTGGGGACACAGCCCCCACATGCCACCCAGCCACAAAAGGAGGCAGACTAGGCCACAGGCAGAGCCGACATGGGGACACAGAGGAACACCCAGAGGCCAAAGGCTGGTAGAAACCGTGCTGGGGAGGGAAGGGGAGGGCAGGGCCAACCTTGGCCTAGGGACAGGCCTGGGGCCCCACGGCCCCAGGACACACAGCCCGCACTCCCTGGGACAGACCTGCCAGCTTCAGGACTCTGCCTCATTGTCACCTCCTCAGAGAGGCCTGCCAGGTGCCACTCTTGAGCAGAACAAGGGCAGGGTGGGTCTGCCCAATGCCTGGCGGACACTTAGCCAAATGCTGGGCATGCCAGGGAAGGCCGCAAGAGTGGGGCTGTGCTGGCCAGTGACACAGTGCACTGGAGAGGGGCCCCCCACAGACCCACAGCACCTGCTGCCAGGAGTCTCCCAGAAAGCCAGGTAGC
>NW_024424119.1:58881283-58918187 GCF_017311325.1 Ursus maritimus
GGGGGGGGGGGGGGGGGGGGGGGGGGGGGGGGGGGGCAGGCAGCAGCCCTCCCACTGGCAAGTGGCATCCGGAGAGAAAGAAAGGACCATCTGGCGCCTCCCCATTCACACACCGTGGGCTCAGCTTCCGAGAACAGATAAAACACTGCGGAAGGAACGGGGCAGGAAGAAATCCAGGTGTAGGGAAGCACCCAGCGGACAGCGGGCAGGGGCTCCTCCTGGACAGCCGGCAGGGGCTCCTCCAGGGGCGGCTCTGTGCCTCCTGCAGGGCACTGAGGACTACCTGGGGGAGGGGGACAAGCACTGTGGTTGCAGCATTGACAGTAATGGTCCCTGCTCGCTGCTCTGAGGATGCAGGGGCCGGCCGGGAGGCATGGGGGCCTGGCCCTCAGCCCCCCAGGGATGGAGCGAGTCCAAACCTCAGCCGTCCCTCACCTCTACCTGGACGAAGCAAGGCCAGCAGGCAGGCAGGATTCAGGCCCCTCACCACCTGGTCCCCACTGTCCTTAGGAAGATCCCGGGGCCACAGCCAGCCTCTGCCTGGGGGACGGCCACTCGGCTGCCCTGGGCAGCAGCATCTCTGAGTGGGCATCCACGTGGGTGCCCATGTCTGCACAACCCCGGGGAGGGGGTGGTGTGGAGAGTGGTCTTGCCAGCTCGCCTTTATCCAGACCCAGAAGGACCAACCCAGGGAAGTCCCCACCAGAAGCCCGGTCAGGCCCCCAGACTAGGGATGGTCTCCTTTTCTTGGGGCCCAGGAAAAGCCCAATGGCCCCAAGAGGAGGGGGCTGAAGCCTTGGGGTGGGGGTTGGGGACACAGCCCCCACATGCCACCCAGCCACAAAAGGAGGCAGACTAGGCCACAGGCAGAGCCGACATGGGGACACAGAGGAACACCCAGAGGCCAAAGGCTGGTAGAAACCGTGCTGGGGAGGGAAGGGGAGGGCAGGGCCAACCTTGGCCTAGGGACAGGCCTGGGGCCCCACGGCCCCAGGACACACAGCCCGCACTCCCTGGGACAGACCTGCCAGCTTCAGGACTCTGCCTCATTGTCACCTCCTCAGAGAGGCCTGCCAGGTGCCACTCTTGAGCAGAACAAGGGCAGGGTGGGTCTGCCCAATGCCTGGCGGACACTTAGCCAAATGCTGGGCATGCCAGGGAAGGCCGCAAGAGTGGGGCTGTGCTGGCCAGTGACACAGTGCACTGGAGAGGGGCCCCCCACAGACCCACAGCACCTGCTGCCAGGAGTCTCCCAGAAAGCCAGGTAGCCCCTGGGCCAGACGAGGGCTCTGGTGTTGAGAAGGGGTGACCCAGCCTGGTGGGAGTGGGCAGAGGCCAGCAAAGGTACACCAGGTACCAGTTCCTGGAGGGTCCCAACTGCCTGGGGCTGGGCAAGACAGTGGCCAGGTCCCGAACTGAGAGCAGGGGACAGCGTGAGGCTCTCGGGCCTGTCCCTTCACACAGCAGGTCCTGTCTGGTCGGCAGGGCTGGAATCCTGGTCCCACCAGGACAACATCCCCCGTGCCAGCCCCTCCCCGACTACTTTGTTTCCATGTCCTGTGGCCTTAAGCAAAAGGCACCACATCTGGGATGCTCATCTGTCAGGGGGTCAAGTTCACCCCGGGACGGTCACCACAGGGTCGAGGGCGACGGCTCGAGCCTGGCACGCTCGATGCCTTGGTGCACAGCACCGCCGTGACTCCTACCTGCCGTGACCTGGATGGGAGGCGGTGGTGCAGGTGGGCGTCTCCCTACGCGCCCCCACCCCCACGGTCTCGGCCACCCCGGTGCCCCAGCGCTGCGGGCGCACACAGAGAGGGACCATTATTCCCCTGGAAGGGGATGAAACCGCCTGGTCCCCGGGGAGAGAGGACAGCTGTGCTGTCGCTGCTGTGTCCTCGAGCCACCTGCATGGGCGAGGCCACTGCCCCACAGCCCAGCCCGAGAGCCCCAGGGAGGGGGGGGGGGCGCGGCGGTTTTAGATTGCTTTCTTAGAAGCCTGGGCCGGGAGGCGAACAAAGCTGAACTTTAGGAGAAAAGAAAAAAATAAAGGCTTGGTTTACGTGCCCAGAGCCGTGAAAGCAGGACAGGCCACGGGCCGACCCTCGTGCGGTGGCCAGAGAGGAGGGCCCCGGGGCCTGAGTGGGCTGAGGGCAGAGGGGACATCCCCTCCCCCTTCCCTGTGCACCAGGGCCCAGCCCCACCAAGAACACCTTTCCCCTTCTCTGCCTCAGTTTCCCCATCTCCCTGCTTCCCAAGCAACACCCATTCGGTTTCCCCCCTACAGCAAGAGTCACCACGCCCACTGTCATCCGGAAGGTCCTGAAGAGCCAGGAGGAACATCGGAGACCTCTTCCTTCATTCTGGCCATCCTCAAAGCCACGGCACTACGGAACCCTCCCCCCTCATAACGCCCTTCAGAATGGAACCCACTTTGGGAAATCCCAAAGCCAGAGTCTAGCCCCTGTAGCTGTGGCAGCCTCGGGGAGCCCCCACCCCACAGACACTCCAAGACTGCCCCCAGAATGAGAACACATGGGTAGCGTGCAGGGGGGGAGGGAGGGCTATCTCTTCTCTGCAGACCCCTCCCTCAGGGGGAGCCAGGATCTAGGACCTGCCCTTAAGGGTTGTCAACCAAAGCACCTCTCAGCCCCCAGGGGCAGTGCTGCCTCCATCAGGAAGGAGCCCGATGAGAAAGGGGTGGGGTGCTGGCCCATCAGCCGCAGACATGCACCCACATGGGCCCGAGGGCCTAGGCAGGATGCACGTGGGGCACGGATTCTCGGGGTGCGGCCAGGCCAAGGCCGGCCACACTGGGCTCCAACACGGACCAGGAGCATGCCAAGAACTTCCCTTTGGGGCCCAGAGCACCCGAGAAGGATGGGCGGTCCAAGAGGAGGGGACCCCAGCCAGACCCAGCTCCAAGGTCTGCAGGTCCTGGCCAGACTTCCCCAGAAGCCCTGCCAGGACGCCAGCCCCACCACTGCTCACCCTCCCATCCCTACCAGATCCCAAGGAGCCTCCTGGGGCTGCGGAACGTGCTGCAGGGTCACCACCAGCACGAGAGGCGAGGTAACTGAAATTAAAGACAATTACTGTGCAGGACTTAATTCCCTCCAATCTAATAAGAGGCCTGGCCTGAGCAGACGCACAGCTAGCAGCCGCGGCAGGCAGGGAGGCCGGGGCACCAGGAAAAGGAGCCCTTTCTGCCTCCCTGCCTCCCCTGCCCGGAGGCCGGAGCCCATCCCTGGGGCTGCCCCCGACATCCTGGGAGGAGCCAGCCCCGCCACAAGGACACCTCCTCAATGTCGAGGTGCTCCGGGATTTGGGGCCCGGCCCCACCCCCAGGACAGCACCTGCAGGACGGAGGCGAGTGACCCTGTGAGTCAGCAGCCCGGAGTCAGGGTGCAGGGCTGCTGAGAGAGGATGAGGAGGGGTCGGCGGGGAGGGAGGCTCGCTTTGCACAGAGGCCAGCAGAGCACTAGCCTAGGCTTTCCAACGACAGCACAGGCTCCGCTTACGGGCCTGCGGGAGCAGAAGCTCACTTCCACCCGCAACCCCAGTTCACGCTTTGGCTCTGCTCGTCCCAAGGAGCGAGGGAGGCAGGGAGGCCCTGCAAGGGCCGGGTCCCCTGGGGGCTGGGCGAGGCACGAACCAGCTTGGGCCTCAGGTTCGCATTAAACTTTTAATACATCATAAAACAAGGCTGAGCAGCACACATCGCTGCTAATGGAAGGGCCAGTCACCCCTCCAGGACCGGGGCGAGCAGAAGCAGGGCTCCAGGGTGGTGGGGTCTCCGCTGCCAGGAGCCCCTCCCCGCACAGTCCCCACCATGCAGCCCCCGCACCGACTGTGTGCCTGTATCTGGCCCCTTCTCTCCAGGGGGATGCAGACCAGGAGACCAAGGCACCCAGAGTGTGACCCTGTGGAGGCCTGGGGGCCGGGACCTGCCCCTCCCCAGCACCCGTGTCAGCGCCCAGCCAGGGCAGCTTCCGTTGTCAGGAGAGGGAGGGCTAGCTCTGCCACAGAGGGGCCACTCAGGCCCAGATGTGCCGCGGATCCCAGGGCTCGGTGGCAGGGGAGACTCCCAGGGGAAGGGGCACACAGGCCCCCGGAAACTTCCGCCGGGTCTCTGCGCTACAGGCACCTGGCCGCCTCCGCCCCAGACCACAGCCCGGGCTGGCACGAAGTCGGTTTTAACTCCACTAACACACGTTTGCCTGGAACCTTTTTTTTTTTTTTTCTCAAACAGAAAAGGGCAGCAAGCCAGAATCCGCACATTTAAGCTTGTGCTTATCAGTCCTTCCCCCTTGCCGCCCCGAGGACAGCCACAGACACAGGGCCGGTCCTCAGGGAGGCAAGACGTGCCCAGTGACCCAGGGCACCAGGCAGACCACCGACACCCACCAGAGCCACGCTGCAGGGCCAGAGGGCTGGGCTCAGGCTGGGAGACACCCGTCGGACGGGGCAGGCTCTGACGAGGGTCTGGTCCAGCAGCCTGTGGGCCCAGCCGAGCCCACGTCTGCGGGGCTCCTTCTGACACACCACCGCCCACCAGGCATCACCCACACGCCAGCCTCCGACCCTTCCCTCTCAAATATTTGACTTGAGCATGGGTGTGCGGTCGGGGGCCAGACAAAGCCAGCGAGAAGGGTCACTGAGAGGAGGAGCAGAGGCTGGCCTGCCGCCCTGCCGGGAGCCCTATGGACCCAGCAAGTCCGCACACACGAGGCACAGCACAGTTCCAGAAGGCTTCCGAAGAATGAAGCAGTGTTTTGAACAGAGCCGACAATCTCCCTCACCCGTATTTGTAATTTAAATAACGTAAGCTTGAAGAGTGTCTCCCTCGGGCATAGTTTAATAACTTAAAAAGCCAGCTCCACGCACACACAGACGGGCCTCTTCCGCTCTTATCACCTGACATGAGGTCCCCCCCTTGCACCCGTGGCTCCGGGGCGCTCAGGGGCACTTGGGGGCTGCCCAGACTGAGCTGGCCGGGCCTCACGGAGCTGGACCCCCTCCTCAGCCCTCACGGCACTCTCCCCTGCCCATGGCCCGTGGCGGGGGTGGGGGTGGGGTCCTGGAGCACCTTGGGGGGCTGGGTGGGGGTCCCCGGCAGCGGGGTGAGGCGGGCAGGGGTGAGGCGGGCGCTGCCCTGTGCCGGTCACCAACTCCTCACCCACAGCGACTCCGCCACACACCCCCGTCCGTTAATATTCATAGCCCTTCCTCATCTGCATATCGTGCCATAAATAGTCGAGGTAAGACACAAAGCTCCCCTGCATTTCTAATTATGCTTAAAAACCTAATGTAAATCAGACCGACACAGAAATACTAAATCAGCCGCTGGAGGGGGGGCCAGTTACGCAGAGACGGGGGCCACGACGCAGCAGCCCCCACCTCGGAGCTCCAGGCAAGGTGGCTGCTGGTGATGGTGGCCCACCTGGCCTGGGCTGGGCAGCAGGGTCCCCAGCCACTTCCAGGCCAACCTCAGCCTTCTTGGCCCTAAGTCAGAGACCACTGTGGGGTGGGGGAGATGCCGGCAGAATCCCAGGGACCCCCCCAGTGCCCCAGGGCCAGTCAGCCTGTCTCACCTTCTCCCTAAGGGGTTCCCGGCACCGTGCCTCCCTCCCTGTCCGAGCAGCCACCCGGCTCAGAGGCCCCCAGGTGAGGGTCTACCCCAAGGGTGGGGGCTGTCTCCACCGCCCTGTCCGCACGTGTAACCCTCTGGACACTCTGGCCCTCCTGCCCGCTCAGCTCACAGGTAGTGCAGAACCAGATGTCCCCCACCCCCTGGGGCAACGCCCCACTCTGAGGAATGGAATCCTGGACAGGGTGCCAAGCCACTGAAGGGCCACGAAGAGGGGACAGAGGGTCTTCTCAGTCCCGAGGGGGCTCCAGCCCTGTGTGGGCGGAAGAGATCTGGGTGGGCTCCAGCTCTTACCATCTGGGGCCGCTCCTCCTGTCCACAGGGAGACACAGCACAGGGGCCTACAGAACAGGAGGGTCTGGGCCAGGGAGAGGGGGACAGGCCATGCCAGCTATTTAGGGCCCAATAGGGTGCCAGCCCTCACAGGTGGCACTCATATACAGATGTCAGGGCTCCCGTGGGCCGGGTTGTAGCTGGTACACCAGGGGTCCCCGGGGGCAAAGCCGCCAGCCAGTGAGCACGGAGGGGCACAAGCCTCCACCTGGCCCGACCCGCACCGCCCCTCACCCAGACCCCGAATTTTCCGGCCCTGCCGTTCTGGGCAGCCCCAAGCACCAGGGCTCGGCACACACCCCGGCCTAGCCCTGGTCCTGGCTCCTGGCCAGCTACAGCCAAGACCCAGCCCTGCTTCCTGTCCAGGAGGCAGGGCACCGGGGCCGGCACGGCCCCGCTCCTCCTGGGTGCGGTGGCGGGACTACCTCAAGGGACCCACAGGAGGCACAGGCCCAAGTGACACAGGGGTTGCCCCACTCTGCCTTTAGAGGAGACACAGAGATGCCTGCTGCCCGCATCTGCCTGGCATCATGCCCAGACCTATTTTTAAGCCCATTTACTAGAAATCCCACAAATTAAAGGAAATACGGATAATGCAGTAAGAATCCTGGGGGCCGAATAAAAGCTACACATAATTGTTCTCGTGCTCCAATGTGAGAATCCTAACCACAAACCCCGATCTCCCCAAGCCCTTGCGCGAGGCGGACGCATCTTGCTGTGTGTGCAGGAGGAGCAGACGGGATGGGGGGTGCAGGCTCTGTGCTCCGCCCTCGATCAGAGGCACGGGCCGGGGCTTACAGCCGGGGCCATAAAAGGTAATTACTGATATGAAAAATAAAGACCATAAATACCCTCGTTTACAGCCCGGGGAAGGCCGCTTACCACCAGGGCAGCGGGCCGGACTCCGCTCCCTCCCATCAGGGCTTACGTCAGCCCCCACCCCGTGACCCTCGTGGCTCCCACGGAGGCGGGGGCTGCAAACACCCAGACCTCACAGCACAGGGCCCGGACTAGTTGGCCAGGGCGCAGGGGACGGAGGGCTCAGTGCTCCCACCAGGAAGGGCAGGATCCCTGGGACGGGCTGGACGGGCTGGCCAGCGGACACAGGGGGTGAA
Organism: Ursus maritimus; assembly: GCF_017311325.1. NCBI lineage: Eukaryota > Metazoa > Chordata > Mammalia > Carnivora > Ursidae > Ursus > Ursus maritimus. The sequence goes on from NW_024424119.1 coordinate 58,888,382, forward strand.
AGGCCTTCCGTGCAGTCTCCGAAGATCAGCCAGGCCTGCTGGCCCCCCAGGCTGAGGGCCCGCCCCCCCCTTCTTGCAGGCCCATCACACCTCAAGGGTGGAAGTCGATACAGAGGACGAAACAGCAACAGAACACGCTTAGGTGACCATCAAAGACGCAGCTGGGTGGGCACGGCCTCACCACCCTCCAGACTCCAGGCCCCCAGCCCTCCCCCAATCACCCTCCCCCAATCACCCCACCCCCGCCAGGTAGCGGCTATCCAGGTATCCAGCTATGGGTAGCTGGCTATGGGCCGGCGCCTTGACCACGACCTGCCCCCTGCATACCGGAAGCCCTCCCAGAGCCAAATGCCACCTGAGGGCCTGTGGGTGGGGGCTCTGCACAGGCGAAGGGCAGCAGAGGAGGGGGAGACACACCCACACCTGCTGGCCTCAGATCCCACTATTCATCCTGGTTGTCACAGGGGAGGGACAAGGCCTACTGGTTTCACCACATTCTGGACTGATGGAGACCCTCCCCCGCTCAGGGGCTGGGGAGAGGGGACAGCGGCAGGTCCTTCCCAGGCCTGGTCCCTAATTGCCCTGGAGTCCCATGGAGGTCAGGGAGGCCGCAGCCACGAGCTCACCGCCTGACCGGGGTAGAGCGGGGTGAGGTCGGGGCTCCTGCTATTCCAGCGACGCTGGACTGGGTCACGCGCTGCCTCCAGCCACTTGGACCCACAGCGGGCACCTGCTCCACCAAGATGCTTCCCCGGCCCCGCAGAGAACGAGGCTTCCCAAGCCCGGCCCTTCTCCCTCGGGGGGCCCTGGCCACGGAGGGGTCAGCTGGGAATTCAGCCCCGCAGAAGCTGATGTCCAGGAAAGGCCGGTGCTCACTCAGAGAACAGAGAAAGGAGCCAAGAGAGGCAGGACAGGGAACGGTGGCGGTGGGGACATACTGCCCTCTCCCAGGAGAGGCTGGGGCACAAGGCCCATGTGGCACCTGGAGCCAGCAGGTCGCCCCCAGTGAGATACCCGAGGCCACCAGCTCAGAAAAGGGCCACGAGGCTCCTAAGAGGGAGGCAGGCTGGGGGGGGGGCAAGCTCATGAGATAAACACCAATTCCAGATGGCTGGTACGCTGCTCGGAGAATCATCAAACACTTGGCAGTGACGTCTATGTCCCCTCACCATCACAGGGAAGCAGGGCCGCCCCCAAGATCGCTGCAAGACGACCACTGTCTGGGAGGACACCCTCCGACTCCCTGTCCACCACACTTTATCGAGTTACACACCAACATGTTCGTTTCTGTCCAGGAAAGACGCAAAGCTCTCTCCATAGGAAGAGACAGCCCCAAGGATGCGGGGTCTTGCTCTGCAGGACATTAGCCTGGCGGGGCCAGGAGACCACCTGCTCCCCCAGGGCCGGCCCCTTCCCCAGGAGTGCAGCAGACATCCGCAACCCTCTATACATTGTGTCCATACCTTATAAAACACAGCCCCCTGGTGGCCTGGCCCTCGGGGTAGCACCGAGCCCCCCCTCCGCTGTCTCCCGAGTAAGCCCAAGCTGACTGTCTTTTCCTGCTGTTATGGTTTCTCTCTTCCTCCAAGGCTATTTTGTCTCTGGTTGTTGGCCTCGTCTGTCTGCCCGTCTGAATCCCGTGTCACTGGTGGTTTGGGCCATGTCCCTTCTCCAGGGCAAGGACCAGGCAGGAGCAGTCACCAGGACCGAGGCTGGGCTGGGTCTTCCTGTCCAGAGCACCCCCAGAGCTGTGAGCCAGTGAGTGGGTGGGGGCGGTGATGTCTGAGGTCTGGCTTCCCAGTGTGACCACGAGCAGACTCTGAGGGGCCGATGAGGGGTCTCATCCATGCTGTCTGTCGTGTCTGTTCATCAGTCAAGGACACAGCTCATGTCCACGGCAGAGAGAAACCTCTCTCTCTCGTCAGACAAGGAAGGGTGAGCTGCTCTCCGTGTCTACTTCTGACCCGTGGTTAACACTGCAGGTTCCCTGTGTCTAGACCCGAGATGAGCCCTTTCTCACACGGGGTTGGAATTTTTCCTAACTCTGAAGGGTGTTCATGACTTACCGTCTCTTAGGAGCTGTGTCCTCACATGCTAAGAGATAGCAAATGATTTTATAAATCTAAACCCTTTAGAATTCCCAGAACATAAAGAAAGGGAACCTCTAATATTGTAAATGAGCTAGCATGTAAGGGGGAGGGGACCCTTTTCAGACCAACAGCCAGCTCAGAAAGTATTTCCATATAAAACTCCAGGGGCGCCTGGGCGGCTCAGTCGGTGAAGCGTCTGCCTTCAGCTCAGGTCATGATCCCAGGGTCCTGGGATGGAGCCCCGTGTGTGGCTCCCTGCTCCGCTGGGAGCCTGCTTCTCCCTCTCCTTCAGCGTCCCCCCTGCTTGTGCTCTCTGTCTCTACTCTCTCAAATGAATAAGTAATATCAAAAAAAAAAGAAAGAAAGAAAGAAAGAAAGAAAGAAAGAAAGAAAGTTTGACTTATAAACCTAGCGTGCATTTTATTATCAAGATCTGGATGTGTTTTCTCATGAGGAAAGCAGTTAATCTGAATTTCCCAAACTCCTTATACTGTTTGACCAACCAGAGAAGCTAGCCTTACTTTCACATTGCCCTCCAGACTATGAAGAAATATAAAACTGATCATCAACTCTACTAAATACTTCAAACTGGTATCGAAACTGGAATCAAAATTATGTCAGACTTCCACTTCCGGGAATATGGAACACTGGAATACCGGAGTGAGGCTTTAAACTCTGTCGGATAATTCGAACATCTGTCATGCAAAAACAGGGAACCCATAAACTACACATAAAAACACTCAGTGAACTAGGAACGGGGGACACTTCCTCAAGCCGAACAAGTGCGTATGTGAAAATCCACAGCCAACACCACACTCAACAGCAGAAGGCTGGTGCTTCTACCAGGGTGAGGAAGGAGGCAAGGAGGTCAACACTCCAGAGCTGGCCCTAGTAGAGGCCACTGGGCAGGAAAATTGAAAAAAGTAAAACTATATCTATTAGATGACATGATCTCGTAACACAGAAGATTCTAAGGAATCAACCAAAAAACTATTAGAGCTAATAAATGAACTCAGCAAGGTTACAAGATACGAGCTCAATATACAAAACTCAAACGTATTTCTATATGCTACGAACAATCTGAAAATGAAATTTAGTAAGTAATACCATTTATGACATCGAAAAGCATAAAATACTTGGAGGTAAATTTAACAACAGTAGTGTGTAAAAACTGACACTTGGAAAACTGCACAATTTTATTGAAAGAAACTAGAGATCTAAAGAAATGGAGAGATACCCATGTTCACGGGTTGGAAGCTCTAACACTGGGAAGGTGGCAGTGCTCCCCAAAGTGACCCACAGACTCAGGGCGCTCCTAATCAAAATCCAGCTGACAGCATCACAGAAACTGACAGGCCCATCTTAAAATTCATATGGAAATCCAAGGAACCCAGAAGAGCCAAAACATGATGGAAAAAGAACAAAGCTGGAGCAGGCATGCCTCCCAATTTCGAGACGTACTGTGATGCTACGGTAATCGAACACGTGGTGTGGACATGAGGACACGGACGTAGGTCAGTGGGATGAAAGGGAGAGTCTAGGATCAAGCAATAAGGGGGCCAAGACCATTCAATAAGAAAAGAATAACCTTTTCAAAATAGGGTGCTGGGACAACTGGACATTCACATGTAGAAGAATGAAGTTGGACCCTCACCTCATGCCATATACAAGAATTAACTTAGAACAAATTAAAGATCTGAATGTAAGAGCTACAACTATATGACTCTTAAAAGAAAACACAGGGGTAAATCTTTGTAACCCTGGATGAGGCAACGGATTCTTAGATAGGACCCCAAAAGCACAAACAACCAGATAAATTTGACTTCATTAAGTTTAAAAACTTTTGTGCATCAGAGGACACCATCAAGAAAGTGAAAAGACAAAGAACGGGAGGGGATATATGGAAATCATATTTATAATAAGAAACGTGTAACCAGAATATATAAAGAACTCTTGACAACTCAACAATAAGAAGACAACCCAATTTAGAAATGGGCAAAGCACTGGTAGCATTTCTCCAAACAAGATACACAAATGTCCAATGATACGCATATGAAAAGACGCTCAATATCGTGAGCCATTAGGGAAATGCAAATCAAAACCACAATGACATAGCACTTCACATTTGCTTGAAAGGCTATCATCAAAAAGACAGATTAACCGTGTTGGTGAAGATGTGATGGGAATGTAAATGGGTGCAGCCATTTTTGGAGAACAATCTGGAAGTTCCTCAAAAGGTTAAACATGGGAGTTACCATATGCCGTACACAACTCCACTCCTAGGTATAACCAACCGAAATTAAAACAAATGTCCACACAAAAACTGGTGTATGACTAGCAGCATTGTTCACGACAGCAAAAAAGTGGAAACAACCCAAATGTCCATCAACGGATGAATGGATAAACGAGGTGTGGCACAGCCATACAATGGAATATTAATCATCCATACAGAGGAATGAAGTACTGATACATGCTACACCACAGATGAACCCTGAAAACATCGTGCTAAGTAAAAAAAAAAAAAAAAAAAAAAAAGCCAGCCACAAGAGACTACACGTTATATGATTCCATTTATATGTCGTATCTAGAACAGGCAATTTACAAACACAAAACAGACCAGTGGTTTCCCAGAGCCAGAAGTGGTGGAGGATCAGAGAGGAAAAGAGGAAACACGAGTGACAGCTAAGGGTGTAGGGTTTCTTTCTGGGTTGATGAAAATGTTCTAAAATTGATTATGATGATGGTTACACAACTCAGTAAAGACCACCGGATTATGTACCTTATGGGTAACTGCATGGTATGTGCATTTTATCTTACTAAAGCTTTCTTTCAGACATAAAAAAATTACAGATACATCAAAATGAAATTTTAATGTCAAGGGAAGGGGGAAGCACAGAGAAACAAACAAAAAGACAAAACAAACAGGATCAAACCATAAAATGGCAGACTTAAGTCCTGGTATATCAATAATTCTATCAAATGTAAAAGGTCTAAATATACCAATTAAAAGACAGAGATTGGCAGAACAGATGAAAAAACAGATCCAATTATATGCCGTCTACAAGAAACTCACTTTCAAATATAATGATACAGGTAATCTGAAAAGAAAAAGACAGGAAAAGATAAATCATGCAAACATCATCAAAAGAAAACAGGGGTTGCTATATCCAATAAACTAGATTTCAGACCAAAGAAAATTATCAGAGACAAAGAAGGACACTTCACAAGGATCAAAGGATTAATCCACCCAGAAGGCACAACAATCCTCAAAGTGTACATACCAGACAACAGAACAGCTAAATATATGAAGGACAAACGGATAGGACTAAAGAAAACAAAGACAAATACATGATTCTATCCGGGGACTTCAACAATGCTCTCTCCACAACTGACAGAACTAGACAGCAGAACAGCAAAGACAGAACCAAAGTCAACTGACAGGAGCAGCACTTAACAGAGCCGTCCACCCAACAACAGTACAACACACATTCTTTCCAAGCGTCCGTGAAACCTACACCAAGACAAGCAATATCCTGGGCCAAGAAACAAATCTCAAGAAATCATACAGAGGGTGTTCTTCCACAATAAAATCAAACTAGGAATCAGTAACAGAAACATTAACAAGGAAATCTCCAAACATCTGGAAATAAGCAACATGCCTCCAAATCACCCACATGTCAGAGGAAGTCTCGAGGAGGTCAAGTGGAGGAAAAGGGAAATACAACTAACGAAATTGGTGGGACAGCACTTCAGAGCTGAAAGGAAAATGTATAGCACTAAGTGCTTCTAGTAGAAAAAAGGGAAAATTTCAAATCAATAATCTAAGCTCTCATCTCAAGAACCTAGAAAAATAGGCAAAATAAACTCAGAGGAAATAATGAGGAGAGCAGAAATCAATGAAATTGAAAATAGAAAAAAATAGAGAAAAAAATCAATGAAACGGAGTTGGTTCTTTTAAAAGATCAATGAAATTGACAAACCTCTAACATGACTGACAAAGAAAAAGAGGGAGAAAAGACAGATTAATTACCAGGATCAGGAATGAAACAGGGGTATCACTACAGACCCCACAGATGTAAAAAGAATAATACTGACAACTTCACACGCATAAACCAGACAACATAAATTAGATAACCAGTTCCTAAGGGAATAAAAACCTACCACAATTCACCTAATGTGGAATATAACATTTGAATAGCCTTCTAACTACTAAGGAAACTGAATTTGTAATTTTAAAAAATTCTCAAAAAAGAAACCTCTAAGCCCAGATGGTTTCCCTGGGGAATTCTACCAAACGTCGAAAGACGAATTAACACCACTTGTACACAATCTTTTCCAGAAAACAGAAAAGGAAGGAACACTTCCCAATTCATTTTTGAAACTACTATTACCCTGATACCAACACCAGACAAAGATGGCACAAAAATAGAAAACTGCAAACCAATGTTCCTCGTGACACAGATGCAAAATCCTTAACAAAATATGAACAAACAGAATTCAGCAATATATATTAAAAAATCATATACCATGACCAAACAGGATTTATTCCAGGGATGCAAGGCTGATTCAATATTTTAAAATCAATCAATGTAATCCACTATCATCAGACAAATAAAGAAACATCACATGAACATACCATTCAATGCAGAATTAGTATTTGACAATATTCAACATCCACCCATGATAAGAACTCTGAGAACTTCCTCAACTTGATAAAAGAGCATCTACAAAAATCCTACGGCGGATGCTTTCTCCCTAAGATGGGGAACAGGGCAAGGACATCTGTCCTCGCTAGTCTTACTCAACACAGTGTAAGACGGAAAGAAAATGCACAGATTGGAGAGGAAGAAATAAAGCTGTCCCTATTTGCTGACGGCAGGACTGTCTACATACAATCCCAGCAGAATCCACCAAAAAAACTCCTAAAACTAGTAAGTGACTTTATCAAGGTTACAGGATACAAGATAAACAATTGTATTTCTATATACTATCAATTACCAAAATTAAAAATACAATACTACCTATGCTCATTCAAAAAAATCTACATATAAGGGGCACCTGGCTGACTCAGTTGGTAGAGGGTATGACACCTGATCTCAGGGTTGTAAGTTCCAGCCCCATGTTGGGGGTAGAGTTTAAAAAAAAACAAAAATTACATGTAAATAAAAACAAAAGATATACAGGACTTGGATGCTGAAAACCTCAAGATGCTGATGACAGAAATCCACATCTAAGTAAAGAGACAGACATACCATATTCATGGATGGAAAGATGTTCCCCAAAGAATTCTCCCTAAACTGATATACAAGTTTAATGCAGTCCTACCAAAGTTCCAACCCAATTTTTTGTTGATGTAGACAAGATTAATCTAAAACGTATATGAAAAGGCAAAGGAACTAAAATTAGACAATTTTTGTAAAGAGCTTATTTATTTATATGGGAGAGAGAGAGAGCACAAGCAAGAGGAGGTTTGGGGCAGAGGGAGAGGGAGAAGCAGACTCCCCGCTGAGCAGGGAGCCGACACGTGGTCCCAGGACCCCGAGATCATGACCTGAGCTGAAGTCACACACTTAACTGACTGAGCCCCCCAGGTGCCCCTAAAATAGCTAAGACCATTTTTAAGAAGAACTCAGTGGGAGGCAACAGCCTGCCTGATTTCAAGACTTACCGGACAGCTACAGTAACTCAGTGTAGGACTGACAGAGACAGAGACGGATCAACCAACAGAACAGAGAACCCTGAAGAAGACCCAAAAATAAGCCAAACTAACTCTTTACAATGATGCAAAAGCCATTCAGTGAAGGACAGCCAGGCTTTTCGGGGAGTGGTGCTGGGGTAGGTGCACATCCAGAGGCAAACCAAATGAACCCAACCTCACGCCGTGTGCAAAATTAATCCAGATTGGACTGAGATCTGCATGTGGCTGAAAACTAGAAAAAGGGACAGGTGAGTAACTTCAGAATCTAGGGTTAGACACAGCGTTCTCCCCTAAGCAAAAACTTGTAAACTTGAGTTTATCAAAATTCTAAACTTCTGCTCGGCCAAAGACCCTGTGAGGAAGATGAAAAGACACGGCACAGGCTCAGAGGCGACCGAGGGTTAGTATACAGGCTATATAAAGAAGTCCCACAACTCAACAGGAAAACACGATCCAATCAGAACATCGGCCAAAGACACAGAGACATTTCCGAGAAGAGGACCTACAGACGGCACACAGGGGCGTGCAAGTTTCACCACCAGGAGCCATCAGGAAATGCAAATGACCCACAACGAGACACACTACATACTTACCAGAATGGAACCAAACTAGCCATGCCACCAAACACTGGAGAGGGTGGGGGAAGACGGATGGCTGGCGGGAGAGACCAGGCGGTGGCTGCGAGGCTCACGGGACTGGGGAGGGAGGGGCCTGGGGCGCCCTCTGGAGACGGTGCACTGGTCTCCCCGTGCTCCCTCTCCCAGTAACAGCTGTACTGAGATCCGATCCATACACCATAAAATTCACCCATTCCATTTTATGATCAAATAACATTCCAATATAGGGATATGCAACTTTTTTTGTGTTTCCACTCATTCTGTACTATTCACGACTGCATGTGAATCTAGGAGTATCTCAAAATACGAAGTTAAAAAAAAAAAAGCAACTATGTTGGTCTTCAGCGTGTCAACATAAAGTAAGATTCCCAAATCCTTGCTCCCTTTAACATCCTACACTAATATTAAATTAATTAATAATGTTCAGCTAGCTGCATAACTCCTAAGTCTAGGATCGAAACCACGATCAGGAAGCAGACAGTTCAGCCCACCCGTGCTCACGCGGGTCAGACGGACACGTTTGCTGGCCACTCTGACAAGGTGTGAGAGGCACAGGGGTGTGTGTCTGCGTGCACGCGCACACTCGCACGTGGGAATGGCTCCCGGAGGGCCCCCTGTGCCGGGACGCGGGGCACGAAAGGCAGGTCCACTGGTCCCTTTGTCAGAGAGAGTCAATCACCGAGTTTAAAAGCCGTAAGCACACGGGACACGATCAGGTGCCACGGTGACCAAGAAGTGTGTCTACAGATGCAAGGACATACCGAAGGGGCTGCTTCTGTTCTCGAGGGGGAAAGAGGCGCTGTCTTACGGTCAAACGTCCGGCTGTTCCAGAATGTGAAGGGGACGGAGGACAACACATGTCAAACGGATAAATGGGAAACTGTAGATCTGCAGAAAGTGATCTTTACTTCCCTTGCTTTATAATACCTGTAAATAACAACTCTGAAAAGAGGGCACAAAACATTAGAATTTTGGCAAAGTTTGCTCTGTTTTGGCGGGTTATTACAGAAGAGAGTATTTTCAAAGGTCCTGGGAGCCCTTTACTGCCTGTGAGCCTGAACTCGGGGCCGTGCGGACAAGGGCGCCCCTCGGCCAGCCAGATGCAGCGTCTCACCCGCGGCCCCGACGGCTGTGCCCCGATCTCCCGAGAAACTCCGGGTGCTCTGTACCACTGTGTCCAGATCTCGGCTACTTTTTAAATTTCAAGTTCTTCTCTCCCAAAGCATTGGGGTTTTCTTACCAAGGGGCTACTGATTTCTGAGATCATTCATAATCATTCCACCCATGGGCACGCAGGCAAAACCAGGCGCTGTCCGGCTTTCAGAGTGTTGATCTCCTCTGACGACACGCTCGTCTTCTCCAAATCAGGCCCTGAAGTGACCCAAGCTGGACCTTCCGTGTGACCCTCCGGACCCTCCTCTGTAGTTCCCGCGGTGTGTGGCTCGGGGCTCGCTGGCTCTCCTGCTGCGCCCAGGGTTCCTGACCGCCTTCCGAGCTGCCCCGGAGGAGACGGCAGCCGCGGAGCCCGCTCCCTCCCGGGTTAAGTAAGCTTGGACCGTCCAGCACCGTTCGCAGGAACGTAATCCTCCCGTGTTGCTCCCAGGAGCTCCAGACTGGTCTCTCCTCACTGTCCGTTTGCGGTCTCCCTCTGGGGAAGGAGCGATCACACCCTCACGCCATGGCCAGTTATGTGCAGGGGTTCAGGTCCGCCGGGCTGGCGTCGCAGGGTCCCCGGGAGGGGAACCGACCCTGCATGCTCATCAGCGGTGGCTCCGGCTCCCTGGAAGCCGCCAGCCAGGCATGGACGACTCGCGAGGAGGCGTGCCACACAGGCCACCCCCAGGAAGGGGACCCGGTGCCCAGCCACCTCTCAGTCCACAGGGACGTGGGCCGCAGACCAAGGCCCACACGGACCACAGGGAGGGGGACGCGGAACTGCTGAGTGTTGGTCCTGGAATTCTGGGCCGGAAAGCCCTCTCTCCCTGTGGAGACGAGCCCTTCTTCTGCTCGCGGTACGGGAATATTCCAAAGGGACACTGCACCCCGCGAGCGCCTTCTCCCCAGGCTGGCGATTCAGAAGCCAATACTTTCCCGGAGACTCGCTGCCTTTCCCAGAGCTGCGTGCTGTGCTCCCGCAGAGCCTGCCCCTCCGGCACCCGGACCCAGCTGGACTGGCTGACTGGGTGGCCCAGGTGCGTCTCCGGAACACAGACAGCCTCCTGGGCTCTGCAGGGAAGACTGAGGCAAGCACAAGTGTCCCCCGCCGTCACCGAGGCTGCTGGGGCTCCCCGGCTGCCCAGCGCCCAAGCCATGGGGCTGCTGGCCATACCCACAGGGCGCCTCTGCTGCCACGTAATCGATCAGACAGAATGCAGCAAACGCGCCTTTTCAAGGCGCTTGGGTGGCTCAGATGGTCGGGCGTCTGCCCTCAGCTCAGGTCACGATCCCAGAGGCCTGAGATGGAGCCCCACATCGGGCTCCCTGCTCAGTGGGGAGTCTGCAGCTCCCTCTGCCCCTCCCCCTGCTCTCTCGCTCTCTCGCTCTCTCAAATGAATAAATGAAATCTTTAGAAAAAATCAAAACTAGAACTGTATTTGGAGATCATTTACAAGCACAAAAAGAATTATCCAAAACTTGGAAAGACGGCAAAGGGTGACTGTGTGTCCTTCCTGTGTGACGGGAGGAAGGGTCCGGCAGCCCACCGAGGATTGTCTCATTAGGAGGATTAGTTCAGCTCCTTCTGCTTGATTTGCTGTTTGATACTCATTACGCCCCCGACCAGGTGGTGTCAGCCCTTACTTACATTTGTGCCCAAAAGGGACACAAACCATGATTTCTGTCCAGTAGCAAAGAGAACCCCGAAGGCTCTGGCTTTCTTGCCCTTGGGGACATTAAGCAATTTCGTAACTAACTGAACAACCGGACTCCAGCACTCTTTCTTCAGTGACTATAAATACTCAGTTCCTCAAATGCTCTTTGAACCAGCTTTCCCATCCACACCATGGAACATAATTCAGCCTTAAAACGGAAGGAAATCCCGACACCTGCTACAACTTGGATGAACACGGAGGACACGGTGCCGAGTGAGATCAGCCGGGCGCAGAGGGACCGGTCCTGAAAGATCCACTCCCCCCAGGCCCCAGGGGAGTCTGACCCACAGACACAGGGAGTGGGGGAGGGGAGGGTCCGTGTTCAGTGCGGACAGAGTCCAATGTGGGAAGACGACCACGTTTTAGAGACAAACGGAGGGGACAGCTGCCCAACAGTGTGAATGCGCTGGCGCCCGAGCGGTATACTTAAAAATACTTAAAATGATCCATTTTATGTCATGTCTGTTTTACCATTAAAATTTTTTAACTAATAATTTATCAAACCCCCATGTGAAAGGTGCAAGAGTCCAATGTCAGGAACAGAAGGGACACACGACCTTCGGTAAGAAGGTCCCAAGCAGGACACTAACAGCACCAGCTGTAAAGGAAATTGTTGGTAAACTGCATTTCACAGACATCGAGAATTCAAAAGATCAGCGCTCAGACAGGACAGATGAGGACGAGGAAGAGACCTTTGCAGTCCCTATACAGCCAAGGACCTGTGGCCCCAAGAACTCCACAAACCAATCAGCAGGGAGGGGGGAAGCCGAGACCAGACCCTGGGCGGGGGCATCCAGAGGCACCAAGCGAGGCAGGGAGAATTAGTCATCAGGGAGACTGAGCAGGGCCTCCGAGGCGGGGGCACCCACCTGCACCCTCCCCCAGGGCAGAGGCTGCCCACCAGCGCCCCCAAGCTGGACCGACCCCAGAGAGTGCAACAGATTAGATGCTGAAGATGTGGGGAGTCCCCAAGGGACCCCTGCCAGGCAAGCAGCCCCAGCACAACAGATGCCCACAGGGACGCGGTGACGAAGGGAGCCAAGCCCACTCCCTCACCTGAGATTCAACAGCAGCAAACCCGTCCAGGTGCTGGGAGCTCGGCTGGCGGGTGGGCCGGCCGGGGGGAGAGGGTCTGGGTGGCACTTTGACCCTGACTTTCCCCTCCCCCCGCACCTGGCTATGTGTCAGCTGCATGAAAATGGGTTCAACTCTGCGTGCAGGACCTGTACGCGCACGGCGGGCGGCGCCTAACAGAACAGGTGAGCGACGGCGCTCTGAGCAGGGGAGGGTGGAGGCAGGCGCTGCTGTGTGCGGCGCGAGCCACACGTATGTCTTTACGGGAGGAAATGGGTAAAAATGTCACTGTATTAAAAGCTTCTGGTGATGTACATTTCTGCACCTCCACAATCCACGCACGAGTTTTTAAAAAATAGTGTTCGTGGGGGGTGGGGTCAGCGGCTGCGTCCCCATACCCCCACCCTGCACTGCCCCAGCAGGGGGCTCCCCAGGACGGTCACCCCCTCAGCCAAATTCCCAAGACCTCACAACTCCATGTCCACAGGGAGAGCCGACATACAGGCGGGCACTGAATAATCCCAGTCTTGCTGCCGTGGCCTCAATGTCCAGGTCCTGCGTGGCTTTTTTATTTAAGCTCCAGGGAAACGCCCCGCCCCCCTTCTACAGATAGGGAAGCCGAGGGTCTGAGCGGGGAAGGAACTGGCTCGCTGGCCCAGGAACCGGACCTGAATCTTGAGAGCGGACATCAGGCCTCCTGATCTGGACAGGACTCCGGGACTGAGTGCTCCTGGGCCACAAGCCACTGAGGCCACGTGGACTGGAGGGACCCATGCCGGTGCCAGGAGCAAGCTCAGGGCCCTGGGTGTCAGCCCCGTGGTGCCTAGGCGGGTGGGGCGGCCAGAGCACAGCCAGTCTCCATCTCCTCCGGGGGCAGGGTGCCCAGGAGCCGCCACGACTCGGGGGGGAGCCTGGGGGCCGGTACAGGACCTTCACCTGTCCCTGAAGCCAGGAGAGCCGCCGCCGCCGCCAGCCGTCACTGTGCCCGCCGCTGCCGCACCTCCCCGATTCCCTAACGGTTCCCCCGGGAGCACTGAAGGTAAATATGTTAATTTGACTTCAATCATGGCTTTTTAAAACAAAGTGCACACTCTATCAGTTTAGGGCACAGAACCTGAAAACCCCCCGCTTGAACGTCTGGGCATTCCGTCCTGGGCGAGGAAACTGACCACGAGGAGCCACGAGGAGCCAAGGGGAGGGCCAAAGGCCTCAAGAAGTCCGCTGGGGACATGAGGGGAGGCCAGCCCGCCAGCTCCCTGGTGGGATCGGCAGCGGGGCTGCTGTCTGGCTTCCCACAGGGGATGCCTCGCACCAGCGAAAGGCTCAACTCCAGCAGAGCAGAGCCTGCAGACCCCGGGCTGCCCAGGACACCCTTGGGAGGGCCCGGCTCCCTGGCTCTTCAGCCCGTGACCCGTCAAGGTACAGCCTGGACGAAGGACACCCGGCCCGGCCCTCCCGTCTCAGCTGGCCTTGGAGCAAGAATGGGAGTAAGCAGCCCGTGGCCACTGGGACTGAGGCGGAGCCAGGTCCACTCACGGGAAGAGTCCCACTTGCAACTGTGGGGCCCTTCCTCCCTCTGTCGCCCTGGGAGGCTCTATCCAGGGAAAACTGCGTGGCCAGCCCTCCCTGAGTGTCAGCCCACGACACTGGGGTCTTCAACTGTCATCAACTCTGCAGCAAGCATACAGACCACCCCCACCCAGACTGTGCGGAATTCAGCCAACACAGGAAACCTTGTGGGGCTCTTGCTTATCTTATTCTAGGGGGGCAGATGGTACATGGGGGGGGTGTCCTCTCCAAACACATGGGGGAGCACTCTGATACCCCAGGCAGAGGGGGCTCAGGGAAAGGACAACCAGCCAGGCCCCCGAGCTGGGCCGCCCGCAAGACCCAGCAAAGCACCCCTCCCCATGGAGCAGGCAGGCACTATGGCCTCCCACTTTGCGGTGACGGGGCGGGAGGTCACTGACAGGTAAACAGGTAAACAGACCCCATTTCCAGCACTAGTGTTAAGCTGACTTTATAAATTTAAGAACAAATCAGTATCCACACTGCTGTGTTGTTAATCACCGTAAGGACAGCCTTTCTGGGCCCCGGGCCGGCACCAGAAGCCCCACTGGTCTTCCCACCATCACGCGCAGCCCTGAGCCCAGCCCCGGCGGCCTGGGCCAGAGCCCGCGTGCGTGGGGACAGCCTCTAAGAGGCAGGGGGACAGTAACCCCATGGGTGGGGGCTCCAACAAATAGAAGGGGACCTAAAACACCACAGCCCAAGGTCAAGGATCTCCAACAGTCTCGGGAAAAGACACGACGTGGTCACGCAAGCTCACATATTCCAGGACTGACGAGGGACCTGGGAAAGTGTTCCCAAGGGCGGACACCAAACCAAACTCAGAACCCAGACGCCCACCTTGGGAACCTCCAGGCCCCCAAGCCACTGGAAACACAGAGGCAAAGAGGCAGCTGGGAGCCACGGGGCAGCCAGCTCCCCAGGCAGGGCTCTGAGCAGAGGCCGGACGGGGGTCAGCGGGTGCGTTAACCAAGGACCCACCAACATCGCCCCCCGTCCACCTCCGCTCCAGCAGGACCTGGCGGGTGCCTCTGTCCCTGTGCTGTCCCTGTGCTGTCCCTGCTCGCTGGTGGTCCAGAAGACAGGGGAAGCATCTCGAGGCCTGGCAGCTCAGACGTGCAGGGCGCCCGCCTCCACTGTGGGCTCTAACGAATTCCCTTGTGGGGTTTCTTGGAAATCAGTGACTATAATGTAATCACAGCTGCTGGGGCTCTGAACAAGCCCGCTCAGTGGCTCCGTTCAGTTATAATTATTATGAAAGCGCAGTTAAGAAACCGTGAGGATGAACTGAAACCTTTAGGAAAACCCAAGAGCCGGTGGAGGGGTGGCCCCACCTTGCGACCGTGCCCTCAACCGCCACCTCGCCACCCCACCCAGACCAGGACACCCCGCCCCTTCCTGCGGGTCATCCTGACCCAGGGTGGCAGGCCCAGGTCCACCCTGACCGAGCTCTGTCCACCTGGATGTGCCTGACCCCATGTAACCAGGCAGATCCAGGGCGGGGGCGGGCAGGTGGCAACCAACCCTGTGCACAGTCCCTGTGGTCTTTGCCCCAGCCCCCCCCCCCGGGGAGCAGGACCCTGGGACCCCAAAACAACCATCAGTGGGGCGGCTATCACTACACCCTGCTCAGCTCTTCGACCCACCCCCTCTGGGCCTTGTTTTCCTTCCACAAAACGAGGGGAGTTATCAGACGCCCTCCAGAGACCAGCAGCTCTGAGCCAGCTCCTCACCAACGTCCTGCCCAGCCCCTCTACGGGGCGGTAGGGGGTTCTCCTAAAAGGGCCACAGGGCTCCAGGACAAGGAGAGCAGCCAGCAGTGCCATCCCAAACCTCGGCCAACCATCCCAAGCTGGTGGCTGGACCTCTCAGACACCACTTCACCTGCCTCCTCCTGATGCCTCGGTGGGGACAGCGGCCTGACCCCTGGGGAAGGCTGACCCATGCCCACTCTGCCCCGGGGCGCCCTCGCCCGTAATGCACAGAGCACAGCACCCAGAGTCATGGAGAAGCACCCAGCTGCCCCAGGTGGGGCTCCCTGAAGACAGCACGACCCCTGGGACGGCTGGTGGGGAGACCTGGGCCTCCTGGACCCCCAGGGACAGGCCCACAGTGCCCCTCGGCAGCCGGCAGGCCACTGCAGAGCCCCAGCCCCCGTCCTTTGCTCCCACCTTCACACCCTCGGGTGGGGTGGGCTGGCAGCCCCAGCGGTCCTGCCGGCCACCCCCTGGGCCCTGGGTGTTTGCTTCCTTCCTTCTCCCCAAAGAAAAACACATTTCCAAGAACGGCTGATTTCATTTTGCTAACTTTACCCTCACGTATGGCCCACTTTACGACTAGGATTTTGTGCTGACTGCCTGGATCCCGTGGAATCTTGGAGCAGGAGGAACGAGCCTGTGTCTCACGGCTGCAGTCACTTGCGCTCCGTCTGAGCTGTGCAGACGCTCACAGACCCCTCGGCTCTGCTCCAGAGCGGACTACAAGGGTACCGGCCCCCCGGGGCTGCCAACCCCGCGGCCCTCCTCAGCTCCGGAGACAGAGGGGAGCCCAGGCAGGAGGCAGGAGGCACAACCCCAGACCAGGGCTCAGGGGGCCGGCTCTGCTGTTCCCTCCGAGACCAGGGGGTGGGAGAGGGAGGAGGCTCCCGTGCTGGCGCAGGGTCCCCTGGAGGCTCACGATGTGATCTCACTGGAACCCCGGTCTCTGCAGAGGCGGTCCGTCCAGCCAGACTGAGGGTGAGGCGTATGCCCTGGGAAGGAGCTGCGGACACAGGGGCTGGCCACAGAGGCAGGATGGGAGGGGTGTGGTGGGAACCAGGGAATGCCCATGCCCGCAGCTGCTAGAGGCTGGGAGGGCCTGGGAGGGAGCAGGGCCCTGGGACACCTTGACCTCCAGACCCTGGTCAGCACAAAGTTCTGCTGTTTGAGGCCACGTAGCTGGGGGGCCTCCAGGAAATACACAGATGCCGACACCAACCCTGACCTGGCTCTGAGGGGATGGGGACCCACTGGTTTCAGACGGTCTGCCCAGACCTGGCCGTGTCCCTCGGGAATGAGGCTGGCCCTGGGCGCACGCCGGGTCAGGGGAGACAGGTACGCGGGGCTGAGCAAGCCGCCGCCCTGCTCCCCGCACCCACTGCCCCGCGCCGACATCCTGGGCAGAGGCTGGGGTACCTCCTCGCCCTCACACGCTGGGGCGAGACCCGCCTCTGGGCGCGGCGGTTCTGAAGGACCACAGCGTCACCCCTCTGGGCCCTCGTCACTCACCCCGCAACCCAGAGACCCAAATCCTTCCACACGCACAGGGTCCTGTGTGCCCACCACCCCCACCCCTTGCTGCAACCACGGACTCGGCTGCTGGGGGCTGCTGTGGAAACGCACCCATCAGGCAGGGGGTCCCCCACTGACCGGACGCACCAGTCATGCACTGCAACGTCCCTACCCGAGATGCACTGCCCAGGGCCACGCGGCAGCCTCACAGACCCAGGCCGGGAGCAGTCCACAAAACTGGCCAGGATTCCAGAGTCAAGGTCACCAGAGCCACAGAAGACCACAGAAGGTTCCAGACTGAGGGAGCCTAAGAGCCACAGTAAGGCTCAGACACGTAAGAGCACACCCACGCTCCCAGCAGCATACTCACAAAGCCCAAAAGTGGAAATGACCCAAGTGTCCATCGACAGAGCCATGGGCAAGCAAACGTGGTCGGTCCACAGCGTGCAACGTGGCTCAGCCGTAAAAGGCCGGAATCCCCGACACCGTGCTCCTGGAAGGACGACACCGCGCTCCGTGAGGGCAGCCGGACGCAGAAGGACAAATGCCGCAGGATCTGCTCCCTTGAAGCCCTGGGGCAGTGGAGGGGAGCTGCTGTCTCGTGGGGACCAGTTTCCTATTTGCCCGAGGACAAGTCCTGGAGACGGAGGGCGGCCGATCGCTTAGCAGCACCGAACCACACACTTTGAAACAGTCCAGACAGCAGATGAGATGTCATGCGTTGTTGACCACAGTAAAGGTAGAGAGGGGAAGAAAAACACTCAAGAGGTGGGGGGGGGGGCTGGGGGACCGTGTGTAACAGGACCGAGTCCAGTCTGAGAAGATGACCACGTTCTGGGGATGGACGGAGGGGACAGATGGAGGGACGGACAGAGGGACGCCTGCACAACAGTGTGAATGCACTTGACGCACCTGGACTGCGCTTAAAACTGGATAAAACGGTAAATTTTATACCTAAGTAACTAGAATTCTTTTGAATTACAACTTTAAAGGCAGCCCTGGCACAAGCCTGGGACGTGGAGCCACAGCGACGCTCCGGCTGCGAGGGGTGAGCCCGGGTTAGCGGGCGGTTAGCGGGCGGTTAGCAGGCGGTCTCTGCCACCACCAGCTGCTCGCGCATCCGACCGGTGACTACTCAGGGCAACTTATTCTCAAATCGTTCCAGAAAGAGTCCCTTTCCATTTTCCTGAGTTATTAATCTGACAGGAGACCCAGAGCAAAACCAGGGCGGCCCCATGACCGGGGGCCCTCCCTCTGCAGTCCAGCCTGGCCCAGCTCGGTCTGGGTGGTTTGGAGAGGCGTGGGGAGAGACCAGGGGTGCTGTTCCTGCACCAAGAAGGGCCCCAAAGCCTGAATCTCATCTCTCCAGGGCCAGATGCCTGCTTCTTGTGGTCCTGGGTCCGGGGGTGGGGGCCCGTCAAGGTCTGGCCTGGTGTGGACCCCAAGGGAAGCACCACCTCTCGCTCCCACACCCTCCGGCCTGGACGCAGCAGCCCACCTCCAGCCCGCCCTGGGGACCCGCCTCTTCTGCTCGGTTACTTCCCTCCCTTCATGAGCTCACTTTCCTTCTGGGGGATGGAGGAGGGGCCACAGGGCCCCAGTGGCCCCCGTCTGTGCTACAGTTTGGGACCCAGCACACAGCCAGGCCCAGCCCTGAGGACTCCTCTGTGACCGACACGCCTTTCCTGGCCCCTTCACATGACAGGGACTGGCCAACTAAACTAGGTTACAACAATTAACACAAATTCTGCCTCCTGTCCCAAAACTTACATAACCATAGACACTGTGTCTCAGGAAACTCTTCCTCCGCCCATGGCCCCATTTCCTGCCCTCGACCCCGGCTTTGGTCCTGAAAACAAAGCTCCTTCTAGAGTTCCCAACGGGGGTACTGGCCCTTCAGCCCTGCCGTCCGGTACTCGTCTGAGCAGTGGCCACTGCCCATGTGTCTGGCTGCCCACCCTCCTGGGCAAGCACAGGGCAGAGCCAAAAGGCCTATCTTGGCAAGTCCCCCTCCCCGACTTCCCAAACGGCACCTCCTCCCCGCCAGGCATGGGAGGTCTCTGTGTTGCTGACAGCATCTCCCAAATTCATGTCCGGTCAGGTCCTCACAACGGGACCTTACGTGGAGACAGAGTCTTCGCAGATGTCATCAGTTAAGGATGGACACGAGGCCTCTGTGGACTGGGGGTGGGCCCGGCACCCGTGACTGGTGTCCTCGTAAGAAGAGGGACATCTGAACCCAGACACGGAGAGAGGCCGGCCGTGGGACAACCGAGGCAGAAACAGCAGGGATGTGTCTACAAGCCAAGGGGACGCGAGGACCACCAGCACCAGCAGAAGCTCTGCCCTGGAGCCTCCAGAAGGAACCAGCCCAGCCCACTCCTTGACTCTGGGTCTCCCGCCCCCAGAATGGTGGAGAGTGAACTTCTGTCGCTGCAAAGCCACCAGCTGTATGGTCAGCTGCCAGGGCCACACACGCCAGGGTGCCCGTAAGGCTCACGCCCTCCCTGCCCGCCGGCCATCCCCGCCCTCCTGGAGCCCACAGAGCAGCGGTCACAAAATGGGGAGGGGGCACAGCAGCAGGGGAGGAGCTTCACAGGAAGGAGAGCAGCACTCTCCAGTCACCGTGGGCGACAGCAGGCCACCCTCCAGCCACAGCGTTCGCGCCTGGAGCACCATTGCCCCGGTGGCCAGAAAGCGGGGCTGACAACCCAGCGTCTGCATCTCCTTCAAAGCTCTTCTCCATTTTACATGTGGAGAAACTGAGGCCTGGGGAGGCCACCGTGTTTGCCTGGGGTCCCACAGCAGCACAGTGAGGAACAGGGTTCAAAAAATCCCAAGATGACATGCCCAGACTCTACAGAAAGCAGCTGCTTGGACGGGCACAGCCCTGGACAGCCCCGACAGGATCGTGGCAACTGTCAAGGTCCCATCCAGTCCAGGCTGCCTCCAAAACCCTGTCCTCTTCCTGCCTGTGCGGCCCTGAGGGAGAGCAAGCGTCCACTCTGGGGGGCACGGCACACCCCTGTGCCAGGTCCCCGGCTTCCTGACCTTGCCCACTTATGACCTTGCCCACTTATGACCACGCTCGCGGGAAGTGCGGGAGATCTGAGGTTCTGGGTACCACCAGGCTTCCACAGTTCCAGTTGGACGCTACTTCTGAGAACCCATGAATGGGTTCTGCCATGTGCACTCAGGGATGTTTTTTACCCCAAACTTGCTCTGTCCGACTTCTTCCAGACAGTGGGAGACAGCATTTGGAAGGAAATTCTAAAGCCATTAAACTGCGGCCCCCCATCCCCCCGCCCCCGCATCAGGACCAGCTGGGGGCTGGTGAGAGAGAGCCGTCCTCAGACTCTGGCCACCCCGCCTCTCTCCCCAAGGGCATGACTGTGAGTGGACAGTCCACACCACAACGCAGACCCAAGGACAGCCCCTTGGGGGCTGCCCCAAGCCCCTGCATGATGCAAAGCCAGGTTGCTAAATCAGCCCATGGCCTGTGCACCCAGGGGGGCAGGGCGGGGTCTGTGACCTCAGTCCCTCCCTCCGGGAAATGACCCGTGCTTGGGGCTCATGAACCCCTAGGTCCGGTTACTCCCAGATCCAGTCACAGTGAGCCACACCACTGGGCTACCTGCAGGGATCCCAGGGACCTCTGGGAAGGCCAGGTCCCAGCACGTGGGCACTACGCACTCAACAAACATCACCACACCCAGCGGCCAGCTTGGAGGCTGAGAGCTCCTTGAAGCTTCCACTGGGTCTGGGCGACCCCTGCTCCCAGTGTCCCTCAGCTCCCCCCGCAGGCACGGCCCGTGCCCCACGCCCATCTGGGGAGCAGGTTTCCTAGAGGAGCCAGCGGGCAATTTGCATAATATTCTTTGCAAGTTAATATCATCCTCTGATAATGATCTCGGCATAGCGTGGAGCGCTGAGGCGGCTGTTACAACACTAAGTAATCATATTTTAAATTATGTTTCCCTTTATAGAAAGGTGTTGCAAAAACACACAGACATGAAATCTGTCTGTAGCAGCCCCACTGCCAACCATCTGACCAGCTTCCCAGTGACGGCTGTGACTGCAGCACTGGGGTCCGGGAAAGCCCGCCCCGCCGGCCAGACCCAGACACCACAGGCCACACGCCACCCCGGACCCCAGGCTCACCCAGGCCGCGGCACCCTGCCCAGCTTGGGCACTGCCCCCGCCCAGGGGGAGTCCGCACAGAGAACTTCACCAGGGCACCTACCACCCACTCTTGCCAGGGGTCCCGACTGCCCTGACAGTAGACAAGAGGGGTGCCCCCTTCCCATAGTCCCCAGCCCCAGCCTCATGCTGGAGACCCCAGTGCCCAGGCCAGACTTCCATGGGATGCACAATTCTGAGAACCCAAACTCTAGGCTTTGGAGCCCTCGGCCCTTTCATGTCCCACGGAGGGCCTGGCTGGCAGTGCTCCCGTCACCCCTCACCCAGCAGCTGGGCTCTGCACCCTCTCCCCAGGCAGGTGAGCTCAGCCTTGACTCTCACACCCACACCCCAGGCATGGCTTGTCCAACAGCAGGGGGAGGGGGTCCCGTCGCAGCGACCTGGGGGGCCTGGTGCAGATGGCCTGAGGGGCAGAAGAGACCCGCCCCCGGCACAGCCGCAGGGAACCGGGAGCCGGAGGGGCAGGGGTCCCCATCCTGCTCAGAGGGGCAGCCCCGCAGGGGAGGCCTCATACTCCCCTGCTCCCCTCTCCCTTTGCTTAGGAGCCAGGGCCACCACTCTCCCTTTATTTTCTTAAAAGCTTTTTTCTTCTTTTTTTATTAAAAAAAATCCAATTATAGCACGAATCTCTCAGCAGGGGTCAGTGTGGAACAAGAACGCCGAAGTTAATGGACATGACACAGGCAAGATTAATGCCTAAAGGGCTTCAAAAGTTGTATGATGCAGATTTCATTAACATTTTAATTGTAATGTATCTTTTTAATCTTGCCTCTCTAATGGCTTTATATCCAAAAAAAGGGAAGAAAAAACTGCTGACACAACAAAAAGTATCAGTATACACGATTTAACAAAGGCGCTCAGCAGAGCAATGGAAACTAAATGAAATGAGCAAAACTATGTTAACATTGTGATTTTTTAACGGCACAAAAGTCAGGAATGCGGAGAGGCGGGTACTTCTCCCTTCCTGGCACAGGGACGGACGGGGCAAAGAAGGGGGACAGCAGGGGCAGAAGCTGAGGGCCAGGGCAGAGAGCCCCAGGAGGGCCCGCATGCCACAAAGACCCAGGGCAACGTCCTGCTCCCGACCCACAGGCACGGGGGCACCCCACAGTCCAGACTCCCAGGAGCGTCTAGGAGACGGAAGGAGGTTCGCGTCATCCAAAGGGCGCCAGCCGTCAGAGTGGACGGCCCCTGGTGCTGGGGGGTGGGCAGGGGGCAGCTGGTGCATCACCGTAACACCGGCATTTTGTGGGGCCAAGGCTGGGGTTGCGGACGAGCAGGCCCCACGGGGAGGGACCCCGAGCAGCTCTCGTCGATGGGGCAGCAACATACGAAGGGCTCCAACTCTCAAGGACGGTGTTTCCAGAAATACACCTGGTCCTGACTACGGAGGGCTAAAGAGATTTTTATTTTCAATCAACAAACACTCACAGAGCGCCGCCCCTAGTCTACCTGATGGTGTGCCCCGAATCCCTCTCTCCTCTCCGCAACACCTCCCACCCCCAACACCTCCCACCCCCGAGGCAAGGCCTCCCTCAGGGACTTGGTGGCTGGGCCTGGTGCTGGGCCTGGGGGCCGGCCAGCCCGCGGCCTGGGACACAGCTGGCAGCAGACTCCGCTCAAACCCAGTGACTATATATGGGCACTTTCAGGCCCCTGCGGTCCCCGCCCCCGACCTGCCTGCTTCCCAGGCACACAGGCAGGCGCTGGGCGGGGCCCTTCCATGGCCATGTGCCCTCCTGGATGCCAGGGCCCAGGGCCGAGGGGGAGGGGGAAGATTCCTTCAGAGACCCAGAGCCAGCCTCTCCTCCCCCTGGGACCAGAGAACAACGCCTCAGAGAAAAGCATGCCTGCGTCCTCCCTGGAGCCACGGAGAAGCAGCCTCCCCTTAAAGGGACACGTGCTCCTCACTGGCTCCTGCCCACTTATAGGGAGGGGTCGTCCCGAGAGGGCCCCCAGGCTGGGCCCAACCTGCACAGAGGCCTGAGGCCGGGCCTGCTCACCTTCAGCCAGCGGAGAAATAAGGAAGCTACTACTGCCCAGGGAAACACACAGGCCAGGGTGGGGCTCAGAGAGGGTGGTTCGCCATCCAAGGTCACATAGCTCCGGGCGGGATGTGACCTGGGACAGCCCCACCGCTCCAGCTCCTGCCTCACAGCTTCCTTGCCTGGATCCAGGGCCAGCCTGCACGCACAGGGGTGGGGCAGGGAGGGGCCCAGAGAGCCCGGGGTCACGGTCAGAGCCCCCTCCATTCCTTCTCCCGCTCAGATGTGCTCCCGCTGCCCTTGTCCTCAAGGACACTGCCCCACTCTGAAGATGCTAACCACCGCGGCGGCCACCAGGGAGCCCCACTCCAAAGTTCACATCCCAAATGTCAATGACCACTACTTCCAGACCCCTCTGGCCACCCACAGCCAGCCAGACCCTCACACTCAGGGCCTCACTTCCAAAACCTGAACTCGCAAGCACAAAGGCCAGAGGCCCCCGCGGAGGAAGCCCAGCTCCCAGCACGCAGCAGCCGCAGGACACACAAGGAGGGTGCCCTGGCCAGCAGGGCACCAGAGTTTACAAAGAGCCGGAGAGCCAGGCCTGGTGAGAGAAGGCATTTGCTAAGAGAAACCGAGATCGCCAGGATCCCTGCCCTGCCCTGGGTGGCGAAGCTGGATGCTCTCCCCAGAATGCACCCAGGGTCCCTGGAGCCCAGGTCCGCGTCGGGGGAGGACCTAACTTTCAGGCACACCCTCGGTGGCCCGGGACACACAGGCCTCGCCCGCGGGTCACAGGGTGGGGCCCACACTCCCCAGAATGGAGATGCAGACCGGAACAGACAATGGGCTGTAGCCCCAAGCCGAGCCGCACCAGAAGTACCTGAGGGCCAGACTGCTCATCTTGGGGAGGAATGGGGGGGGGGCTGGCCACATAGGGGTGTAGCACAGTGGGGGGCGAGGGGCTCCAGGAGGGCCCAGGACAAGTGCTCTGCAGACCCTGCAGGCCGAGGTGCGTGAGAGGCCCAACCCAGCCAGCCCTGAACAGGCCGAGGCCACTCCCCAGCCCCAGCCGGACTTCACCAGCTCCCAGAGTGGGGCCGCCCAGGGCTGGAGGAGATAGCTCACAGGAGCAGCTCAGCATCCGGCCAGGGACTGGTGGCACCTGCTCCTGCCATGGGACCCCCCCCCCCCAGCAGCCGCACGTCACAGGACCGTGCTCCCCTCCAAAAGCCCAGGCCTGGAAGAGCAGCCTCAGACACGAGCCAGGTGGCCAACACTACCCTGAACCCAAAAGCAGCTTGTCGTGACCCCAGAACCTAGCGACGGCCAAACCTGCCACGTATTCCCACTGCACGGGGGTCAACACGCGGTGTTCCGGGGTGCGGGACCATCATCTAGCGTGGGTCTCTCCCCAGGTCTGCCCTCTGCACCCCTACCCCTTCCTCCTCCTCCTCTCCTCTTGAGCCCCTGACCTCCTCCCCACCCTCCCCAGGGTGCCCAGATGATGGCAGCAGGGGGTTCTCAGCACTCACTGTCACTTCAGTCGCACAAGGAGGCCAGGAGACGTAGTCTGCTACTGGCTCCATTTCACAGGTGAAGAAACAGCTTGCCACCCAGGAGCCAGGTAAAGGGTCAGGCAGCGGGCGCTGCCTCCTGCCTTCCCAAGAGCCACCGTGTCCCTCCTGCCAGCGACCTCTGTGCTGTACTCCAGCAGACCGTCACCACAGCCGCCACCAGCCTGGGCG
Organism: Ursus maritimus; assembly: GCF_017311325.1. NCBI lineage: Eukaryota > Metazoa > Chordata > Mammalia > Carnivora > Ursidae > Ursus > Ursus maritimus. The sequence goes on from NW_024424119.1 coordinate 58,913,502, forward strand.
GCCACCCCCACCCCCTGCAGCCCTGCCCCACCACAGAACGCAGAGAGAGCCCAGAGAGGGGAGGCCCAGGTGGAAGGGCCCCACTCTGGGGGTGGGCCGTAGAGGAGGCTGCCCTGGCACGGAGGCTTCTGCCCTCGTCCACGGCTAGTGCCGGGGACTCCAACAGGGGGCCTGGGGCTGGCCCTCACCGCCCACCCCAACTCTGCATTCCGGGGCACACAGGCCTCAGAGGCAGGGGTGTGGGGTGGAGCCCTGGAAACGGTCAACGCCACAGTGTCATCTCCTGTCCCACGGGTGGGTACTGGGCTCAGCTAAGCCCAGGACGCAAGGCAGGCAGGCGGGACCCTGAAGCCAAGGATCAAGAGGAGCCCGGGCCACAGATGCCAGCTCGGCGCTTTGCTGTCACCCCCTTCCGTGAGTAATGCGTGCTCATGTTTTAGCTGGAAACCGGGGAAAGAAACTGGAGACACCCTCAAGCAGCCCCCGGGTCAGTTACAGCAGGAGTGCTCTTCACCAACCATCTTCAGAAGCCGCCAAATGGCTGCGGAAGAGGATGGGCAGAGCCGCTCAAGTCAGCGCCGCCTCTGCCCCGGGCGTGACCACGGAGAGCGGATCTCCACTGAGAGGTGACAAGTGATACCTCGTTGTGCTCCTTCCAGCAGGCTTACCGAGAGAGCAGGGGCCCAGCACCTTGGGTCTCCTCCTCCTATTTCCTTTGCTCAGACTCCAGCCGAGGTGCCACCCAACAGTGGAATGACCCTACCAAAATGCCAAAGGACCTCCTGGGAGGGACAGGCGCCACAGGGGGCCGCAGGGAGAAGGCATAAGGTGGCTCTTTGGAAGGCAGGAGGCAGTGCCCGCTGCCTGGCCCTTTACCTGGCTCCTGCGTGCCAAGCTGTTTCCTCATCTGTGAAATGGAGCCAGTAACAGACTACGTCTCCTGGCCTCCTTGTGCGACTGAAGTGACAGTGAGTGCTGAGAACTCCCTGCTGCCATCATCTGGGTACCGTGGAGAGGGTGGGGAGGGGGTCAGGGGCTCGAGAGGAGAAGAGGAGGAGGAAGGGGTAGGGGTAAAGAGGGAAGACCTAGGGAGAGACCCACACCACACCAGACCACACCAGACCAGACCAGACCAGCCAGAAGGGCGGGCCTGCGGGCGGCGCAGGAAGCAGGAGGGCCCTGGGCCTGGGCCTCTGCCCCCTCTGCTGGGAGAGGGGCGGGCACACTGGAGCGCTTGCAGACTGCTGAGAAACAGCAGCTTCAGAGGACGGTCAGCACACTGAGGGCGGGAAGGACCTCCAGCTCCAGCCTCCAGTGCCCCAGCCCCCCCCCAGCCCCCCACCACACAGAATGGGCCAGGGACACACAGCCGGATGCCCAGAGAGTCCCAAGAATTACCACTAGAAAAAAGGAGCCCACCTGCCCATGTGGCCACAACATCTGTTTGGAGGGCCCCAGCAGAGGGAGGAGGATGGAGGCAGGGGGAATGGCCTGTAAGGTCAGCTCCAGGGGACCTACCAACGGCAAATCCACAGGTTTAATTAAAGGGCGTCAGGAGAGAGCTGGCAAGCACCAGCCCCAAGACCAAACTTCTGAGAAGCCCGGAAGAGGGGACCCGGAGGTGACCTCTGACCTCATGACCCCCGCCCCTACACACACACCAACGCGGCCGACTTCGGAAGAGCCTGGGTCATCTGCCTGGGTCATGGGCGTGGGCGCCGGCAACGGACTCAGAGGTCACCTCTGAGGTCCTCGGATAAGGGGCTTGAGCAACAAGACTTCAGCTCCGCAGGGTCAGAGCAGCGGATGACAGGTGCGAGGGCCCTCCCGGGGCAGCCGGCCCCCAGGTTCTCCCCAGGTTGGGGTCCGCACGAAGGAGGGACGGGGGTGGGGGTGCAGGGACGCCCAGGAAAGGGGCCCACCGGGACCAGGAGGGAGAGGCGCCGGCCCGGCGGATGCGCAGCCGCGCGGCCGTCTCGGACCCTGGCCCGGGCCCGGGCCTCCCCGCTCCAGGAGGGCCGGGCCGGGTCGGCGCGCTCGGGCGGAGGCCGGGCGTCCCGAGCGGGGCCCCGCGCCCGCCGGCCGGGAGGGAGGGAGGCGCCCGGGGCCCCGCTCGCAGCCCCGCTTCGGGGCGGCGCGGGCGAGGTCGGCGCCTCCCCAGGCCGGGCCCCGCCGCCTCCCCGGCCGGGCGGGCGCGCCGCGCGAACTTGGGCTGCGGGCGGCCGGCGGGCACTGCGGCAGGGAGGCGGCCCGGCGCGCCGCGGAGTTTGCGGGAAGTGCGGCGGCGGCGACCCGGCCGGCGGCGCCAAGTTGGGCGTACCTGCGGGCGCCCGGCCCGGTCCGGCCTGCGGCGGCAGGAAGTCTCGCGTCCCCGCGCTCCGGCTCACATGGACTTTCTCCGGCCTCGCCCAGCACCGGCCGCACCGCGGCGGGCGGGGCGCGGGGAGGCGCCGCGGGCCGTTTAAAGGGACAGCGCGCCAGCCGCGCGCGCGCACTCGCCGCCCCGGGGCGCGCCGCCCCGCCGCCAGGTGGGAGCCGGGACGGGCGGGGGGAGGCGCTGGAGGGGGGAGGGGGCGCGGGGCGTTACGGGGGGTGCCCCTGGGAGGGGGTGAGGGGGCGGCGCCCCTCAGCCCCTCCGCGCAGTCTTCCCCCCCGCCCCCCGCCTCTCCCAGCGTCCCGCCCTGCGCGGGACACGGGGCCGCGCCGGACCCACGCCCTCCCCCGCCCGCCGGCCCCCGCAAGGACCTGCGCAGCCCCGGAGCCCCGGGCCCCGCAGCGCCCCCTCCCCGCGGCGGCGGAGCTTGCACAGAGCGGCCTCCGCGAGGCGGCGCCAAGTGGGACTGCGGGCGGGAGGGCGTGCGAGGAAAGCCGGGGTGCGGGAGCGCCGTTGGGCGGGCGAGCCCGACGCCGGGCACCGGGACCTCCTGCTCCGGCCGGGAACTTGGCCGGGACTGCTTTCAGGCCTGGCGTGATCTGGGTGCACTGGCGCATTATTGTTACTCATTCCAACCATCCGACCCGACCCTCCCACCTCTGCGACTCCAGGTTTGTCCGAGGCCACGCTCCTGTGGACGGAGGTGCACCTTTAAGTAAAACAGGCCACACACCCGAAGCACCCCCAAACGCCCCCTTCGCAGTCGCCCCAACCCTGATCTGGGGTCTGGGGTCTGGGGTCAGGACAGGCCACAGTGGTCCTCCGGGCCGGAGGCAGCGGTGGCTCCCTCCCTCCCACAAGGGTCCTCATGGGAAAATGGGGGTGGTACCAGAACAGTGATCTTGGGCATGGGGTCAGCAGGAGGAGGGGATTAAGGTGAAGAACACGGTGTCCACTCACCCTCCCAGAAAATGTTCTGGACCCCTTGGGGGTCATACAGTTAGCCAAGGTCATTTGTAGGACAATGGTCAGAAGCTGGTCCAAGTACTTCTGTCTCCGACCTCAACCTCCTTCACCTTGTTGTAGACTGACCCCCACCCCCAACTTGTGGGTCCACACAGAAAACATCCTCACAGCAGTTCACTGCTGGCTTGCCCTCTGGGAGGATGGGTGTCACACCCCCAGATCCCCACTCAGACCTAAACAGGGTCCCGGTTCCCTCACCCCCAGACCAGTCCAGCCTACTGCCACTTCCAAGCCCAGGAGGCAGTCTGACATGTCCGGGGGGGCCTCTACCCGCTAGAGACACAGTCCTGTGGTTTGGCATGTGGTCACATGGTTCAGGAGCTGCAAGGTGAGGGAGACCTCCAGGACCAACGGAAGTGCTGCCTGCAGAAGGCTGTGGGACAGGTGGCAGCCAAGGGCTGAGTGCCTCCAGGACAGCCCCACAGCCTCCAGCCTCTGGACTCCTGCTGGCTCGTAAGTGCTATGGACCCTCTCAGCCCTGCACACTCCACCCCGCCCCCACCCCCCCCAGCTCACCCCCACCCTGGAAATTGGGGCTTCTACAGAGCAGGGACAGACTAGTCTCTGGGAACTTCCAACCCAGGGTGAGGCCACAGAAGCCGTCCACCAGGCCCCCAGGTCCTGTCCTGGGGGCACTGGGGTCACTGCGTGGATGAGAACCCACAGAGGGTCTAGAGGGGTGACTGCCCCCAGCAGGCGGTGGAGACTGGGCGCGGGGGGGCCTCTGTCTGCGTGCTTCTCCTGGGGGGAGCCCCGCTCACCTGGGCAGCTGGTGCACAGCTTGCACATTCCCACCACTTTGTTTTCTAAATATCAAAGGAAGTCTTTCTTCTTTAATGGAGGACATTTGGGAAACATTGAGGAGTTTTAAAAGACAACAGATAACCAGCAACCTGTTCCCCCAGGGTCACTGACAGGATTTGGTGCGGTTTCTGGGTGTCTGGGTGTGAGTCTACTGCAAGTGCATGTTTTAAATGCTAATGCTTTCGCCTGAACTTCCAGGCCTGTGCTGCGGGCCGGCGCTGGGGCGGTGTCTAGCTCTACGGCCGGCCAGCCGACAATCCTGTGAGCTAAGCGCTCTCTCTACTCCTGTTTTGCTAATGAGAGTACTGCAGCTCTGGAAGAAAGTGCAGCCAGCCTAGGGCTGGCTCAGCCAGGGCTCCCAGCAGGCACCCGGGGTGCGGCCCGTGGGCCTCCTGCCTCCGTTCTGAGCATTGTGAGTTATACGTTGTGCACTGGCAGCCTGGTGCTGGCTGATAGGCCGGGGGGGGGGGGGGGGGGGGGGG
>NW_024424119.1:58918197-58926016 GCF_017311325.1 Ursus maritimus
CCCTCTTGAGGGTTCTGATTAGCACTGCAGCCCCTCTGCATGTGCAGCGAGGGTTTCCTGGCACCTGGTCCCATAGCTGATCCAGAGAGCATCGAGCTGGGGGCAAGAGGGAGGTCACAAGAGAGAAATCTGCGAACTGATGAGCCACGGAGGTGGGGTCTCAGGAGTGGGGGCCCGGGTGCACTTGGGAGCAAGGCGGAGAACCAGTGCCTGGCACCTGTCTGTCCTCCCCTGGATGCCGCAAGCCTTCGGCAGCCCTGCAGGCGGCTGAGTGTGGAAACCTGACTGCCCAGGGCTGACAATCCACTGAGGTGGGATCTGGGGGAGCACCTTTCTCTTCCCAGGGCTCCCCTGGCCACGCACACCCCCAAACTCTGCTTGCTCCGTGAGGGTCTCTGGGAGTCGGTGCGAGCTCTGCCGCATCTGTTCTGGAAGACGCTTTCCTCCTCCTTGCAAGGCTCGTCTCGAGGGTTAAGGCCCATCAAACACACCCAAACCCAGGACGCTCAGCCAGCTGCCTCCTGGACTGCCCACTGGGGTGGCTGATGGCCGTCCCTGTGCCGTGGCCAGACAGGGCCCCTTGCCATGCCCCAGACCTGCTCCCCCTGCCTCCTCTGCTTCGGCGAATGGCCGCCTATTCCTTTGGGCAGCTCAGGCCAAGCACCTCCTTATCCCTCACCTTTCTCACGTCCCGGGTCCCATCTGTCCCGTAGGCCCACAGCACCACCATACAGCTGACCCTTTCTCATACCCACTATCTCCCTGCTACCCTCCCAGTCCAATCCCCTTCTCCTCAAGTTACTGCGGCAGCCCCGGAGCTGGGCTCCCCCGTCTCCCCCCACCCCATTGCCCCTGTCCAGGTCTTGTACCCCACAGGAGCTCTGTGAGAACATGTCAGATCACAGACCCCCTCTACTCAGATCCCTCAGTGCCCCCCATCTCCCTCCCACACAGAACTTGAGTCCAAGTCCTCGCAATGGCCAAGACCTGGGTCTCCACCCTCACTCACCCCTCCTTGGTCCCTGTGCAGCTCCAGCACCCCAAGTCTGCTCCAGCCACACTTTCTGCATGGGGCCTCCGACTGCTGGCCTCCTTCCGCCCCAGGGACTTTGCACCTGCTGTTCCCACTACCCATACTCCCTCGCCATGTCTTTGAGACTACTCACTTCCTTTGGGTCTCTGCCCAGTCGTCCCTGGAGCCTGGGCCTTCCCAACCCTCCCATATAAGAGAGCCAGATGGGCCGTTGCCAGCTGACTCTCTCTGACCCATCCCTAGTGCTAATCCACTCTGACACAGCCCCCTTCTCCCCCACCCCATGGGTACTGGCTCCCCATATTGCTCACCACCCTATTCCTGGCCCAGTGGGGTGCCTGGTACAGGTCAGGTGACCATAGACATCTGCAGAGTATGGGAGCCTAAGGGGCGCTGTGTCCTCACTGAGGAGGGACGGGAACCCCTATCCACCTGCCGGAATTTCGGTGCCTGTCTCCTGCCGGCCGAGTGTCCAGTCTCCAGTCAGCAGGACGGAGCAGGAGGCAGGGGACCCCAGCGTCAGACCCCTGCCGGGTCTGCCGGTGTGAGAAGAGACTCCAACCCCACAGATGCCTGAGCAGGAGAGCGGTGCCTCCCCAGGACGTGTACACAGGGTCCTGTCGGCCTGAGCTGAGTGCAAGCTGGACATCCACAGTGCGTCCTCGCACCTGGGAGCCGGGCCCAGGCCTGTGAGGGGACAGCAAAGGGCGGACGTCCGCCCTCCTTGCTCCACCCCTGCCCGTCAGCACAGAAGCAAGGACACCGAAAGCCTTGGTGCCACGGCGTTTGCGCTCTCAGGAGGGAGCCTCTCTTATCGTCCAAAGAGGAGTTCACCAGGGCCAGAGTCAATGTCCGACTGTGGGTCCCTGACCCTCCCTTGGAAGCTGCCCCAGGTGGGCTCTTCCTCATCCCTAATGGGGAGCAGCCCGTGGAGGGTTTTCCTGCAGTCACCCCAAGCACCCGCGTTCCTAGCAAAGGCTAAGTTAGGGAAGACCCCAACCCCGGGACTGGGTAGCTGCCAGAGAAGCGGTGAGGCTCCACTTCCACCCCCCTCCCCCGGGAGGCTCCAGGAGAGGCCCTGGCCGCCCGTGTGCGGCCACATGCCAGCAGTCCACAAAGGACCCCTTTGTTACCATCCTGCTCTGTGCCAACCAGGCAGCGGGGAGGGGGTGCTGAACGCCCGGGCACTCGGGCCGTCCCCTCACAGCCGGGGTTTGAGTAGGGCCCCCGGTCTCACCCCAGACTCGGGGAGCAGCCCTGCCTCATGGATCTAAGCGGGGGCAGGAGCCAGCGATGCCGCAGACCCCAGCCTCCAGACTTGCAGTCCGAGGCCGGCCCCCACCTTGAGCGGTTGGGTTTTGCCCATCCCATCCCCAGTTTCAGATTCGAATTGAGGCCAGCACCTCTTTTAATATGAAACAGTCCAACGGATCCTGTGGCCTACCCCCACCAGGACGTCTGCCCGGGACCCCAGGGTGGCACTGCTGAGCCTTTGGGGGGAGCCAGGGTCCACACCTAATGGCCACCCAGGGCCACAGCGTTGCAGAATTCTCGTCTCGCCGAGTCGAAGCGTGGATCTCGGGGACACCGAGGTGAAGTGAAGTGAAAGTTTAAGTGAAGGTGAGAGCAGAATGGGAAGAAGAGGAGGGAGCTCTCCAGAGCGAGGGGCCTCCGTGGGTTGTCACCAGAGGCGGTTAGGGTCAGCCTTTCGTGGAACACTGACCAGGGAACTTGGTAAATACCTTGTCTATACCGCGGAAGAGGGACATGGTGTTTTCCTAAATACCCTGAGTACAAACAAGGTGTCCCTTCTGTCTGGTAAGACCTTGCCGTTTCTCCACATCTGGGATTCTGTGAGCCTGGTCACTAGCCCCCTGCCCCTCTCTCCCACCCCTGACTCAGCAAGGCTCAGGCCACCCTCCAGCCACAGCCCAGCTCAGGACGTCAGGCCCTGGCTCCTGCCTGGGCTCCTGCCTGGGCGGCAATGGCCAACCTTGAGCACAGCCCACACCCCTCCCCAGGAAACAACCTCACTTTTGTTCCTGGCCCGGCTCCTGGACTTCGGGGGCCTGCCCTCAAGGCAGCACTGTATGCATTCCTGCAGGAGGGAAAGAACAATGGAAGGTGAGTCTCCAGGCCCTGCCCCTGTGACAAAGGGGCCAGCAGCCCAGCTTCTCCAGAGCCAGGTCCAGCTGGCCCATCAGAGACCGCCCAGGTCCCTCTGCCATTCCTGCTCTTACCGTGGTTATCCTGCAGAGTCGGCACCCCCAGGAGGCAGCAGGCCCTCCACCCCTGGGGTCCCTCCACTCCACTCTGGGGTCACGCTCCGCCTGCCAGGCACCCAGCACCCTCCGCGGGCTCCACGTTAGAAGGCATCAGCCCACACTGGAATGGGGACCACGTGTGTTCTGCAGTGAATCTGGCAACAGACTCTGGGATCCAGGCCGCAGCCCCCCTGCCCCCCGGGCAGCCCGTGCGCCCCTGAACACTCTGAAGACCCTGTATGAGGGGGGGATTTCAGACTTCGTGTTTCTGATGGAGAGTCTGGTTGTCCTGCAGACACAGGAGCTGGGAACTCAGGAGACGTCCAAGGATAAGAAGCGTGGAGGGAGAGCAGGAGGGGTAGCCAAAACAGAGAAAAGGGCTGATGGGGCCTCACTCTGTGCTCAGTTGATTCCCTCCAGGCCTGAGCAGCTGGCCTTTGCCCACTCCCCAGTGTCCGTCCTCCTCCCACCCATGTTCTCCTTGTAGCGCACAGGCTGCCAGTCTCTGCTGGCTGCTCCCCACAGGGCCTTTGCACCTGCAACCCCCCTGCCTGGGATCCCTCCTCTCCCTGGGTTGGCAAGTGAACTCCGATTGGTTCATCCTTTAGGTGGTGTGCTCAGGTCCTCAGGGAAGCCGTCTGGACCCCCCAGCTGGCTCTCACAGCATGGCCCCCCTGGGGTGCACGTCCACACTCCAGCAGGTGGTTTAATCTGGCCCCTAAGGGAGAAGACACACTTGCTGAGAGAGGTCCAGCCAGAGCACAGGCAGCCTGGGAGGGTGGCAGGCAAGGCCCTCCCCATGGGGGAGGGGGGGCAGATGGGTGCACACCTGCCCCCAGAGAGTCGGGAGACTGGGTTGTCCTCAAGCACGGCTGTGTGCCAGGCCTGGTGCTCAGCCCTGGGACGCGGTGGAGAGTAAGGTGGGCCAGGGCCGCTCTCCTGGGCCTTCTGCCTGAGTGGGGGGCACAGTCAGACCCCAGAATGCCACGGACTAGAAAGCACTGCGTACGCGATGAGGCGCTTCACGCGGCAGGACGGCAGAGTCAGCGGGAATCCCGCCAGAGCGGCCGCCGTGGGGCAAGGTGTGCGGTTCTTCAAGATCTAAACAGAATTACCGTGACCCGGCAGTTCCGCTTCTGACGTGAGTCAAAATTGGGAGCAGGGTCTCCAAGAGTCGTCTGTGCCCCGTATCCGTGGCACCGTTCACAGCGGCCAACGGGTGAGCACGAGCCGAGGGGCCTTCGGTGGACACGTGGTCTTCCCGCGCAGCCAGGCAGTGTCCAGGCTGCACCTACTGAAATGTCTGAGTCGTCGCCGCTGGAGACGGCGTGTTGGGACTGTTGGGGAAGACGCACAAGGTCTGGGGACGGCTGCATGGCGGTGTGGGTACGCGGGGCGCCCCTGAGCTGTGCCCTTAAAAGCGGTGAAGACATAAATCTGATGCTTGTTTTCCAGAAGAAAACACCCAATGCTGTGCATGCACACGAGAGGTGCAGGCCAGGCGGCGGCTAAGTGGACGTGGGGGGAGGTGTGCGGGGGAGGGGCTGCTGGGAGGCGGGTCAGCGGGGCCTGCCAAGCCTCCTGACCCCATGCGCGTGGGCAAGAGTCTTCTGGTTGCCAGGTTCCCGGAGACCCACTGGGGACCTCCCAGGACGCCGGGAGGTGGGAGGCCCGTGATGCCCATTCCCTCAGGAAGACGGGAGGACAGTTTGGGGGAATCAAGCCTCCCGTGGGGGCTGTAGGGACCCCTGGGGAGTTCCCGCTTGAGTCACACGGCCGCAGGCGTCAGGCCGGATGCGGCCGGGGGTCAGTGTGTGGGGATGGAGGGCCCTCCTGTCACTGGTGGTCATCACTGCCCCAAATCCAGGGGTCCTCCCCTGGTCTTCCCGTGACTTCTCAGCGTCTGGCCACACGGTTGAACTGCAACTCCTCCGCCAAACACGTAGGGGCTTGTGGGGCCACGCTGTGGTTTTGGGTCCTCCCCCACCAGCCGCTGGGTCTGGGGTCGCACATACAGCAAACATACAGCGTTTGCCAGGAGCCTCTTGCTGCTGCCAGGAAGCCTGCGGGCGGCCGGGCCCCACAGATTCGAATCCGGGTCTGGTCTTGCAAGAAGACAGGTGGTTGGTGGTCTGTACGACTAACATCCTTCATTTTCAAGGGACAGCCGGAGGTGGTGGGGTCCGCACAGAGCCGAGGTGTGTCCACCAACAGAACCCTCCCCTCGGAGCCCGGGCTGGACTCACCCCTAGACCGCATTGGAGGTCTGGGTGCCCACAGGTCGAACCACACCCAGATGGTACCCTTGGGCTGAATCTACCCATGAATCAGAGCCTCTTGGGGGGTAGGAGATGCCCTCACTGTGGGCTGGGGGCCATCCCTCACCTTGGGGCTCCCCACCCAGCCCTACTGCTCTGGGAGTGAGTGCTCAGTGGCCATGGCCTCTGAGAGCAGAGGAGCTGCACGTGGTGCTGGGCGTATCCCCTCCAAGTCCCCACCAGCCGTATCTCTGCTCCTGGGCCCATGGCAGGCACGGCCTGACCCTGAGACGGGGGCTTCTGGCGATGGCGTAGAGCATGGGGACCAGGGTGGTGACCGGGGGTTCTGTGGGACACCCAGGTATGACTCCCACTCCTCCTTCCCCTCCACTGCCATTCTGGCTCACGGGAGAGCCAAGTCCTCTTCTCTGTGTCCCTGGTCCGGCGAAGGGTCTTGCTCAGAGGGACAGCACAGAGGAGAGGGCCCCAGGGCTCTACCCTCAAGTCCTGACCCAAGTGAGGCTCTGGGGCTTGGGGAGGCAGGAGGGGGAGCCATGGCTGGCAGCTAGTCATCGAAAAAGGGTGGCCCTGAGCTGGCAGGAGGGCCAACTGAGCAAGTTCCTGAAGTCATTCCCTGTGGCGGTCCGGGACAGGGCCCTCCTGCTTACACCCTCATCTCCAAGGAGGAGGGGAAAGGTTTGCGCACTGTCCCACTTCCCTGGCCTGGGTGTGGTCACGTGGAGCCATTCACGTGGCCCGTGGGGCCCCCTCAGACGGCCACAGTCTGGGCTCCCCCAGGGAAGGAAGCCAAGAGTGACGGATGGACAGACAGCCTCGGCCTCTCGAGGGCCCAACTGTCTGCTCTGGGTGGTGTTTGGGGCTGCGGGAGGGACCACAGCCCCAGGCCCTGCTGGCCATGGCCATCATGCTTGTCATTTGTCTCTTGTCCTGGAAAATTCTGGGTGAGGACCTGGTGGCTCAGATTCGGGCTAGCCAAATGAGGCGGTCAGCCTGGGGGAAGGGCCGGAGCGGGCCTTTTGGTCAGCAGGTGTTGCCTTAACTCAGGCCCGGGCTTTGTGGTAATGAACAAGTCCCTGTGGCAGCAGGAGCCCCAGCCCCACCAGGAAACTGCCACCTCACAGCCCTATGTCTGCTGGGTCCTGGGACCATCAAGCAGGGAACTAGGTGCTTACGACACCATTGGGAAGCCAGGCTTCCAGGAATGCATCCCGGAACATTCCAGAGCACTTTGTGAAGGGGCTGGTACCTCTGCGCAATGTCGGGGCATCGGCAGGGACATTGGCTTCCATCCCACAGGCTGCAGTGCAGGGTCAGGAAGCCGGCATGGCTCAGCACGGCACCCCTGCACATCCCTGACCTCGCCTGCCCGGAGCCAGAGCCCACAAGCCTGGAATGACACACCAGGGGAGGTGGGAGGAGCAGGGGCGAGAGCCTCTACAGGACTCACAGGAAGAGCGAGGGTGCGTGAGGGTGCGGGCCCCTGGCGCTCCCTGTGTGATGGAGGAACCCGCCCTCCCCATGCACACCCCACCCCAGCCAGGGCTTCTCCTGGGGGGGGGTAGCGCACCTGGGTCCAGGTAGGCGTGTGAGCGGGTACGAACACTTCTCCTTGACTACCTACAAAGCCGCCCAGGGGAGGGGTTTGCCCAGGGCGTGTTGCTGAAGGACTGAACAGACCCTGGGGTTTAGTACTGCTTGTCACATAATCCACCTCTCCTTCAAAACCCCAGGCAGAGCCGGCTCCTTGTTAGGACGTTCATTCTTGCGATTGGAGCCTGACCGCCATCCAGGCCAGAGGTTCCTAAACTTCCTTGAGAGGTGGAGGTCTGCTGTGCCCACCCTGGCAGGGGCGGTCTCCCTGGTTAGCATCAGCACACAGACCCCGCTCCAGGCTGGAAGGGGCGCCAGGAGCTCAGCCCCCAGCTCCCACTCACTGGCTTGCTGCCCGACCCTCTGCCCCGCGGTACACCAAGGGTGGGTCCTCCTCTAGTGGCTGGAGACTGCCCAGAGCTGCCCTGGAGATGAAGACTTGCTCACCTGGCCCCCAGACTCCTGAAAAGCCCTTCTCCAAGGACCACCTTCTGCAGGCAGGATACCAGCCCGAAGGCCGCAGCGCTGACCGGCCAACAGGTGCCCGGGCAGGGCGGTGCTGGACACGGGATCGCATGCAGCTGGGCACCTGTCTGCTACGCGCTGCGGTGCCGTGAGCTCCGGTCGGGCTCAGCGGGGCCGGCGGGGCAGAG
>NW_024424119.1:58926025-58948564 GCF_017311325.1 Ursus maritimus
GCACCAGCCAGAGCCAGGGCTGCCTGTGCCCCTGAGGCTGCAGGGGTCTGCTGTGCCCCGGGGCCATCTGAGGCCGCACCCCGGGGCCGGGGACAGTCCTCGGAGGCCAGCTCGGGTCCCTTGCACAGACGGAAACTGGGTGAATATTTTGGTTTCGTGGCAGCGGCTGCGGAACCCGTGGCTCTCTGCGCTAGTGAATTAGGGCAGCACCACGTTGGCTTCCGTGTGCCTCCCCTCGGATTAAATTGGATGCTCCAATCTTCTTCTTCTTTTGTCCTAAATTTCTCTCTAACATTTTGTGCAGCTGTTAAGCAGCTGCGGCTTCCTGCTCCCGAGAAGGCTGCGGGGTGGTGGCTGCGGTGACTCACCCCCTCCCAGAGGGACGGCAGAGCCTGGCCAGCCACGCCAGGGTGCGCACAGCAGCTTGGGGGCAGTCCGTGCCCCCGCAAGCCACAGGTGAGAGCCGGGCACATGCTGGTGGGGGCGGAGCGCTGGGGACCCCCGCCAAGTCAAGGGCATGCGCTCCAGGGCCAGGCCCTGGGTGTCGCACAATCTTCCCAGGAGAAGTCCGCAAACGGCAGGCACCCATCCCCATGGACACTTCTGGAGGGAGACGTCCGCCTATGAGGCCAAGCTTGGGGGGCACTGAGTGACCCTGGACACAGTCTTTCAGAAAGTGAGTGTCAGGCCCCCTGTGTCTCAGGCCCCAGGATCACAAGGAACTTGCTGTCCTCAGAATGTGTGTCCTCGGGGCACCTGGGTGGCTCAGTCCGTTCAGCATCTGGCTTCAGCTCAGGTTGTAATCTCAGGGTCCTGGGATCGAGTCCCATGTCGGGCTCTGTGCTCAGTGCGAGTGTACTTAGGATTCTCTCTCTCCCTCTCCCTCTGCCTCGTCACCCTGGTGCACACTCTCTCTCACTCAAATAATAAATACATCTTAAAAAAAAAATGTCCCTCCCAAAGTCATGGATTGAAACCTACCCCCGCCCGAGGTGAAGGTGTTAGGTCGCCCTTGGAAGGGGAGGAGGTCACGGGGTAGAGCTGCAGGAAGGGACCCCAGAGGCTCCCGCGCCCCTCCTGCCGCATGAGGACACGGCGGGAAGTCACGTCTGTGAACGGGGAGCAGCCTCGCCGACACAGCCTCTGTGGGCGGCGGGATCCTGGACCAGCACCCCCCCAGCTGTGGTTGTGGGCCCGTCGGCGGAGCTCTGCTACAGCCGTGGGGGTAGACTGAGACAGGACAGCCCCGTCACCCCTTCACTCGTTCCACAACTGTGCGAGCGTGCCTCGTGCCCCAGGAGGTCTGCGAACCTGCCCCTGACGTCAAGACCAGGCAGGTCTGGGCCACTAAGGGCAGAAAGGCATCTCCCCTCCCCCAGGCAGGGCTGCAGCCTCGGCCCCTGGCTTCCAGCACCTTCCCCTGGAGAGGGCCACCGGAGCGCTGGCCCACTGGGGCAGTCTGGGCACATCGGGAGCCCCCCACCCTCCTCTGCAGCTCTCGCTGAGAGGACGCGCCAGCCCTGGGCTGCCTTCCCCTTCTGGGAAGAGCTGTGTCTGCAGCTCTGTCCGCTCCGACTGTGAGTCTGGCTGCTCTTGCTTTCCTCTCCCGTGTCTTACGGGAAAGCTGGTGCTGGAGAGGAGCAAACACCACACAGCCCAGCGTCTAAGAAACAAGGCCCTTCAGGCCATCAGCTCGGGGACCATCTGACCCAAAGGAGGGAAAGGCACACGGAGCACGCATGCCCTTCGGCTCTCTCCAGGGGGTGTTTCCAAGGCGGGAACACAGGGATAATGGCCACAGGGGCTTCCCTCCCTTCCCTCTGCCAGCACCTAGAGGGAGTGGACGGGGGCAGGGAGGCAGTGCCGGCACCAGTGCGCCCTGCGCTGCTCCCTCTCCGGGTGGACAGGGGCGGCCCTCAAAACGGGGCGGTGGAGAACACGCTCGCATCAGGCACACATGTGAGGCACACGCAGGCACGCACACGCGCACCCCGGGGCTCGGCGGGAGGAGGGGTGGCGGGTCCAGGGGGCTGCAGCTGCTCGGAGGAGCGCTAGCCACGCAGGTGGTGCCGAGCTCGAGCTCGGGCTGAATCAGCCCCAGGCTGCGGCGTCGGGAGCATCTTCGCGCCGCAGCCAGCGAGCCGGGACCACAGGGACGGGTGATCGAAGCACAGTTTGAAAAACATACAAATAATTCCTGGGACCATAATGTCAGGATGTTATTGTAAATAACGAATTTGCATTTAAAACTCATGTGTGTATCGTCCGAGGGCTGCCCCTGCCCTGTGTGGGCGGGCGGGGTGTGGATGCCCCCTTGGCTCTGAAAAGTGAGGGGCAGGTCAGGGGCTGGGCAGCATTCCAGGCCTGGAGGAGGACAGCCTGGGGGCTGGGGGTGGGGGCGAAGGGAGGGCAGGGGGGCAACGGAGCAGGGGTGCGGCTGGGCTGCTGCAAAGGCCCGGAAACCCACCATCTCTGCTCACCTGAGTCGGCACGTGGCAGAAACATCCCCACCAGCGGGGCACAGGGGTTGCATGTGGGGGGCTCCCTGGGAGGACTCCGGACTGTGTCTGCCTGTCTAGTGACCCCGGTGAGGGCAGGAAGGGCACCACTCCCTGCCCATCTGAGCCAGCAACATCCACAGCAAGAGCGCCCAACCTCTTCTGGGGCCACCTGGAAGGAAAGGGCTCCCCTGGGCTCCAGGTGACCTGGAGCCGACCCCCACAGCAGGGGACGCACTTCCTAGGAGGCCACCTGACTGCTCACTGCACCTCTCCCCCTGACGTCACCATCAGCCTGGACTGATTGATTTCTGCATGAATATTCATGTGGCATTGCAGCCAGGATGAGGCATTAATATTCTCAGGAAGCGGAATGGAGCCCTGGTCTCCTCCTGGTGGAATGAATGGTGATCAACACACAGCGATGGGAGGTGGCTGGGCGCTTTTCAGGCAGGCACACGGGCCTGCGGCGCTCTTGTCTGAAGACATTCTCCCACTGACCGACTCGGGAGGCTGGGGCAGGGCTGCCCCCTCTAGAGGGATGCCCACTTTCGGGTGGGGTGTCCCAGGCCCTGCCCTGCTTGACCACACAGACCTCCCCACCCAGCAACCTAGCCTAGTCGCCCCCCCTTCCCCCTCTCCCCCACCGTCTTCCTGTGGCCTCTCTCCCGCCCTCCCGGACTCCCCCAGGGCTCCCCACACTTCCCTGGGTGTTTGCCTCACGCCAGTGGGCACCCTGAGGAACGGCCCACGTCACAAGGGCAGCGCCTTCCTGGGCCCGGGTCTGAGCTCAGCACCTAACCCAGCCACCTGTCACTCTGGGCTTCCCACCACAGTTAGGGGCCAACCCAACCCATGCTGGGCCCTACGAGGTTCCAGCTCATGCCCTGCCGGGCTCTGCCCCCTGCGCCCACCAGTGCAGCCTGTTCCCAGGCCAGGGCTCAGGGTCAGCGTCCAGCCCCAGGTCAGGGTGGCAGGTGACATGGCTGAACCGGCCAAAGGCGGAGGAGGTCGGCCGCGACCTGGGCTCCTGTGCGTGGTGGCCAGGCATGGTGTCCTGGCCTCTCCTGGATAAGGCCCAGGTATCTGTGCTGACCACGCGCCCTCCCGCAGGCCCTCCCCCAGCACCAGGCGCAGGGGCGGCCACACAGCCACAGCCACTCTGCCAGAGGCCCCGGGTGACACAGCTGCCAGCAGGCCTGGGCATGCTGCCCGCTGGGGCGGGGGGAGGGGCGCAGCCCTTGAGCCGCTGAATCAGCGGCTCCCTCCCGTCCTCCCTGTCCCCTCTGGGCAAGGATGCTGGTGAGGCGGGGCGCTCCCTCTTCTGGGGGCTGTCAGGGAGGCTCGCCAGACTGCTGGGATTTCTGGAAAGTGCTCCTGGGTGCAGCCTGGTGCAGAGCGGCAGGCCAGCTTCGAGGGGATGGGGGCGCTGGCCGTCCTGGAGGGGCTGGCCCACAGAGGCCCTTCCCCACGGCAGCAGCGAGGCAGAAAGGAGAAGCGCTGGCCTCCGCGGAGGGAAGGAAGCTCGCGCCTGGCCCAGAAAGGGCTGAATCAGCACCAAGCGCCCGCGCCCGCCAGCCGCCAGCTCCCTCCTCCAATCACAGGCTGGAAGCGACAGGGACCTCTCAAGGTCAGGGACCATCAATATCTGTGCAGCCGGCCCCAGCAGCCCGCCCTGTTCTCTGCAGCAGCACTGGGGGTCACGCTCTGGTCCAGAGCTGGGCGGCGCCTGCCCTGCCACTGTCCCGGGTGGGGCTGTGTCCCTCCCCCTCGGCCCTGCGGCAGGCCGCCCCCACTGCGGGGGGGGGGGCGGGGGCACTGGGAAAGACACCGGGGTCCCACTGCCCCTGAGGTGTGAGCTCCTCGGGGGCTGCCACAAGCGCCCGACAGGCCAGAGAGAGGGTCTTCTGAGATGCCGGGTCCCCCACCCCGGGGCCCGGACGGCACCCAGACTTTCTCAAATAAGCATCTGGTTTCTGGAAGTTCCCACAGCACCACCCCTCCTGGACATGGCACCCCTGCTGGCTGATTCCCTTCCTCACAGACAGCCCCTCACGCCCTCCGTGCTGGTCCTCAGCAGAGGACTGGCTGGAACCCCAGTGAGTGCATAGGTGGCCTTCTGCCCCCCCAGCACCTGGCTCTGGCCCACAGGGACTCAGCACCTCGCTCTTTGTTCAAGGGAAGCTTCTCCCCTTCCTCCTCCCCCTGCTCCCTCCCTCCCCCCCTTCTGTCCTGACCCTGACCTGCCAGGTCAGGAGACCTCCTAGCGCCCCCCCTCCACACCTGCTGCTCCAGCCCCAGCTCTCCACCCCCACCTCCCAAATCAAGGGCCCACTTGCCACCACCTGCATCCAGGTGCTGTCACTGGGGGCAGCCTGCCATTAGCGGAACCTTCCAGGTACTCGCCTCCTTTTCTGCCCTTCCTGCCCACCTTGGGCCCATCTCCACCCACCCAGGGTCCTGCACGAGCAGCAGGGGCCCACCTTGCCCCCCCAGCTCACTGGGTCTAACACACTGGCTGTCCCAGGTCACCTCCTCCCCCGACCTCACCTTGAAGGACGTCTGGGCCATTTGGGAGAGAGGAGGCAGCAGGAGCCACTGAGGCCTGGCAGCTTTGTAAGGATGAATCCTGTTTCCTAAACCAACTCCAGCTCCTGGCATTTGCCAGCATGGCCCTGGGACCTGTGCTCGGGCCAGGTTTGGTCCTGGATGGACCCCCAGCCCCTGCCTCCCCACAATGCACGGGAGCCTCCAGGTCTGCAGGTCGTCCTTCTTCCTGAAGACGTGGTGCCCGTAATGGGCAAATACTCGGCTCTAAATAAGACATTTCAGCAGAATGCCTGCTCCCCAGAAGCGGCCTCACAGCCCCTCCCCCCCACCACGTGGTGCCCTGATGCCCAGACCCCTCTCTGGGTGGCAACCCCTTAACTGCAACCTCGATCCCACCCCTGCTCTCCCACTGCTTGGCCCATGGCTCCTCCCGTAGACATGTTGTCCTCGAAGATGGGGACTGGGAGTCAGCAGGAGGCCCACCCACTGGAGGAGGGCTCACGCTCACCAAGCACCATCATAACCCAGCCGGCTAGGCCCGC
Organism: Ursus maritimus; assembly: GCF_017311325.1. Taxonomy (NCBI): domain Eukaryota; kingdom Metazoa; phylum Chordata; class Mammalia; order Carnivora; family Ursidae; genus Ursus; species Ursus maritimus. The sequence goes on from NW_024424119.1 coordinate 58,931,616, forward strand.
TGCCCACGGCGCTCGCTGGTACCTGGAGCCACCACAGCCCGGGTGCGTGCTCAGCGGTGCCCCGCGGGGCTGGTGCCTCCGAACCGGCCAGCACAGGCCGCACTCCCACCATGGGGGCCTACAGAGCCTCAGAAGAGTGCTCCCGCTTGCCTCAAACAAGGAGAAGCTGCCGGAGAGGCGAGCATCCTCCAGGCTCCGGCGTGGTCAGGACCACCCCCGGACAGCCGGCTGGGCCACTGTCACCCACGCCTGGAGGCACGTGCGCCCGCCCCACCCCGAGGATGGGCAGTGCCCCCTTGGCGGCATGAACTTCACCTCCTGAGCTGCCTTTGCGGCTTTCGGGGGCTTTACCAACTCTGCCACCAAAAGCTAAACCCCAAAGCGACTTAGACTATTTTCCTCTGAGAAAACACCCAGTTCTGCAAACTCCCAGAAACAGCAGACTGGCTGCCCTTCCGTGGCACTTTCTGGCCACCGTGGCAGTTTGAGGGACATCGCCGTCATTGGCGAGGCACAGGAGGGTCCCCGCACAGAAGCTCCGAGACCTTTACAAAATAAAGACACTAAGTACTAATGTGTCTCTCGTTTTTCCGAGTGTTTTCGATTAAACACGAACAACTTTGGTTTCTGGCCGGCGTCTTCTCGTGCACGCCTCCCTTCCCCTGAAGCAGAGCTCACGCTGGACACTCGGTTCTGTGACCTCTTTCCTGGCCCTGTGAGGACCCTACACCCTTGTCGGCTGGTACACGTCGACCCTGTGGGCCTTGCCAGGACCCGCTGCCAGCACGGCCACAGTGTCCCTGCCGGCCTGACTGAGCTCCCGGCCGCAAGGTCAAGGCGGGCCCCCTCAAGTCCAGCACGTCTACTCCTTCCCTGGCATCATGGATGCCTGCTTTAAAACGTGCCCAATTTTACCTGTGACAGACGCCTTCTGTGGCATTTTTGGTCAGTTAGATCCTTACAGGAAGAATAAAGTTTTTGAGCTCTAAGCAATCACTCCATCCACATGTTAAAAAAATAAGTTTAATGCAGGTGGCTCATTTCATAAAGAATTTAACAGGCACTCGAGACACCGAGCATCTTTGTGTTCAACGTGCCAGCTCCCCACGTGGCCGCAACGACATTCGAGGTGGCACGGCCAGACCCCTCCTGCCGTCCTGACGGCGTGGACAGGTGTCCACCTCAGTGACGGGAGCTTCAGGGGAATCTGAGTTAACACAAAACAAAACTTTTAGGAAACAGCATGACTTAGTGCAAAAGGTTCTCTGCGGCGCTGAGAAATGGGTCCACGCAGGTCAGGTCCCCACCTGCCCTCCAGGGAACTAGGACAGACTCAGCCCGAGAAAGAACTCCGTCTGAGGAGCCTTCCCACTGTCCTCGTCGACAATCACTGGGTAGAAGCTGGCTGCAAATCAAAGGGCATGGTTCACAGCCAAGCCTTCTTTGCTTTCTCTAACTGATTTGGGTTTTTCTTCCCGTGGCTCCCAACTGTCCAACAGCTCCCCTGGCCACTGGACTGCCCGGCCACGCAGAGTCAAAGGGGCCACTGCCCACGCCCAGGGGGGTGGGGACAACTAGGGATGAAGCAGGGGTCTGTCACCCCCAGGATGGGGCTGTGTCCTGTCCCTGGTCTCTCTGCCTGTTGTCCCAGCACAATTACTCAAAGCAGCTTCTCACCTGCCGAGCGGACCCACGGTGACTACTGTGCCACCGGGTCACCCTCTCCTCCTCTGACAGAGAAGCGAGGGATCTGGACAAGACACTGGCCGGCCAGCCAGTTGGACCAGCCGGCCCTTTGCTCTTCCCAGCCCCACATGCAGTTCTGCTTGTCACTGCAGCTGCTCTAAGAGCCCAGGGCAGGAATATGGGGCAGCCGGCCCCTCACTCAGAGGCCCAGGCCTGGTGTGCGTGCATACCCCGAGAGGCACTCTTGCAACGGAAGCTTTGCTCATGTTTTCGTGGCACACACGCAGAGGCCATGGTGCGTCTCCTCCAGACCTCTGACATCAGCCCCCAGTACGCACATGTCAATTCTAGCCATCCCCCAAAGCTCTGCTCCCCTGCCCCCAGCCAGAAGGGAGTCAAGGTGCCTTCTCAGAAATCCACACCTGATGAGACTACGGCATCCAACCTGACGTTTTCCACAAACCTGCCCGAGAGGAAGACAGATCTGCCCTGCACCCAGGGCTGGCCGTGGTCTGGGAACTGCCAAGGCTGCCGGTGACTCCCACCAGACTGCATCTAAGCAAACCAACATGGCCCTGAAGCCTGGCCTGGGACTCAGGACCCCGACGCCTCTCAGGGGGACAGATGGAGCGCCTGTGAGCTGTGCCGAGACTTGGGTGGCCCAGGGCAGAGTGAACAGCTTCGTGGCAGTGTGGTATGTCAGCCAGTCGAGCCCGACACTTCCCTAAGGCTGGGAAGGCGGCTGGGGCTTGGGAAAGGGGGCCGTGTGGCTGGCCAGGAGCAACTCCCCTGCCGCCCGAGATGCCTGTGTCCCAGAGAGGAAGCAGGGACACAGAGGCTCTCCAAGGGCAGACCGGGCCAAAGGGCCTCACCCTGGCACAGCCTGGAAGTGAGGGCTGGAAGCACAGGCTGGTGGCCAGCGAGGCGCTGTGCCTAACCGGTCGGAGCAAAAAAGCAGCAGCAGAGGGGGCGCCAGCGTCCCCTTCACAGAACAGTCTCACCACCCCACCCAGACCGAGCCGGAGGCGCACCCGCTGCAGACCCCATCCGCAGGTCGGGCTGGAAAGAGCAGAATCCTGACCTACCCCATCAAGAAAGGAACAGGGTCACAATAAATAAACCCCAGAGCCGAGGCCCGCCGCCACCCGTCACATGTCCACGAAGACCATGAAGCACCAGCCCAGGCCCCCAACGAGCAGCACAGTCACTCGGATACCGTAGATGAGCAGCTCGTTCAGCAGGCGGAAGTCCACGCGCCGGCGGCCCAGCAGCAGCAGGAGCACCGACAGCTTCAGCTGGAAACGCAGCAGGACGCGCACGCCCAGGTACTGCAGGCAGAAGAGGGCGGCCAGCGCGCCCCACAGCGTGGCCGTGAAGAGGCTGCAGCTGAAGTAGAGCAGGAAGCGGATGAAGCCGTAGAGCCAGCGTGCCCGGATGTACACGTCGAAGTTGTTGTACTTGGTGCGCGCCAGGCGGGAAGAACGCGCTGGCCCGCAGGCTGCGTGCAGGCAGGTGGTGTGCGGGCCGTGGAAGGAGCGCACCCGCCGCGGGATGGGCATGACCGGCATTGGGGCCTGGGCGGTGGCGCGAGCCTGTGGCAGCGGTGGTGTCCAGGCAGTGGTCAGCATAGGCGTCATGGGCACCTAGGCCTGGAAGCCAGCAGCTGAGCCCCGGGGGATGCGGCGGCCTGCAGCAAAGGGACAAAGAGAGGAGCGGCATAAGCCCCAAAGACAACGGGAGCCGGTGCCCCCGTTCTGGGAAAGCAGCCAGCCCCGGGGCCACACTGAAACCGCTCCCACTCTTCACGTGCCCGGGGGCTGCTCTTGCCACAAGCGCAAGCGACAGAGGACACTTCAAAGGCAGGCACGGGAAGAGCCAAGGCTGCAGGGGGGGGGTGCGGCTGGGGGCCTGAACCCTGGCACTGTCACTCCCTAGAAGTAACCTGGGGCAGTTTAGCTCACCCTCCCGTCCCTGCCCTGCCACACAGGGCCGCCCACAGCGCTGGGCTCCCGCGGGTGCGGGGGAAGCTGGTGACCACGCCTGGCAGGCAGATGACATCACAGGCCTACAGACTGGGTGCCAGGAAAGGAGAAATACCGAGTGGCTCTCTGGTGACTGCCATTCACTGGTCGTCTAAACAACTCGTGGGTGGGAAACCTGCAACTACACGAGGTGTAAAAGCGGGCAGCCAAGCTGGGTACAGGCTCAGGAGACACATCACAGGGGCCTCGGCCTGGGGCGTGCCGCGGGGACCCCGGGGTCGCGGGGGCGGAGGCCGGGTGCTTTCTGCCCTCCCCGCGGGCTCGGCCAGAACCAGCTCCTAGAGGCTCCGCGCGCTTGCCTCGGTCCGGCCCGCACCTCCGGGCCGGTCTGCAGGACCCCGCAGGGCTCCCTGCCCGCCGCGTCCCGCCCGCCCTGCGCCCGCCGCCGCCGCCACGCACGGCCCTCCAGCGTCCGCGCCGCGGGCTCCTGGGGCGGGCAGGCGGCGGCGGCTTCCCGGCACGACGACCCGCGAGCCCGGGCACGCGGCGGCCGCCCGCCACCCCGGGGCAGGCCCGCCCGCCCGCCGCTCACCGGGTGCCCTCTCCGCGCCGGCGCCGGGGGAGGCCGGCGGTGCGGGAGGCCGGGCCTGCGGGCCCCCCCGGCACACGAGACTCCAGGAGCAGGGCGGCCGCATGGTGCCCACGGCGCGACGGCTGCGGGGCCCGGCCGCTCACGCATCCCCGCCCGAGGCCGCCCCGAAGGGCCCGGGGCTCGCGCGCCCAGCGGCCGGCAGCGTTTGGCCCAGCGTGGGAGCCGTAGCGCCGTCCCTCTGCGGCCACCGTAGGACTTCCCTCCCGCCCCTCCGCCCGCGGCGAACCGAAAGCGCCTCCCTTCCCCCCGGCTCGGAGCCGACTCTGAGCGGCCGGAACTCGACACTTCCCCAGGGCGTGCGTGCTTACGTGCCTGCGTGCGCGCGCGGTCCTTAACGCTGCCGCCCGGCGCCTCGTCCCGCGTACCCCGCCGCCAGCTCGGTCTGTCCTGCGCAGGCGCAAATCGTGGGCCTGCGCGAGCGGACCACGGGCGGCCCTTCTGCGCACGCGCGGCGGCGTCCTCACGTGTCCGCGGCCCGCGGGGCTGCCCCCGCTAGTGGGGGCCGGGCGGACGTCCGGGGAGGGTTGGGTGTCCGACTGCAGCTGATGCGCCCTGGGGTTAGCCCTCCCCGGGACAGTGGGGATTCAGTGCGGACTTGTTAAGTGTTAAAACCCGGCTGGGTGCCAGCATCCCGGAGACTCTGGGTTCCGGGTCGCTCCCTCCTAGACGCGGCTCTCTGTGCCCCGGAGGCTGGAGGCCGGACGGGCGCCGGGACCCTGCCCTCCTCCAGGCTGGCCGCGTCTCTCCCTCCGCGCTGTCCGCCTGCCGCTTCCCCAGCCCTAACCCCAGCAGCCCTAACCCCAGGTCCCCCAGTGCCCCGCACCCTAACCCCAGGCTCCCCGCACCCCGTCCCTGTTGCGTGGCTCCTGCGGTCCTGGCCTTTCTGCTCCTGTCCCTCTGGGGAGGACGATCTGGCTGGGTCAGGATGGGAAAGCAGTGGGAGAACTTTGAAAAGTATCCACAGCAACTTTGAAGGAGCAGCAGCTGAAGATGGGAGAAAAGGAGGATATTTTAAGAAATATTTCTTAAAATGCAGCTTTTCTGCAGGCTGGCTTTCCGGCAGGCGGCAGTAGCTCCCTGCTCCACGGTTGGCCCTGTGGCGGTGGTTTTCCTCTCCAGCCCCCCCCCCCACCCCGTCCAGCCCTCTCCCCTGGGGACACCCCACCCAGGACCACCTCAGCTCTGTGAGGAGGTCCCATTGCTCTAATACATGACCTTTCCCTTCACACTTGCTTGTTCTGTTCCTCTGCTCCTCTGCCTGACGAGCTCCTACTCAGCCTTCAAGACCCCAGTCAAATATCTCCTCCTCTGGAAAGCTGCCTCCGACCACATACCACCCTCTCCCTGTCACCCAGACCCTTCCTGAGTGTGTGGAGGGAATTCTGTTTGCTCTCAGCCCTACCTTTCTTCCATCCCCAGAGCTGCAAGGATTCGTTTATAGACCTATGTGCCCCCTTAGCTGTTTTCTCACCACGGCCCACTGTAAGACCCATTCCTACTTTGTATCCAGGCCGCACAGTCACGTGTTTAAACAAGTCCAGAAGCTTCGCAAAACAGGACTTCCGACCGCACAATCTGGTATGTTGTGTTGCTTCGCCCGTGTTAAGACACTGGAGCTGTGCACCTATGGCCCTACCGCGGACCAAGTAAGGAGCCCTGCCAGTGAGGACGGGGCTGTGTCCTCAGGGCTGCCTCGGTGGTAGGGTCAGGGGAAGCCTCCGACACATGCCGTGTTTGTGTGCAGGTCCTCGTTTGGGGGTCCAGTGGGGATCCCCATCTTGCTCCCCATCCTCCTGAGTATCTGCCTCTCCCGGGCTTCCCGCGGTGCTGGGCGGCGGGCAGTGGCCTGGCGCCACCTGCTGGGACAGTGCTCGCGTTGGCGCAGAGCTAGCCGCCGGCGGTGCCATGAAAAGGATTGGAGCAAGGCTGAGTCCATTGGAGGCTGCAAGGCAGGGCCTTACACCAGCGTGTCCTGGACCAAGCCCAGCCCGCTCCCGTGTTTGTGGCGGCTTTCAGGCTCCCGTGGCAAAATGCAGTGGCCTCCCGGGAAGAGACCCAATGGCCCACAAACCTGAGGACCTCTCCCCTTTGGCCTTTGTGAGGTTTGTTGGGCCCTGTTCTCCACTTCAAACAAGGGGAGAAGTGTCACCTTTCGGGTCATGTTTTAACTTACCCGTCCTTGGCAGGGGTCCAGTGTGACATCAAGTTCACAGTAACACTGAGGTTTGCTATTGTGTGAGCTGGAGGCAGGAGGGCCTCATCACAGAGACCCCGGAGAGCATGCTTACCCCAGTTCAGAGGCCTGAACGAGCCCCCCCAGCTCCCAGAGGGGCTCAGCTGCTGTGGTCCTCATACACACTCCTGTAGTCACCTCCCAGCAGCACATGGGCTGGAATTCCCGCCCCCTGGCTCCGGGCTGCCTTAGCGACCAGATCCTGAGGCCCCAGTGATCCCGTGCCATTTCCAGGTTTGGGTCAGAAGAAGCCGCACACCCCGCATCTCGATGTCCTAATGTTCCCTCCCAGCACCCAGCTGCCATGCTGCTAGACAGTGGGCCACAGGGGGGCCACGTGACAGGTGTGCAAGGCGCATGTGGTGGGCATGTGGGGATGTCATGCGTGGGGCTCCAGGCTGGGCCCATCTGAGTGCAGCCTTTGAGTATCCGGGAAAGGCAGAAGACCTGTGAGTGAAGGAGACTCGTGTGATCACATGGTGGACACGTGTGGACCGTGCTGGAAGCATGGAAGGGAAGCAGTATGGAGGGGTTTGTGGGGGACACACGGGTCCAATGGGAGTCATCTTGGGCCATGTGGCAGGCACATGGTAGCAATGCGGGTAAGGGTGGGAATACGGAGAGGTCTGTGGTGGTTCCATGAAGAAAGCATGTGGGTAGCACATGGGGGGTTCGTAAGATGGCCACGTGGGAGCCATGTGGCTGACACGTGGTGATTGCGTACAGGCCACACTGTGGGCACATGGGGAGGCCATATGGAGGGATTCATGGTGGGGGGGACATATGGGTCATATGCGGAATTACATGGGCCATGTGGCAGGGGCACGTGGGGGCCACGTGTGTGGCCCGTGGGGTGTTACATGGAGGGCACTTGGGGTCTCTGTGGGGAGCACATGTGGGGCATGTGGTCAGGTGGTGTGCACATGGGGGGCACATGGGGGGCATTTGGAGATGCCATGGGGAGGGGCTCCAGTGCCCCGTGCATCCGAGCGCCTGGCCGGGGGATCGGCCCTGTGAGAGCAGGAATGCGGATGGGCCAGGAAGCTGCAGGGCCGAGACCGAGACCTCAGGCAGCACAGAGCAGAGAAGCCTGTTGGGCGGTGTTCGGATCCCGGCCCGCAGACTGTGACCGAGAGAAAATATTGGTATTTTTCAGTACTAGGTTTGGGGTCGCCTGTTACCAAGTAGTCCGAGTGGAACACGTCGTTTGAATCCTCATAACCGCCTAACAGCAAGCAGCCTTGGCTCCACTTGACAGGAGAGAATGTTGCTCGTCAGGCCCGACTCCGACCCACCCCGCTGGCTGCTGTGTGACACAGCACGCACACTGACGCAGAGAAATGCTCGCCGTCAACAAGCCATGGATTTAGCTCGCGCACAGAGACCCAGCCTCTTCGCACTCCTCCCGATGTGCTGCGGGCATCCCTGTGGGGTCTGGTGCTCCAGCTGCCCTCTGCCTGTCTGACCAGTGACCCTGTCCCTGCTGTGATGCCTCCTTTACCTTCGTGGGCCCAGAGAGGACGCTCTTCTCTCAGGGTGGACCCTGGGCCGGAGTCCGGGGAACCACCTGCCGGTAGGACACAGGGGCCCTTTGCACGAGCCCGGAGGTTGGTCACCATAGAAGCGGTAGATGGCATTTATGGAGGCAGTGCGGCAGAGTGGCCGAGACCTAGCCTGCCCACGGTAGCGCCGGCGCCACCACCTTCTAGCCGTGGGCAAAGGCGTCAGCCTCCCTGGACCTCGTCTCCTCCTCTGTAAAGTGGTGATAACGCACAGGCCTCAGCTTCGCCCCCGCGTGTGAAGCCAGGAGCTGTGGCCGGCTGCTGCTGAGGCCTTGTCCGGGTCGGCAGACCCCCAGCACATACCGGGCGCGGCTGACCTGTGTGGCGGACGTGGCAGTGTGACGCCTCAGGCTAGGCCACGAGATGCACGGCAGTCCCCATCTTGCGCTCTCTCGGGTCGCTCCCTGGGGAAGCTAGCAAGCGTGGGAGGGAGGCCTCAGGAGAAGCCAAGCCCTGCCCGCACCCGGACCTCAGGCGTCCGGCCTTCAGGAGGTGGGAGTACGCTTCTGTGGTTTGAGCCGGGCTCTGTGTGCTGCGACGGCCGCCCTGGTGAGCGAGCACGCGCGTCCTATTCCGGGACCACCCGTCGGGCCACCACAGGTGACCGGCACAGCTCTGAGCAGCGAGCACTAGCCATGCTGAGCACTTCCTGACGTTTGTCTCCCGAGAATGACGGGCACAACCTGTGTGGGGGTGCTGCCACTGTCCGCATCTCGTGGGGGCCCAGCCCCTCACTCAGGTCCCCGTGGGCTGTGAACAGGGGCAGGCCTGGACAGGGTCTCTGTGCCGTGCTGGCCTGAATGCCAGTGAAAGCATTCATCTTTGGGTGTTGGCTCCCTGGCGGGGGGCCCACGACACAGACAGGTCCTCTGTTCTCTCAGCAGGCCTGCTTCGGGAGGGGGAATGTGGCCTCTCATCCCACCTCTCCTCCCCTCCTCACTGTCCCGCAGCTGGCCGGCTCTCTCCCCGTCTTCCCACGTCCAGGGCAGGCTTGAGCTGGGCACTCGGTCTCAGGGTGGCCATGCCTGGGCAGGGCGGCTTCTGCCTGCTGGCCCCCATTCCAACACTTGAGCTGAAGCTCCTGCGGGAAGGGGGCTGCCGTGTCCCTGGTGCCTGGCTCCCAGCAGGGCCCAGCATGGGCCGGACAGCTTGGTTGGCTGGCGACAGGGTCCAGAGTCCTGGCATCACTGGGGACGGCCACGGGCACTTGGCCCGCTGGGCTTCAGTCCGGCCCCCACGCACACGGGCTGTGCGGGCAGTGCTGGGGGACGGGTGCCCCAGGGAAGTGGACTGGGCTGGGTGCTGGGGAAGCACTCGGGCCACATCGCAGGACGTCGTGAGCGAGGCCGGGGGCTGACGGTGTATAGATTACAGACTTGCCCCGATTTCTCAAGTGCCGGTGCTGAGCTGCGTACAGAAGACGGCTCCGCGTAAATCATGGCCCGTCCTTGCTGCTCGCCTGCATTCATGAGTTGAGTAGGTCCTGCAGCCCCAGCGGCCGACGGAGGGTTTAATGACGTGCGGCCTTCGCCAAGGTCGGGCAAAACAGCGCTCAGCAACACTGCCGTTGGGACGCAGAGAAATGCTCGCAGTCAACAAGCCACGGATTAAGCTCGCGCGCGGAGACCCAGCCTCCTCGCACTGGTAAGGAGGAGGCCACACGGCCAGCTTCTCGGTGGCCCTGCCCTCCTCCGGGGCAGCAGGCCCTAAGCCACTTCGTGGATGTGCCCTCCGGAAACCCAGGCCCAGGCCACAGAGGGGGCCCAGGAGGCTTGCTTTCAAGGTGAGCGCTCTGGCGCGGTTCAGCCCATTCCAGCCACGCGCCCTGGGGCCCCTGCTGTATTTCCTCCCGTGCTAATTTCACAGCGACACTGTTCCCGCTCCCGGTGATTGAACAGTTCTGCGCTGACAGGGGAGAAGATTTGCGGCAGGGCTAATTGCTGCCCCAGAGCATGGGCGGGGTGGCCGGTTGAGGAGCCCCGGAGGCCGGTGTATTTTATGGCATGCTGGGAAGACAAACACACGCATTCATATGTCACTTGTTGCAATATAAATGCGAACTTGTACTCCTTTCAAAACTTTTAATGAATTGTATGCATTCGGAGAGATTTATAGGGTGAGCGGAATGGCTCAAAATGTTACTTTTAACATATTTGTCACTTTGGCAACAGCACCGAAAAAAAAATCTGGAAGATATTGCATTCAAAAATAAATCATAAATAGATGCATCTTAAAAGAGGTTTATTTGGGTCGTTAATGGTTGATGGGCCCCCCAGTGTAGGATCTAAAGTTAAATTATGCAAAATCAAAAACAAACCTTATAATACTTAATCAAACATGCATAAAACTGGCAGGTCCAATAAATTCTCCCAATTAACTTGCTTCAGATTGTGATTGCATTCGCTAATTTAATCAGCCCCAGAATAATCTGGAGGCCGGGAGCTGATGAGTGAGCGCGGGCACGCGCACTGCAGGAGAGGGCAGAGCAGCGGGCAAGAGTGCCCAGGTCAGGGCCACGGAGAAAGGTGCCATTTTCCACAAGGACAGCGATTTCCCCGCCTCCCCTCTCATGGAGGGAGAGCTGGCAGCCAGGCACTCGGCTCAAATCCCCGAGTGTGCTGTCCTGGGAACTCAGCAGTGTCCACCTGGGTCACACAGAGGAGCCGGACCTGGACATCGCCGTCTGGAACAAATTCCACACTCGGTTTGCTTGACTCCAGATGCCCTGTGCTCTCATCAGCTGCGGACACCAGCCCCCTTCCAGAATGTGCCTCGAATGGTTCTATCCCCCGGCATCTCCCCCCAGAGCCTGTCCATTCCAACCTCTGATTCTTGATTAAAGGAGGGTTTTGAGGGGCACTTGGGTGACTCAGTCGGTTAAGTGTCTGACTCTTCCTTTCTGCTCAGGTCATGATCTCAGGGTCATGGGATGGAGCCCCATGTGGGGCTCCATGCTCAGCAGGGAGTCTGCTTAAGACTCTCTCCCTCTCCCCCTGCCCCTCCCTCCCACTCTTCTCTCTCTCTAAAATAAATAAATAGGTCTTTCTAAAAAAATAAAATAAATGAGGGTTTTGACTGCAGTGTGCATTGTTCTTTCTGCAGGGGGGGGGGCAGTGACAAGCAGATAGGCCGGGGAGGAGCCCAAGTCCACGTCTGTGCCTGCAGGGCAGGCAGGTGTCTCAGCTCCGGGCCTGGCCCCCAGGGAGGCGCACAGTTGAACTCAGAGCTCACTGCTCTCTGCCAGGCAAAATGCTTTATTTTATCTCATTGTCGAAGTAGGGTTTATGCTGCATACCTGGTTTGCATCCTGCTTCCCCGCCCCCCGACCTTATCGTATAATGAACACTTTTCTACGCCAATGAGCACGCTTCATGAATCTGGCCTCTTAGGGCCACGTGGCGTTTCGGCACCAATGCCCCGTCACCTACCTCATCAATTCCCGACTGGACGTGTGTGCTGCTGCCATTTTTTTGTGATAGTAAATAATGCCGTGATGAACGTCCCCGGTGCGTAAAGCCGTGTGCACGCACAGTTCATGTTTCTTCTGGATGGATTGCTGGTGCGGGCTGACCCTTCGAGGCTCCTGATACTGGCCGTGGCAAGCCCCCCTGACCCCTTGCCGCAGCAGACGACCCAGGGCCGAGGTTCTGTGCTGGGGGCTCCTGCCCTTGCCACCCATCACCCGCTCTCCCTGGCACGGACGCGGTCTCCGAGAACACAGGAAATCACGCCTCCTGTCTTTCCCCAAACAAGCAGCAAAGAGCATGCAGCTCTGAGAGGGGGAGCTGCCCCGTCATCACCAGCGCGGGGCAAGCTCCACGGACGTCCGCGGGCAGGCCTGTGCTGATGTCACGCTCATTCTGGGGGCTCAGGGGTGTCTCTGGGAAAAGAGGCCCCAGGCCGCCCCAGCAGACGCTGAGACGTGCCCTCCTGCGGAAGCGCAGATGGTGAGGGTCTGTGACACCTAGCCTGGCGTGCTGCGTGCTGGCGCTGGCCGGCCTCAGCCAGGGGGTACTGTGGCCCGGGGCCCACCCAGCCGGAAGAGCAGCCTGCCACCTGCAGGTTAGCTCGGAGGCAGAGTTAATTAACACAAAGACAGTGAACGGAGAAAGCGTCCTCCAGACTCGTATCACAGATCCCGAAGGATCCACTCCCAGGAGGCCTAGAGGAGTGGGACCCACGGCACAGAGGGGAGGGTTTCCATTTGGGAAGACGAACAGGTCCTGGGGATGGACGGACGGAGGGGACAGCTGTGAATGTGCTTGACGCCCCCAGCTGTGCACTTAAAACTGCTTCAGAGGGTGAGCGCTCGGTGTCCTCCACCACCCTGAAAAGGGGGGGGGGGGCGGACCGTCTGACTTCAGCTCGGGTTGTGGCCTCGGGGTCCTGGGATCGAGTCCCGGGTCGGGCTCCCTGCTCAGTGGGGAGCCTGCTTCTCCCTCTGCCCCTCCCCCTGCTCATGCTCTCTCTGTCTCTCTCTCAAATAAATCTTAAAATAATAAAAATTAAAAATTTTTACAATAAGAAAGGGGGGGCAGATAAAACCATATTTCTGAATGCTTAGATTTGCATGAAAAGCTCTGGAAGAGTAGAAAGAGTGGGTGGAGGCTGGCGGGAGGGCTCCAGGCAGGTGGGGAAGGGTGATGGGGCTGCCTGCCCCGTGCATGGACGCTGAGTTGTTTCCAGACTGCAGACTTACAAAGGCCTCGGTGCATGGCCTTGTATGCGCACTTGCAGTGTTAATGCCTTTCAGATCACGGTCTGTCCTCCTCCATCACACCCTGCCACCCCGCCAGAAGCTTCTGTCCTTCCAGATGTTTCCTTCCAGTGGGTCCTCCCGCAGTTGCCCCCACTGTGGAGGGAATTTTGTCAAAGGTAAACCTGAGCCACAGGCTCCAGAGGCTTTGCAGCCCAGCCGCCGTCACCCAGGCCGTCCCATCCCCAGGACACCCAGCTGCCGGTATCTCCCCACAAGGGCCATGCCCTCGAGGTCCTCCTCTTCTGGAGCATGTCCCCTCACATGTCCCTTCTGATCCTTCAAGAGTCAACTCAAGGCCCCTCCTCTTCCAGGAAGCCTCCTGACCCCCAGGGCTGGACCAAGTACGTGCCTCGAGTACACGTCTCAGAACCTGCCCCCGTGGAACTGCCTGCTGGGTGTGAGCTCCTTGCGAGTGGGGCCTGGGTCTGCTGGAGCTGTATGACCTTATGCCCAGCACAGGGCCTGCCTGGCCAGAATGAGCCAGAGTCACCTTCCAAGAATCCCTAAAAGTGGCATGCTTGACAGCAGTGTTTGTCCAGTGCCCCAGGGGCATGACTGCTCACCAGAACCCTCGGTCCTCCTTCCCAGCTGGGATCCTTGATGCCAAGATGAGGCTGGACGTGCCTCCGGGGGTGCTCAGGTTGGGAAGGGAGTGGGCGGAGGCCGATGCAGTAGCCAACCCCACAGCCCAGGGGACGGGGGAGAGGGGACGGCCAGGGCAGGAACAAGCCTGGGCAGGCTGGAGGGCCAGTGAGGGCTCAGCCAGGGCCCAAGGGGAGGGGGTCTTCTAGCAGTGGGTTTGGGAGGCTTTGCTCTTGGTGTGCTGGGGAAGAGCGCGTGCAGGCTGGGTGGGGGCCGGTGGGGATGACATGCGGCCACCACATCCGTGCTGACCGTCCTCTTCCTGCAGTGTGCCTCAGCCTCACCGCGGGTCCCAGGCCTTCCAGCCCCTGGCGCTCGGGGGTTACTAGAAAGAAATAAATTGTGCTGGACCTTGGGAGGGACAGAAGCACTGGTCAGCATGTCCTTGTGGAGTAAGGCTGGTGTGGAGGAACCCCCGAGCTTGTCCAGGTTCCCGCCTGGCCAAGGCACCAGCCCCAGCCCGGGTGAGAGTCTCTGGTCTGTGTGCTCATGGGGTCCCCAGCTCCATGGAGAAAAAGAGCTGTCAGGACTTGGAAATTGCAGGGTGGTCTGGAGGCGTCATGAGCAGCAAAGGGACAGTGGAGTTTGGTTTGCGGACCCTCCAAGGACAGCAGCAGAAACGATGTGCCCTGGACACTGAACTGTCCAGATGAACACAATGTCCCCTGAGAAGTGACATTCCCGACCCTGGTCATCAAGCCCCGATTCCCCAGGCAGGGGCGCTGGGGCCAGACTGACCTCCAGGGTCTCGACACACCTGGGGCCCAGCTTCCGCCTCTATGTAGTGGGGTAGGCAGTGCCTCTGACAGGGACAGGTGGGAACCGACGGCACAGATGCACACAGGGCAGCCCTCAACATCACGGGAGGGCTGGTCACACCTCAACGCCCCTGTCAAGACCATCTGCTCTTGGCACTGAGCAAAGGTCGGCCGTGAAAGAATCTTCACTCGCCTCAACACTGGGCTGACATCAGAGCCACCCAAATGGCCCCACCCTTCCCTCACCTCCCACCCATGTCCTTGGGCAGGAGAGCTTGCCGCCGGCTCCTGGGAGCGCCAAAGGTTTGCAGGCACCAGACTCAGGTGCTGGATCCAGGCTGTCCTGAAGGTGGCCCAGGACCAGCACACTGACCTTGTCTTTTGCTGCTGCCCACACTGTTCAGCTGGGCTCCCCTGTCTGGCTGCAGGCCCTGGCCCTGTGGTCTGGGTCTGGAGGAACCGCCTCCCTGAGGCCCTCCCTGCCCGGTCTGGGAGTGACTAAGCATGTGAGGAACGGGGTGTGTGTGTGTGTGTGTGTGTGTGTGTGTGTGTGGCATCCGCGCAGGTTCCTCTTCATTAAGTGGGGATAATCACAGCATTGGGTGCTCGCTATGGGGCCTGCCCACTGCTTTTCATAGACCTGAGCTCAGGTGGACCGCAGGGTCACCACTGCTTCACAGGCGGTGGAGAACGAAAACACATGGCCGAACCCTGTCCCCGCCCCGGCGCCCCGTAGGACGGTCCCACTGCCTAGGCGGCTGCACGGGCGGGGCGCGTCTGGAGCAGGTGTCTGGGCGACCCGCCAGCGCCGCTGTGGGTGATGGAGCCGCAGCAAGGGAAGACCCGCAGAGGGCAGAGGTGCGCGTCGGGGACCGCGGAGAGTCCCCGCGGCGCCCGGCCACTGCCCGCTCCCTCGGCCCGGCTGGTGCGCGCGGCGGCCGGCAGAGGAGCGCCCCAGGCCAGGATGCGCGTTCGCCCGCGTCAAGATCTGCACGGTCAGCGCAGCCTGCAGTCGGTGCCCACCGGTGCCCTGGGCGGCGGGCCGCGGTGCCTCGCCGTGCACCTCCACACCCCGGCGCACCCCGGCCCCTGCTCACCCCAGCTCATCCCTACTCTCGGGACTCCGCTACCCATTTCTGCGCACGCAGCACACCCGGCTGGTCCCTGCACCCGGGAGACCCCAACTCCCTGCCTCTCCAGGGACTGGGCTGGTGGCTCCCTCTCTCTGGGCCTCAGTTTCCTCTTGGGGTCAGCTGACTGTGAAATGGGGCCGCGGCAAGGCACTGCTGCGGGTCGGGTCCCAGGAGCTTCTGGAGCCCAGGCTTCCTTGGAGCGCCCTGGGTGCCCCACTTTTAGGGGTGAGCAGAGCGCTGAGCCCAGAAGGGACTTGCATCCCCTGTCCATGAGGATCACTGAGCACAGCGGGTGGGGGGCTCCAAGGGGTGGGCTGTGTGTCCTGGCCCTCCCCCTCCTGGGGTCCCCACGGCCCACCTGAGCGGGCGGAGGGATCGCGCGGGCAAGCCCTGTTCCCGCCCTTGTCCTCCGGCGCTAGGAGGCGGCCGTGCCCTTCCGCCTGGCTCCCGGGACCCCTCGTCCTGGGGGCCCTGGCCCTGTGCGGGCGGGGTGGCAGGACTCCCTCCGCGGCCCCCGCTGTCTGTGCAGAGACCGCCCCCCAGAGGCCGAAAGGGGGCGCCCGCTGCCCGGCTCCTGGAACAGCAGGCGCTGTCAGCAGGTGGGGTGCGGAGGGGGCTGCAGATTTTCTTGCAGGAAGGCAGGGGAAAGGGGTGAGGGTGACGCCCCACCACAGGCCTGGGCTGCGTGTGCTCTGCGCTGGTGCATAAGGGCCATCCTTTGATCAGCAGCAGAGGGACAGACAGGAGAGTCGCAGACACAAGGAAGGTGGGCGACCCCCATGCACAGGTAAGAAAACGAGGGACACAGAGTTTGATAAGAAATGTGACTGTGGACAGGGGGCTCGATGGGTGAGGAGGCACCAGACAGCTACCAAGGGGACAGGGCAGGGTCAGGGGTCGTGGTCCAGCAGGAGGCTCACCGGGGCTCCTCCTGCCCCGGGTGGGGCACCAAGCGCCCTCCTGCTGAAGGGGGTAAGTGTGGCTGGCCCACGCAGCCTGCTGGGGGCTATGAGCCCTCGGGGCCCAGGGCTGGCGGTGCTGCTGATAAAGTCAGTGTTCCTAAGGACAAGCCGCCGGCTCTCCAGGAGTGTCCCCCACGTCCATCCTCGGCCCCTCTCTGGCCACTGGCCCCCGCTAGCCGGCTGTCTTCCCGGGGCTGGTCGGGGCTGCTGAGGCACGTGTGCTGGGGACTCTCGGAGCCCTGCCGAGTGGCTCATGCTGTCCTCTCCCTGGGGGTTTCTGGGCACAGCCTGGGGCATCCCCTGCCCCAGACAGCTCCGCCCCTGCCTCCCCCTCCCCCATCCTATCCCACCCAGCTCCTGGGGGTTGACATAAGCATCTGTTGGGGAAATGAGTCTTGCAGGCACAAAGGGGACTCGCAGACCAGCCATTGCCTGGGTCTGGGGGTGGGGACCACATGATGAACTCAGAAGGGCCCTTTAGAAGGGGGGGGTCTGATAAACGTGTCTGAGTGATATGCAGGAGGGTTATATCCCTGGGGGGGGTTCGCCTTAAACACACACACACACACACACACACACA
>NW_024424119.1:58948574-58950300 GCF_017311325.1 Ursus maritimus
TGCTGCCCACACTGTTCAGCTGGGCTCCCCTGTCTGGCTGCAGGCCCTGGCCCTGTGGTCTGGGTCTGGAGGAACCGCCTCCCTGAGGCCCTCCCTGCCCGGTCTGGGAGTGACTAAGCATGTGAGGAACGGGGTGTGTGTGTGTGTGTGTGTGTGTGTGTGTGTGTGGCATCCGCGCAGGTTCCTCTTCATTAAGTGGGGATAATCACAGCATTGGGTGCTCGCTATGGGGCCTGCCCACTGCTTTTCATAGACCTGAGCTCAGGTGGACCGCAGGGTCACCACTGCTTCACAGGCGGTGGAGAACGAAAACACATGGCCGAACCCTGTCCCCGCCCCGGCGCCCCGTAGGACGGTCCCACTGCCTAGGCGGCTGCACGGGCGGGGCGCGTCTCTAAGGAGCAGGTGTCTGGGCGACCCGCCAGCGCCGCTGTGGGTGATGGAGCCGCAGCAAGGGAAGACCCGCAGAGGGCAGAGGTGCGCGTCGGGGACCGCGGAGAGTCCCCGCGGCGCCCGGCACTGCCCCGCTCCCTCGGCCCGGCTGGTGCGCGCGGCGGCCGGCAGAGGGCGCCCCGGGCCAGGATGCGCGTTCGCCCGCGTCCAAGATCTGCACGGTCAGCGCAGCCTGCAGTCCCGGTGCCCACCGGTGCCCTGGGCGGCGGGCCGCGGTGCCTCCAGGACCGTGCACCTCCACGCACCCCGGCGCACCCCGGGCCCTGCTCACCCCAGCTCATCCCTACTCTCGGGGACTCCGCTACCCATTTCTGCGCACGCAGCACACCCCGGCTGGTCCCTGCACCCGGGAGACCCCAACTCCCCTGCCTCTCCGAGGGACCCAGGCTGGTGGCTCCCTCTCTCTGGGCCTCAGTTTCCTCTTGGGGTCAGCTGACTGTGAAATGGGGCCGCGGCAAGGCGCTGCTGCGGGTCCGGGTCCCAGCCGCTTCTGGAGCCCAGGCTTCCTTGGAGCGCCCTGGGTGCCCCACTTTTAGGGGTGAGCAGAGCGCTGAGCCCAGAAGGGACTTGCATCCCCTGTCCATGAGGATCACTGAGCACAGCGGGTGGGGGGCTCCAAGGGGTGGGCTGTGTGTCCTGGCCCTCCCCCTCCTGGGGTCCCCACGGCCCACCTGAGCGGGCGGAGGGATCGCGCGGGCAAGCCCTGTTCCCGCCCTTGTCCTCCGGCGCTAGGAGGCGGCCGTGCCCTTCCGCCTGGCTCCCGGGACCCCTCGTCCTGGGGGCCCTGGCCCTGTGCGGGCGGGGTGGCAGGACTCCCTCCGCGGCCCCCGCTGTCTGTGCAGAGACCGCCCCCCAGAGGCCGAAAGGGGGCGCCCGCTGCCCGGCTCCTGGAACAGCAGGCGCTGTCAGCAGGTGGGGTGCGGAGGGGGCTGCAGATTTTCTTGCAGGAAGGCAGGGGAAAGGGGTGAGGGTGACGCCCCACCACAGGCCTGGGCTGCGTGTGCTCTGCGCTGGTGCATAAGGGCCATCCTTTGATCAGCAGCAGAGGGACAGACAGGAGAGTCGCAGACACAAGGAAGGTGGGCGACCCCCATGCACAGGTAAGAAAACGAGGGACACAGAGTTTGATAAGAAATGTGACTGTGGACAGGGGGCTCGATGGGTGAGGAGGCACCAGACAGCTACCAAGGGGACAGGGCAGGGTCAGGGGTCGTGGTCCAGCAGGAGGCTCACCGGGGCTCCTCCTGCCCCGGGTGGGGCACCAAGCGCCCTC
>NW_024424119.1:58950305-58962816 GCF_017311325.1 Ursus maritimus
TGTGGCTGGCCCACGCAGCCTGCTGGGGGCTATGAGCCCTCGGGGCCCAGGGCTGGCGGTGCTGCTGATAAAGTCAGTGTTCCTAAGGACAAGCCGCCGGCTCTCCAGGAGTGTCCCCCACGTCCATCCTCGGCCCCTCTCTGGCCACTGGCCCCCGCTAGCCGGCTGTCTTCCCGGGGCTGGTCGGGGCTGCTGAGGCACGTGTGCTGGGGACTCTCGGAGCCCTGCCGAGTGGCTCATGCTGTCCTCTCCCTGGGGGTTTCTGGGCACAGCCTGGGGCATCCCCTGCCCCAGACAGCTCCGCCCCTGCCTCCCCCTCCCCCATCCTATCCCACCCAGCTCCTGGGGGTTGACATAAGCATCTGTTGGGGAAATGAGTCTTGCAGGCACAAAGGGGACTCGCAGACCAGCCATTGCCTGGGTCTGGGGGTGGGGACCACATGATGAACTCAGAAGGGCCCTTTAGAAGGGGGGGGTCTGATAAACGTGTCTGAGTGATATGCAGGAGGGTTATATCCCTGGGGGGGGTTCGCCTTAAACACACACACACACACACACACACACACAAACACACACACACGCACACTGTTTTTAGAGCACTTTAGGTTCACAGCAAAATGGACAGAAAGGAATGGAGCCTTCCTCGCCCTCTGCCCCCACCCAAGCGCGGCCTCTCCCGTTGTCAGTGCCCCCACCAGTGTGGTCCATTTGCTACAGCTGACGAACCTGTGTTGACATGTCATTGTCACCCAGTCCATCGTGCATGAGGGTCGCCCTCCTTCCGTGGGCTCACTGCTGGCGTGCCATGTCGGTGGGTTTGGACTAACGCGTGGCGTCCTGTGCCCGCCAGCGCAGATGGAGCAGAGTGGGTTCACTGCCCTGAAAACCCTCCCCCCTCCCTCCCCCCAGGCCCAGGCTTCTCATTCCGATTCTCTCTTGTGACTCTGGCCCGTCAGGGGCTGGGGTGCATAGTCTCCAGAGGAGGCGATGTGGGCTCGGGGCCAAAGGAACCGGAGCCCCCGGGACGGGCCAGCCAGGCCGAGGACTGACGGCGGCCTTGGCACGCAGCCGCGGTGGCCCTGCCCAGACTCACACAGAGGACGCACACGTGGGAAGCGTGGCCCAGCCATGCCCCGCGGGCGGCCCCGTGGCCAGTGTGGTGGCCCCTCGTGGCATTCGGACTTGTTTGCTGTCAAGGGTGAAACCGAAGGACGGAAGCAGGGGACACAGTGACCCTGAGGGAGGTGTGGCACCTGCTTGGCTCTCTGCCAGGTGCTCGGGGAGTCTGCAGGGGGCTGTCTCAGCGCTGGGCGGGCAGCTCAGAGGCCACCCAGCCCTTCTGCCTGCTGGCAGGGTTACCTGCAGGGGTGTCCAAGGACTCTGCCTGGCTCGCCTCACTCACTGCCGTACCCCCACATTCTTGGTTGGATGAATGATTGACTTCCTGCGTGAGTCTCCTGGCTGCTTTGGAAGGCAGGACCGAGGCCCCACCGCCGAGCTGTCCGAGCTGTGGGGAGATGGTGTGGCTCCCCTGTGGCCCCCCCTCATGCCCCCAGGGCCACTGATCTGCACACCCAGTCCCCACAGGCAGCGCTGTGCCAGGGCTCCCGTCTGAACCGCCACGGAACACTCACCTGTCTTGTAGCAGCTCCAGGTAACCATGGGGGGGTCTGTCACCCCCTGGGGGGGCACAGCACCGAGGCCCGGGCCTGGACTCGAGCCCAGGGGCAGGGGCAATGCATTAGCATTGCAGTAGGGTCCCGAGACTGGTGATATCAGCGCTTCAGGGTTATTTATGAATTCATCTATTTGCTGGGACAAGCCTTTCTGCATTTGGTTGCCATGGTTGCCTTAAAGTCGGTGTCTTATTAATTCTGTATGTTATGAAATAAATATAGATCAGACAATCGCCGTGAAGGTTCTGTTTTTATTATGCAGTTTGGCTCCCGGCGCCTGGGGCAGGATGCACAGAACGTCTCGCTGACACACATCCATCAGGTTCTGGGCACCTGGGCTGCTTGCGGAGAGGCGCTCTGGAGCCCCGAGGAGGGGGAGGGACAGTGAGACAGAGCTGCGGGAGAAGGGAGAAGCTTGAGGTGCCCAGGCATCCTCGGCGGCCCCCACAGGGAGTCCTCCAGTTGGACGGACAACACCGTCCAGGAGGGAGCCAGGTCCCCTGTGGGCTGCTTCACTGCAGTTACGAGGTACAGGGAGCTGGAATTGCCCCAAGCTGCTGGGTGGGGCTGCACGGTCCTACCCAGCCAGGGCTGCCCGGAGCGAGGGGCCCGCTCTGGCGCTCTGGGGCTGCCTGAGGCCGGCCGTTCCTGCTCCGTCTGTCCAGGATGCAGGGGACCATTCACCGGAAGCGGCACAAGTGTCCTGATGTCCACCGGGCTTCAGGCTGGCTCGGGAGGCCGGGGCGGAAGGGTCCAGGACGGGTCCTGCTGGGAGCTCTTTGGTCTACCTGCCTGTGTTTGCTGATTTTAGCTTCTGTTCTCGTCACTATTGTGGACACTTGCTTCGTACAGGGCATGCCCAGGATGGCCCCGAATCTGTCCAGCTGCCGAGGCCAACACCACTCCTTCCCCCCAATCAGTACAAGCACAGAGACATAAAGTCACCAGCAGGCGGTTTCATGATGATCGGGATGCGGACGCGGTCTGTTTATTGTCCATGCACGGCCCTCACTGGCCCCTGCCCAGTCCTGCCCCAGGCTCTGAAAGCAAAACCGCCCCATGGCCCCCCAGGGCTCTGTCCCCGGAAAAGCCTCCCCAGGTCTGTTCCCCTGGCCCACTGCAGACCAGGCAGCTGCCCCAACCCGCTTGGCCGTCTGGTCACCCCCGTGGTGCTTGGTGCCTAGGGCCGGTCAGCAGATGGTTTGGGGGCAAGTGAGGGGCAGTGCCCAGCATCCTGAGCCCAGCAGAGATGGCTTCTCTGGAAGCACATCAGCTCCGGCCAGACTGGGCATTTCCTTCCACCAACCACTAAGGTTCAGGGCCAGGAGAAGGTGAGGAGCCTGGGGGGACAGGGGAGGGAGGCCCAGACCAGGGTCCTGCAGGGCCCACCGGAGGCAGAGCCAGTGGAGCTGGGGTGCCAGTGAGACCCCCTGGAGCCACGGCCATGGCAGGAAGAGGCAGCAGGAGCTCAGTTGTGGGGTTCGCTGGGGCACAATAGGAGGGAGACCCTGGCACCAGCCTGTGTGTGACCTCAAGCACGTTGCCAGCTCTCGGGGGGCCTCACCTCCTCTGTCGAGTGGGGGCTGTCTCCAGGCTCTGTCCAGCTGGGCCGGAAGCGGTTGACCTGCAGGGCAGGATCACGCCCGCCCCCCCCCACCCGGGGCGGTGCCCGGCTGCCCGGTGACACCCGCCGCAATTGCCTATCGGGCAGCCAGACCCTGCAGGCTTGTGGCTCATCGACCCCCACCTGTCAGCACCACCAGGGCCTCCCCAGATGCTCCCAGCCCCCCAGGGCCTGATTAGGGCATCGACAGAGCTGTGCTCACCATTTAATTAAGCATAGTTTAATTAAAAACCTGGGATCCTTTATTAGACTCTGTAATTGATTTAATTTCCTGTGGAATTCAGTGTCGAACCCTCTGGTGCCTGCGTCCCAGGTTCTGGGGGCGGGGACAGACCGACCGCCACGCAGCCTGAGCCCCGCAGATGGGCCCACGAGCCACCCTCCCTCCTCCCTACCCTCCCCCCTCCCCCTTTCCCACGCCCCCACACATGCTCTGGGCTTTGACACTTGCCGAGCCCACCAAGCTAGGGGCTCCTTGCAACCAGGAGTTTTCCCTGGTGGGAAAGATGGGCAGGGCCTGGCGGGCTGTGCCCCCGTGGACAACTGGGTTCTGGAAACCCTTCAGCTAGAGCTCCTACTGTGGCTCAGGTGTCTGTTGGTGCCCCTGGCCTGCGGGGAGACTGGGGTCTCCTCCAGGGATCCCAGAAGACGGCGACGCGTGTTCTGACTCAGTGGGCCTCTGGATGGGGAATTCCTGTCCGGTGCCCTTCCTGCCCCCTGCCCAGTGCACGAGACGGGAATGGGCCTGGGGGGCCAGACAGCCAGCTCATGTAGACTGTCACCTGCCCCACCACGAATCCCCCGAGGGCAGAGCGCCCAGTGGTGGCAGCACTGGGAAGCGGGGGACTCAGGAAAAAGGTGGGGGCTTGCACTCAGAGAGCGTTCCCTCCTCTGTCTCCTGAGAAGGCAGGAGTTAGGGGCCTGGGGGTCACCTATGAGGTTAAAACCCCTGGCACATCTGGGGGTGTCGTGGGTGGTGACCTTTCGTTATCTGAAGCCACGGAAGGACTGGGCATTCTTCTGTTCCATATAGGATGGCAACCTTGGACCACTGTCCTCCCAGGCCAGAGGGCAACTCTGGAGGGACAGCTGTCTCCTCCCGGATTGGGGTACATCTTGGGACCATCTTTTTTTTTTTTTTTTAAGATTTTATTTATTTATTTGAGAGAGAGAGACAGCACAAGCAGGGGGAGCAGCAGAGGGAGAGGGAGAAGCACACTCCCCGCCAAGCAAGGAGCCCGATGCAGGGCTCGATCCCAGGACCCTGGGACCATGACCTGAACTGAAGGCAGACGCTCAACCGACTGAGCTCCCCAGGCGCCCCCATCTTAACCGTTTTTAAGTGCACAGCTCAGGGGTGTCAGTCACATTCACACTGTTGTGTACCGTCCCCTCCATCCGTCCCCAGGATTCTCCACTTTCCCAGACTGAGTCTCTGTCCCCATTGAACACAGACTCCTTCCGCCCCCGAATCGGTGGGTCCGACTCCCCTGGGGCCTCCCGGGAGTCGATCCTTAGGGATTGGTCCCTCTGCACTCGGCTGATCTCACTTGGCACTGTGTCCTCCACGTTTATCAGTATTGTAGCCGGTGTCTTTCTGGGATGATAAAAATGTTCAAGTGTATCCACAGATACACTAAAAACCACTGAATTGTCCACCCCTACTGGCGAGTCGTACAGCGTACGAATTACAAACGGAGTGCGGGCCAGGCTGCCTGCCTGCCTTCCGTCCCGGTCCGGCGAGGGGCTGAGCTTAGAAATGGAGGTTATGGGTTCTCTAGCCGGTTCCCACTGGCGGAGGCACACGTGAGGCTCTCCTGTGATGAGAAGCTTCTAGAAACTCTGGACACCGAGGACCAAGCCAGCTTTGCTCCCGGCTGGGACCCGCCCTGCCCTGGCATAGCCCCTCCGCGGTCTCTAGCCCCCACCCCACCTGGCATCTGAGCCCCCTCAGAACCGTGCAGCTCTGGCCTCCCCAGCAGCATGGGGAGCCTTCCTGTCACTTGTCACAGCAGGTCCTGCTGTCACCTCGTCCCAGTCATGGCACTCACAGCGTAATGGGCCCCATCCGCTCCGGGGCAGGCGACGACCTGAGCAGAGCCCTGGTGCTTGGCCGGTGCCAGCTTGGCCGGACCTCCTCCTGGCCCATGCATGCCAGGCCGTCCCCACGCACGCCAGGGGCAGCTGTGGGCTTGTGCCGTTGGCACAGTCTGCAAAGTTCGAGTGTAACATAGGAGCTGAGAATCACAAACCGCTTGCTTGCTCAAATGTGCCTCCAGAGTTTGAACTAAAGAATCCTCACCTGTGCAGAGGGCCGGAGGCACGGCGGGGGGGCCCAAGGGCTCCGGGCTTCGAGGCCCAGCCCCGCCATGCCCGGCCCCACAGGCCCTGCCCCGCCCACCCCTGCCGGCCCCACAGTGGCTCCCTGCGAGGTCAGGGAGAGTCCCCCAGATGCCCGTCGTCCACCCCGTGTGCGCCGTGGCCCTTCCCCCGGGCCGAGTCCCAGCCGCAGTTTATTCTGCCTGTTTCCTGTCGTAACACGACGGGCTGTGCTGTGCCTTATACGTATTGACTTTGCACTATTTTACTGGTTTTAACTTAATGACTAGAGACCCCAAACAAATAAAATTTCCTTTAAAAACTGAGGGAGATCAATGAGTGGGACTGGAATCACTATTCTATGAGCTGAAGGGATGGTCCCCTGGGCCACTTGGAGTCATTCATTGCTCAGGGCCAGGGGTCCCCAGGGAATCAGGAGGGCATCCTGCCGTGGGGGCAGGGCGTGTGTGCCTGGGGCCGGCGAGGGTCCCTCCTAAAGCAAGACCCCTGCCTATTCGTGGTGAGGCCATTTGGAAGCCTGTCTCCAGGTCGTAAAACAGAAACTCTAAACATTATTCATGTTTCCAAGCCTCCCGGCGGCCTCTACGCTCAGTGACCTCAGAGGGTGACCAGAGGAGTCCCAGGCAGGCCAGGTTGAGACATCCAGGGAGGAGAGGGCTCCTTCTGAGCTTGGTTCCCCTGGGCAGCCGCTGGGTGGGGGCTGGGAGATGGGGCTGCCTTGGTTCGGGAAGAAGTGTCCTGCCAATGACCCCCTCTGGGAAAGCAGGGGCAGCGTGAGCAGGGGCCAGCCCGGGACGGACACCCCAGCCAGCACCCCGGCCCTGGGTGTGGTCGCAGATGCTGGAGGCCTATGGAAATGCTCTAGCACAAAGGCCCCCAGCCCACGTGCCGTGGGGGTCCCCCCTTCCCTCTCTGATGGGCTAGGGGCGAGGTGGGTGGGAGCCTGCAGCGCAGGGACAGGGCCCCTCCCACTGCTCCTCCCACTGGGTCTGGAGGCCGCCCCATGACCTTGTTGCCTTTCCAGCTCCAGCGTCTCCCAGGGGTCCCAGGCGAGCAGCCACGCCAGTCCATTTTGGGAAGGGGAAGCCAAGGCAGGCTCTGGACAGGCAGTCCCAACTCTGGCCCTTCCCATAAGACCTGGAGCTAAGACTCCTGCCTTCCAGGGCTGCAGGCTTGTGGGCCCTCCTGGGACCCCCAAGGTGCTTGCTACTGCAGATCTGTGTCCTCAGAGTTGATGTGCAGGCAGCCGAGCCACAAGGATGGGCACAGGGAGAGGAGGGAGAGGGGTAGGGCGGGGACAGGGAGTGGCCACTTCCAGACCTGCCTGCAGCCCTCCAGGAGGGGAGGGACGGGCAGGTCCTCCCGAGTCTGAGGCCCAGAAAGTCCCCTTCTCGTCCCTCCCCAGGGTCAGGGTCAAGCCGGGGCAGGCTCTTTCTGGGGTAGGCTCTCTCGAACACCCATTAGCATCACTTGGCAAGGTTTGGGCCCAGCCGGTACCAGTTATGGGAAATCAGAGTCTCTGAGGCGGTGAGGCTGGCCCAGAAATGTCCCCAAGCCTCCACGGGTGGGGTTAGGATGTGCTCTGCTTCGGCCAGCCTGGGAGCCCCGCCCCTCAGGCAGCAACACGGGTGGCAGGCCAGCGGCCCATTCTGCTTTTTGCTCACCAACCCTAGCCCGTTCTCCGGACGGCTCCTGGGGTTGGTGAATTCGGACAAAATGCCAGTTTCCATTTGGGGACATGGACCGTTTCTGAGCAGGGGCTCTCTCCTAGACCTTCGTGGGGTGCCCTGTGCCCCCAGCAGCTAGAGTCTCTGTTCCACAGCTGTCTGCGTGGCTGCATTCCGGTTCCCAGCACAAGCCTGCGGGCTCTTTGAGTCCCACCAGCTCCCGCATGCTAGGGCTCTCGGCACCTGTCGCCCTCCTGCCCGGACACTCGGCCCAGAGGCAGGGTCGTTAGAGACATCAACCAGGACATGATCTCGGGAGTCCAGTAAGAGGCACAATGAAGGGCTGCCGTGCCGGTGTCCCTGCAATGAGGGGACCGTTGACTCAGGGCCCAGAGTGTGAGATGGCCCCCGGGTGGGGCCAAGCTGGGGGATCGAGGGAGACAGAGGAGCCAGCAGGCTCCCAGGCCGTGCCTGCTCTGGGCAGAACGCCAGGGCCTTGAGCCCAAGACCGCAGAGGCTCCCACCTGGTGTGGGCTGTTCTCTCCTCAACCACCCATCCGGGGCCCTGGGTGGCGGTACAAGCTGGCTCTAAGGGGTGCTGCCTGGCTCTAAGGAACATTCCCATTTCCTCTTCACAGACATCACTCCCAGACCTTGTATCCGAGCCCTGGAAGGTTCTGGAGCCGGGGATGCCCTTCCCAGCCTCAGTCCACAGGTGGGACCCTGGCTTCCCCTCACCTGGTGGGGAGCCCCTTGCTCCAGCTGCCTGCCCCAGGGCCTAGGGACAGAGCTGGTGTGGCTCTGTCCGAGGGGCTTGGCCCCTGCTCAGAAGCAGGGTGGCACCATCGTCCACGTGGGCACAGACGAGCATGGGAAGGGCAGGGCTCCTCGGCGCTGGCCAGCTGACCCAGCGGCCAGGCACTCACATGAGTGAGGATTTGGGCACCTGGCCTCCTGCTGTGGTGCTGGGCAGCTCTGGGCAAGTTCCTCCCCACTCTGGCCTCAGTTTCCCCAGATGTACAATGGGGTGATGACGCCCAGCTGTGAGGAGTAAAGGGAGTGACATGAGAGGAAGGGTCAGGTGCCAGCTTGTCTGTCCCCAGAGCAGCCACTTAGGGTGAGGGGGTTCCCCAAGGTCAGGCTCACCAGGAGGCACCCGGCCCTGCCCGCCCCCTCCTCACCAGCTCCCCTCCCCTCGTGCCGTGTCGTCAGGCCTCAGTGGGCAGCACACTGGCCCGTCGACTTGCCGATGCCCCGCTCAGGACCACCTCCCGGGCAGGCAGGGAAGGGAACTTTCCAACAGGACTAAGGGAGGTCCCTGGGGTCCCCAGAGCCAGGGCCGGGATGACAGGTCGCCCTCACGTGTGCACATGTGATGCGTGTGTGGGAGCGTGCACACGTACACGTGATGCGTGTGGCTCGCGTGTCTACTGTGTGGACATGGGAGCGTCCGTCGGGGCCCACGTGCAGCCCTGGGAACAGCGAGAGGGCACCGGCAGTCGCCCTGTCCCGGGCAAACCCCACACGTCTGCACCCGGGGCACTGAGCGGGCACACTTGGGCACTGCCCCCACCAGCCAGCACCCCCTCCCGAAAAGCGGTTTCATCTGACGCTAGCGCGGGTGGGAGCCCCGCCTGCCAGATGTTCCCCAGGGTCCGTTGTTCCTGCCTGCCATCAATTATTTAAGGGGAGGGATCCCTCTTTTCTCCACAAAGCAGTGGCAGCCAGGGCAGCAGGCTCGGGTTACCTGGTCTGCAGGTGCCCACTCGAGACGTGCGGGACTGGGAGGGGCTGGCCCAGTGCATAAAGGACACGGCCGTGTCAGGGAGTTGCCGCCGGCCCCAGGCAAGCCTGGCAGGGCCCTCGGGGTTCCTGGTGAGCCCCTCTCCGCCCTTGGCTCTCACGTCCCTGTACTCTCGACAGCCTTCTAAGGGGCCCCTGGGACAGAGAGGGAGGAGGCAGAGGCCTGGGAGGCGGCCCACCCAGCCTTCTCTCCACTCGCAGTGCTCCCCCCACCCCCAGGACCAGCATATCTGGGGGCACGCTGTTAGGGCGGCTTTGTGGCCCTGGGGGCGGGGTCCTCTGAGCCCGGGCTCAGGGCCTGCAGGACCGGCTGGCAGCAGGTGGTGGGGCACGCAGGGCAGGTACGCACAGACACACCGTCTGGTTCTCTGCTTAAGCCAGAAGTTGCCTGTGGTCACACACGAGATTCAGGCCAGGAAGGGTCGTTAGGGCTCAGCCCTGCCCCGCAGCTTCCATGGCAGGAAGAGCAGTGGGCCGCGCAGTCTCCCAGTGGCCTGTGGCCGAGCCCGGATGTAGAGCCATGATGCCCGGAAGACCACAGGCACAGTGACCGAGGCAGTGGGTTCTTGGAGTGGCCGTGGGGGTGGTCCTGGGTTCTGGGTGCTGCAGACCACGGTCTGAGATCTCTGTTGAGGGTCAGACCTGAGAGGCCAGATCTCTCCAGTTTCACAGAGCAAGGGGACATGGCCTGGGGAGAGGAGCGGAGCCCTGGGGCAGAGCACCAGGCTCAGGTTCAAGGCCAGGTCCCCAGGCCGCTGGGCCTCCAGGCTCTGGCCGGCACCTTGGGGCAGTCCCCACTCAGAGGCCACCTCATGCCTGGCAGGTGCTGCCCTGGGTGGTTTTCACAGATGGAAACTGAGGCTCAAGGGCTGGGGTATGACGATGTGATCAGGGCAGGTGAGGGACGGGGCTGGAGCCCAGCATGCTGCCTCCACCCCCTGAGCAGCCCGGCGGGCGGAGACGGCACCTGCAGCCAACACGGCCCCCGCAGCAGGAGGACCCCACCCACGCTGCTCCTTGTCTGGCCTGTCACCGAAGCACAGACAGGACAAAAGGACACAGGTCCTGCTCCTTGTGGGTCCGATGTCTCGACATCCGATCAGGCTGGTCAGGCCTTGTCAGTGCCCATTCGCTGGGACCTCTCCGAGGTGCCTGAATTATGCACGAGGCCAGCCGTGCGGGTGGCAGATGGCAGCGCACTCAGTAACCGGAGCCTGGGACAGGAGGCCTGCCCGAGAGGAGGCACGCCAGCGCCCCTCCCACCCCGCTCCCGGGGGTGGAGGACACGCACAACGACCGCCTCCTGTCCCTGGGACTCTGCTGGGAGGGACCAAGCCTACAGAATGTCTTTAATTCCTTGTTTGTGCTTTCAGTGGTGGACGCCGTGTGGGTCCTCACAGAGCTCCGATGGGGACCAGGGTGCTCCAAAGGACGGGGCCCGGCCCCAGCCTGAGGAAGGGAGCCGGCCCAGGCCTGGGGTCTTCTGAGCTGTGCTGGCACTAGCTGGGTGGGCGGGGTGGGGCTGTGGCTGGGGACACAGGGCCCAGATGAGCCTGGGACTGGGGGACCCCATACCCAGCTGTCTGACACCCACAAGATGGTTTTTCTGGTGGCAGCCTGAGGACTCTGCACGCTTCCCCCGAGGACTCAGGACGGCGTCACTGGGCAGAGCACAGTCTCGGCCTCCCCCTGCCCCCGACCTGGGCAGCCGGCCCTCCTCACTCACTCGCCCCACACCAGGAAGGACTTCCCCACGCCTATATGCCCACAGGTGATGCCAGACACCCCCCCCCCCGTACGCTTGGCCCCCCCGGGGGGGCAGGCTGAGCGTGCGTCTCTGCAAACAATGATTTATTTCAGAATTAAGTGTATTACACCGAGAACTTGCCAGTTCCGTCCCGCCAACGTGCACAGGAAATCTGGCTAATTAAATATATTATGCAGTGTAGCTTTGATTGTTGGGAATGAATCAGTTTAATTACGGTGAGCATCACACATCGTAATTAACGTTACAGCTCTAAATCGGAGATGGGGCTGTTCTGCGCCCCTCCCCCAGCACAGGGGGACGGGGGTCCCCCAACACCCAGGCCCCACATACCCCTCTGAAGGTCTACCCGCAGGCCCCGTTCCGGACAGACGGGCCACAAGCAGACTGCAGGGGCAGTGGCGGGGCTCTGGGTCCAGTCCTGCCCCTTATTAGAGGGGTCCCGCCCTGTAAAACGGGGGTCACAACAGAAGCAAGCCCAGAGATCCAGTGGGAGGGTCCAGGAGATGCACAGAATAGACTCTACACAGGGTCTGAGCTCAGCGAGCCAAGCTCTGCTTTCCACAGAGTTCCTGGCGTCGCAGAGCTGACATTCCAGCGGGGGGACAGACGAGCAGAAACCTAAGTGTCGGGGTGAAAGTCAAGGCCGTGGTGATGGAGGAGAGCAGGCCAGGGTGCTGATCCAGGCCAGCGGGGAGGCGGTGACCTGAGAGCCGATTCCTCAGTGAGAAGAAGGAACCAGCCACCCAAGGCCCTGGGGGCAGGAAGCGGCAGGTGCAAAGGCCCTGAGGTAGGGACAGGAGGCACCTGAGGAGGCGGGTGGGGTGGGGTGAGGAGAGCGGGGCCACCCTGGACCCTCTGTCCTGGCCAGCCTGTCACCCGCCTCCTCCCCGAGTAGCACCAGCACACGGTGTCTCTTCACTGTACCCCTCGTCTCCGCGAGGACTTGCATGCGGCCCAGGATGGGTCTGGCCCTGACCTTTCGGCCGCCCAGGACTGCCTGCATGGGAACAGGGCCCAAGAGTGCCTCGGGAAAGGTTGGCCACCCTCACCCCAAGTATGTCCCAACCTCCTCACTTGTTCCTGCCCCTGGAAGTATCTGCCTCCCGTCTTGGGGGCCCCTCATGGAGGGACGGAGCCATACCCCAGAAGTGCCCTCTGGGGCCTGTTCTGGCTTGGGACGAATGGCAGGGGCCCTTACCCGACTTCCATTTGCCCTGGGGCTGGGCGTCGGGGGCCCCAGACAGAGGCGCCCCCTCCTAGCCTGAAACCCCACCCACCATCACAGAGCCTCCTGGTGGGTCCTGAAGACCCTTCCCCTCCCGGGGGCCTCTCACCAGCAAGCACCCTGTGATCAGCTCGGAGAGGGGAGCATCCGTCTTCCCCACGTCTCCAGGGTCCAGCACCAGGCCCTGCTCCCGCGGAAGCATGGGCCATCTGTGGGATGAGAGTGGGCGTGTGGATGAAAACGAGGGTGTTCAGGGGTGTCTACCAAAGCCCCTGGGGGTGGGGACTGCAGGCCACCCATTCCAGCATCCTGCTTGGGGTCCGGGACCTGAACTCCATCACAGGCCCTGCCGGGAGGGACACTCACTCTCGGCACGCACTTTCCCACACGGGGGGGGGGGGGGGGGGG
>NW_024424119.1:58962826-58979815 GCF_017311325.1 Ursus maritimus
GGCAACGTGTTCATGGGACCTAACCCGGCCAGGGGTCCTGCAGCAGAAAGTTCTCAAGGTTGGGGCCATCCTGCCAGGACAGGCCCCCCAGGGCAGCGAGTCAGGGGCCAGGCGGGGCCAGGGAGAGCCGTGTCCGAGAATACCCAAGCAGCGGGGCGCCGTGCGCAGGGCAGCCCACAGCCTCAGCTCTGTTTTAATTTCATTTCCCTGACGAGCATGCAGGATCGATGGCTGGCCGCTTGCAAGGTGCCCCCATTTGCATACTTACAGGAGGCGCGTTGGGGAGGGCGGGCTGGGGCGGGGGAGGGAGGACGTGCCCCCGGCTGAT
The DNA here is from genome assembly GCF_017311325.1 of Ursus maritimus. Lineage (NCBI taxonomy): Eukaryota > Metazoa > Chordata > Mammalia > Carnivora > Ursidae > Ursus > Ursus maritimus. Next base: position 58,963,155 of record NW_024424119.1, read on the forward strand.
TGAAGCCAGGCTCCTTTTTGGCTAAAGGGAATTTAATTTCTGAGAGCTCAGAATAGATTGAGCCCGCATCCCATCGGCGGGAGGGGCCTCTGAAAAGGTGTCTTTAAAGAGGCGACGCGTGTTGGGTCCGTGTCACCTCCCTTCAGCGTCCCTGCCCAGCCCCTGGTGTCGCTGGAATTATTATTGATTTTCAAATGCTAGAGGCTTCCCAGTCTTCTGGAGAAAAGGGAATTTGATGCCTGTGAAGGTGACAGGTGGGCTGTCCCATGACTCCCCCATTTCCCTAAGAACCTGGGGTGCAAGGCCCCCCATCCCCCTGCAGCACACCACCTCCCACGGGGCCCACGACAGGTCTGGTCCCCAAGAGGTCAGGAAGGTGTGGACCTCGCCTCTGGGCTGCCCTGGGAAGGAAGGGGTGCTCACGGGGAGAGGCAAGTCTGAGGGGCACCCTGGGCCCCAACAGTCTGCTCTGGCCTCCACCATTAGCCCTCGAGCCGGCCGATGGCCACCCAGGACCTGGGCCCCAAGAAGGGGGGAACACACGGCTGAGGGGCATGGACAGCACTTCTGGGAGGCGTTATTCTTGGTACCCGGAGTGCCCGGAAGGCCGTGAAGCGGGGCCCCCAGCACCTGGAATATCAGACAGCAGTTTCAAATGCTCGCAGGAGGGTTTCAACAATGCAGGGCAAGCCTTCCGCCAAACACCGAGCCACGGCTAAGACAGGCGAGCGGCAAAGCAGGTAGCGAGAAGGAGCAAGGCCAAGGCCCGATGGGAAGAGGCCCGGCCCCACGGGGCTCATGGCGCACAGTTTTCTTTGATTGCTTCTTCACGCTTTTCTGTATCTTGGAGATCTGGGACGATAGGCTTGCTCACTTCAGCCGTCAGGGGACACACAGGAAATGAATGCGTGGCAGCCACCCTGTGGCCGCTCCCCAAACGGCCACACGTGGGCCACCCGACACACGGCACCTCCCGCCCTGGTCGCACCCCTGAGAGACACGACAACTGCCCTCCACAGAAAAACATGTACACAAGTGTCCACGGCGGCCCCACTCACAGTCGCTAAGGGGAACAGCCCACGTGCCCACCCACAGATGACGGACAGACAAGAAGGGCACAGCATTCAGCCACGAAGGGAAAGACCCTGACGTGCTCAGCCCAGCACCGTGACCCTCGGAGGCATCACGCCCGCGTGAGGGGTGACGCCCCGCATTGTGTCAGCAGGCCACGTGGCTCACGACGGGCACGGGCATGCGCGGTGGACCCCCCTCACCTCTCGGGGTCACAGCCCTTCCTTCCTGTGATGAGAACTTTGAAGACCTACTCCCTCAGCAACTTCCAAACACAGGATAGCGTTAGCTGTGGTCGCGGGGCCGTGAGTTACGCCCCAGCGCTCGTCCCGCTCTACACAGAAGCGCGTGTCTTCTGCCACCTCCAGCCTCCCAACCCCCACCTCTGGTAACACCGGTCTGTGCTCTGCTTCTATGCGCTCGGGGTCTTAGGACCCTCATACAGGTGGTATCCCCTGGCGTCTGTCTCTGTGGGACTCATGGCGCCAGCGTCACGCCCTCCAGGCGCGTCCACGGCGTTGTAAGTGTCAGGGTTTCCTTCTTTCTTGTGGCTGTGTCGTATTCCACCGTATGGCTCAGAGCCACGTCTTCTCCACCCGTCCATCCGTGGACACGCAGCCTGTTTCCACGCCCGGCTTCTGTGAACATGGGGTGCAGACATCTCTCCGAGACCACGGTTCCCCGTCCTTCAGATAAATACCCAGCAGTGGGTGGGATCGCTGGGTGGTTGGTGTTCTAGGTCTCGCTTCTCCTGCAAGCTCCATGCTGTCTCCCGCAGCGGCTGCCCCAGCCTGCGTGCCCCCGCCGTGCTCCAGGGCCCCCTTTCCCCGTGCCCTGGCCGACACCTCTTGTCCGTGTCGTGACGGCCTTTCTAACCGGTCCGCACGCAGGCGGCTTTTCAGCCGCTTCTCTCAGTGGCTAATCACACCTAAGCTGCCTCCACTGGTTCCCTGGACTCTGGGCACGTTTCTGTTTGCTGCTGAATAGTATTCCGTGGTCTGCAGCGACCGCGGCTCACGTGTCCGTTCTGTCCGCCTACCCAAGGGCATCTCGGCTGGCCGCGTCCCACTCTCGGCGGCCGTGAATAGGCATGCTCCAAATAGGCGTGTGCGGACTTCCGTGCAGACATGAGTTTTCAGCTCCTTTGGGTAAAAACCAAGGAGCGTGATCGTGTGGTGAGAGTCTGTTCAGCGGAGCAAGGAACTGCCGAGCCGTCTCCAGGGGTTCTGTCTGGCGCGGGGAGCGCGTCCCTCTGTGGACCGCGGTGATGGCTGCGCGGCCCCTCGAACCCCGTGGACACCACGGGACGTGCACCCTAAGTGGGTGAATTGTACAGTATGTCAGTCGTATGTTGGTAAAGTTGTTTTGTAAAAAAGCAGCAGCCCCAGCTGGTGGCAAATCGGGGCGGCAGAGGGTCAGTGTGTCTCCTCCATGGGGCAGGGGCACCCACGGGGGCAGCGGGCCAGATGGGGCGGCCCCTGGGCAGCCCCGTGCCTCTGCCCTGTGGGGCCCCCGGGAGCCGGCCGGGCGCAATCAGGGCTGGTGACAAGCTTAAAGGCCAGATTGAAAGCACTGAGGGGCCTCCGTGGGTCGAGGTCAATAAATCTTGCCGGCCGCCCGCTCGGCTCGGCAATCTGTCCGGCTGCCTTTCAAGGGCCCAGTTGCTCCCCATTACCTCGGGGGAAGAGCCACAAATCACTGTGACAGACCAATCAACAGGCCGGGAAATTTTTATACACGCTGCCTCTTGAAGGATGACCCTCCCTCAGCAGCACATCAGAATAAATCTCTTCAAAAACTTTCCCCACACCCGCCTCCCCCGCCCCGCGGCTGGGGGCCCGGCCCCGCTGCCGTCCCACCGGCTCCCGCCCTCGCGGCCCGGCCTGCGCGCACCGGGGGCTCTGCCACCGCGGCCCTGACCAGGGCGACCGCGTGTGCGGCCCGCGGCTCCGGCCGGCCCGGGCCCCTTGCTTCAGCAGGACGAACGAAAGCTTTATGAAATAATTCATCGGAAACTTAAAACACTCAGACACGAGAAATTGCAAATGGGGAAATATGATGGATTGTGGGCTGAGAGGAGGCGACTTGCTCGGGCAAAATTGATCCCTCGGAAAATGGCTTTGTCTGCTCTGAAAAATGGGCCATATCCTGCCGGGGCTCGAGAGCCGTAATCCCGAAAATAATTTGCTTTTGATTTCCTCTCAGTCTCGGCCGCGCCCACCCCGTGCCCGGTGGCGCCCCGTGTTTCCTGCTCAGCTTGCCCCCCAGGCCACAGTGCTCAAAACGAAGTGAAGGAGCCCGTGGTCACCTGGTCGTCTCCTGCGAGAGCGTGCAGAACCCCCTCCTGGGTGCACTGAGTGCCATTTCAATCAGCACCAGAACCAAAGGGGCCACCCCGGACCCCTCCCCTACAGACGGGGAAACTGCGACCAGAGGGGAGGGTGGTCAGGAAGCGTTGGAAATAGATGTACACATAGGGAGAGCTCGGCTTTGTGCACGAGCCCCGGACTCCAGCCTGCATGGGGACGCCCTGGAGGGTCGGGCAGAGCGGTGTCTTGGGGGCTGGCAGGCCAGGGTACTCCCCCCGAGTGCCAGCCTGCCTGGAACTTGTGAGGCTGTGGACCCCTGCTCGTGCCCAGGCCCACCGAGTGGGGGTCTCCAGGCTGGGTGAGGCGGCGGTCCCTTGCTCTCCTGGTGAGCCACGCCCAGCACGTCCCACGGGACCACATCGCCCCTGGGTCTGTGGGCCTCCCCTGGGGGCCAGAGTCGTACATGAAGGGCTGCGGGTCTGAGCCCGGGAGGGTTTTCGCCCCCCGTGCCCTCCTTCTTGTGGCAGCCTTGTTTCCAGGCATTCGGGGGCAGCTGCCTGCAGAGCTCTGAGCGAGGGGCGCCGGAGCCCGGGCCTCTAGAAGCAGGTGCCCAGAGGAGGCCGGTCAGGTCGCCGGTGGAGAGGTGGCCTTCCCCTCTTTCAGGTAGCAGCGTCTCTCCGATGCCACTGCCCTGCGCTTCTCCTTGGGGGGAAAGCACGTGGGACCAGTCACAGGGAAGACATTTCCTGGAGGAAGAAAGGACCAGAGGGCAGGCAGCTGCCTCATGACCCTGTGGAGGCCAGGCCTCTTGCCTTGTAACTGAGCACCCCACTACCACGTCCCCGCAGAGGCCCACGACGGCGGCAAACCCTGCTCGGGCCACTGAGCTCCGGGAAAGGCTGCCTGCTGGCGAAGGTGTCCGCGCCCTGCTGGAGACGTGAAGCCCGGGGGATCAGCCCTTCGCCGTGCTCACGCAGCCTGGAAGCAGAGCCCGTTCCTGCCCCCCTGTCAGCTCTGGGGCCTGCCGCACCCGCCTCCTCGGGTGGTCCGTGCGGTCGCCCCTCTCCAGCAAGAGCTGAACGCGGGACGTGTCTAGGAGTCTTCCGGAAAGAGGTGACCGACTATAAGCCTTCCCAAGCGGTTCCCCGGCAAGGTCGCGTGCAGGCTGAGTTTGACCCTCGAGGTCAGGCAAAGCCTGGCATGGGATTTGTTGGTTGATTGAAGCACTGGACCTGCCTCAGGCCCAGTACGATAGAGACCCCCCACCCCGCACCCCAGAGAGCCTGGCAGGACGGGGGGTTCAAACATCCCCCTCCCATCATCTGGGAAGGAAGAGACATCCCCCCCCCCCAGCCGGCCCTGGAAGACCCATCCCAAGGGCACACCGCTTCAAGGCCGCCATGTTTCTGGGCACCTTCTCCCTTGTGGTGGGGAGGGGACGTGCTTGCCACACTGTGGCCTGTGTCCATCCCTGGTCTATCCCAGGGAAGCCGGTGCACAGGTGGCCCACAGGCATATTTTTCAAATGACTGATGAACTCAGAGCCCTTGTCTGGGCCCCACCTCGCCTGCTTGTAGCCCTGCCTGCCTCCGTCCTCCCCCCGGCCTCTACTGGTCCTCGCTGGTGGCGGAACCGGGCAGGCTCTGCCAAAGCCTACTTCTCAACTCAGCTGAGGTCACGGGTCGCCCCCACGTTCAGACGTCAGCTTGGAGGGGAGGGGTGGACGCGGTGCATGGACAGCAGGACAGGCTCTAGGGAGCTGGGAGCTAGGAGGGGCCAGGGTCTCCCCCACAAGTCTCGGTTGGGATTGCCCGCGCCCCTCACTGGGACTCGCGAGGCCCCACACAGCCTGAACCTGAGTGAGAGGGGCAGGGTGGTCTGCGCCTGGGCTGCCAACAGTGTCAAATCCATTTTGGGGAGATGCAGCCTCCAGTGGGAGCCCCACATGTGCCCCATCCCAGGGCTTCTTCCCGAGACTGGGGCCCGGCATTCACAGACAGGAGGTCATGAAGGCCAGGCTGGGGGCAGGTTACCCAGAGCCGGCTGTGGCCAGGTATTCCCAGGACTGCGTGCTGTGATGGTGTGGAGTGAGGACCGCGGGCAAGCTGGGGCATCCGGGGAGCAGCACGCAGGGCAACCACGTCCCAGGCTGGGTGGGAGCCCTGCTCCCCATGAGCCGCTCACATTTCTGGGTAACCCTGGGAAGAGGACGCCTGCCCTTGGGGAAGGAGGGCGGGGAGGAGAGGAGGGCCCGGGGTCAGGGGCTGCACAGCTTCCCCAGGGTGGGGGGCAGCAGGTAGCCAGGCCTGGGGCCACTCTGGCCTCTCTCCTCCCGGCCTTCACCTGGGGGGGTGGGGGCGGCGGCCGCAGCCTTGGCTGATTGTATTAGACAGACCATTATCGATCCGGCTCTGGTTTATCCCTGGTGCCTCATTTCAATAAACAGCAGTTTGAAGGAATTAGCAGGGGACTCCAGCTCTCTCCCGCCCCCTTTCTCCTTCGCCCCCGTCTTCCTTTGGATTTGTCAGGAATGGGAGATTTATGACGATCCGAGGAAGATTCTCATTTGTTGCTGGGATGCAGAGCCTGCGCGTGGAGGGCACGGCAGTGGCCTTGTTGTTTACGTGCCCTACACGGGCCGCGGGCAAGGCCTGTCGGATGGGGGCAGCACGGTGGAGCAACGGGGACATGTCATCAAACTGCCTGTTGACCCTTGGGGCCAGCCTGGGACGCGAGGGAGTAATCCCGGAGCCGCACTCAGGGATGTGGCCAGGCCTGGGCCGGTGGCTGTCACGAGGCCTAATTCCTCCTCTGCAAAGGTGGGGTAGATGCCAGATGTGGGGTGTGTGTGCGTGTGCGCGTGTGTGTCTGGGCATGTGTGAGCGCAGGCGTGTCTCTCTGTGTGAGTACACGCGTGTGCATGGGCACATGTGTGTCTATGCACGTGCACACGCATGTGTGTTTCTGTGAGTGCGCATGTGTCTGTGCGTGTGAGTACACGGGTCTTGCATTCCACATGCATGTCTATGCATGTGCACACACGTGTGTATCTCTGTGTGTCGGTGCACACGTGTATCTGTGTGTGAGTGCAAGTGTGTGTCCATGTCTGTGTGCACACGCACTGTGCCTACCATGTCATAATTGTGTCGCGTGGTCAATTTTCTTTCCTGTTTTCCACTCTTGGCAACAGACATTTTCCCAAGTTAGTCAATACTCTGAAAAATATTTTCTCAATGGCTGCAGAGTCCTCAGTGGATTGGTTGTAGCATAAAACCCTTAATAGTTTCCTGACACTTAGACGTTTGGGCGGATGCTATTGCTTTGCTATTATGAATACTGTTGCTAAAATGAGCCACGTGGGGTCCAGCCCCGAGCTCCCCCGGCCGCAAGCCTCTTCCTGGCACCCACGGGCCCCACGGCCTCCAAAAGCCTTATTGCCCCGTCATTCCCCCCCTTCCCAATAGTCGTCACAGAGTCTCCTGGTTGCTGGTCTCTCCCGCACAGGTGAGCAGGGCTGCGGGCTGGCAAGGCTGTGCTTGCCGACCACGTGTCCAGAGCGGTGCCTGGCACGCAGTGATTTTCTCATCGATTCTGACAATCATAGCCTTTTCCTTTTCTGTATTTTTTAAAGATTTATTTATTTGAGGGGCAGAGGCAGAGGGAGAGAGAGAATCCCAGGCAAATCCCCACTGGGCGCAGAGCCGACACAGGGCTCGATCCCACGCCCCTGAGGTCATGACCTGAGCCGAAACCAAGAGTCTGTCGCCCAACCAACTGAGCCACCCAGGCGGCCCTTCATCGTAAGCACCGTAGGTGTACGACTCACGGGCATCACGTGCGTTCACACTGCTGTGCAGTCGTCCGCTCCGTCCGTCTCCAGAACCTCCTCATGTCCCCCAGCTGAGCGTTTGTGCCCGTTGAACGCTGACCCCTCCCCACCCCGAGCCCCCGGTAGCCTGTGTCCTGCTTTCTGTCTCTGTGAATTCGACTGTTCTCAGTAGGTCTTAGAAACGAACCTGATGCTACGGGGACAGACGTTCGGCTGGGGAAGTGCTGAGATGCTCTCAGGCGAAGGCAACCCGCAGGGCGAGCCGAAGAACACAGCGCCGGGTTTTAGCGGGGCGTCCAGACGGTCACCTGACTGTGGCTGTTGGTGGCACCCGCTCTGCTCTCCGTCCCTCCTTTGTTCCCTCTCCCACGTTTCCAGCCTTCCTCCGTTTGATCAGATGCTTTTACTATTTCACTGTATCTCCTCCTTTGGCTCATTAGTGACGATGCTTTATTCTGTGTTTTTAGTGGTGGTTTTAGGGATTACACATCCCTGACTCACCACGGTCTACCTTCAAGGGATATCTTGCCGCTCCCGTCCATCGGAGCACCTCATTGTAGCGGACGTCTGTGCCCGCCCCTGCCTGGGCGCTGCAGTCCTGCGTCTACGTAGCGGATGTCTGTGCCCGCCCCGGCCTGGGCACGGCAGTCCCGGGTGTCTACATATGTCACACACCCTGTAACACATTATCACCACTTTTGCCTTAAAGAGTCAATTATTTAACAATTGTTTTATTAGAAAGAGAGCATTTTCCGTTACTCATACGGTTTCCATTGCCTGTGCTCTTCATTACTTTGTGAAGATTGATCTTTCTTGGGGAATACTTCTCTCTTTGTCTGAAGGATTTCCTTCAACATTTCTTGTACTGTGGGTTTACTGGTGAAGAATTCTCTCAGCTTTCTTAAGCCCCAAGAGCCCTTCTTTCACTTCAAGTTCGACAGAGACTCCCCCATCTGTAGAGTTCAACGGTGACGAATATTTTCGTTCGGAGCCTTCGAGGTGCCCGCACTGCTTCTGCTTCTGTCCTTTGTGCCCCTGCACGTACGTGCCCTTCCCCCTGGCTGCTTTCCCGGCACGCTCCTCATCGCTGGTTTTAAGAAATGTAATGAGCTTCGGTGTCATTTTCTTCATATTGCCTGTGTTTGGGGTTTGTGAGCTTGTTGGGCCTGGGGGTTTACAGGCCCCACCAATTCGGGGAAGGTTTTGGCCACTGATTCTTCCTGTACCTCACCCTCTGTCCTCAACCTTGAGGGCTCCAGCGGCAGGTGCATCATGGCCTGTTCTCGCTGTGTGTCTGCTGCCGGGTATCCAAGTTCATGTGCCACCTTCCTTTCTCTGGTGTCTACCTACCCCATGCACTGGTTTTTCCTCTCCAGAGATGCGATTCCAATCTGTGTCTTCCATGCCTTCCTTTACACGCTCAGCCTTCCCTCCTCCTCCTGGAGCGTAGGGAGCATGGCTCCAGCAACTGTCCCGACAGCCTTCTCGACTCCTTCTCTCACCGGCATCATTTCTGACTCATTTTATGGATTTTCTACTCATTCTGGGACATAGTGTCCTGCTACTTTGCATACCTGGTAATTTTTGCTTGGGTGCTAGACAGTGTCGATTTCACCTTGTCAGGGGAAGAGTACTCTATATCCCCGTAAATCCTCATGAGCTTCGTTCTGGGCTGTAAATTATTGGGAACAGTTTGCTCCTTTGGATGCTGGCTGCTGAGCTCTGTCAGTCTGTTTGGGGCTAATTTTGCCCCAATGCTGAGGTGTGTTCCACCTGACGTCCCGTGTCTTATAGGGCCTTTCCCTCAGGTTGGTGGACACGTCTAAACTCCTTCCAGCCCTGTGTGAGTTCCAAGGATTCCTCTTCCTCTGCTGTGGTTCTTCTCCAGCACAGGCTGGGCAGGCAGCCGGAGACTCTGGGGGATGCCCTGTGGCTCTTGGGAGGCCCCTCTGTCCGTGCAGCCTTCTCTCAGAAGACTGCTGACTCTCTTTGGGTTCCTCTCCCCACGGCAGGCCTGGCAGCAAGCAAATCATTTGCTTCCCACCTCCCTGGATCGTTGTCCCGAGCTGCCTGTCTTTCAACGTCAGACAACCATTGTTTCACATATATATTTTATACATTTTGCTGTTGTTTCTTTCTAGGTTGAGGGCAAATTCGGTTCCCATTACTCTGTCCTGGATAGAAGCTAAAGTCCTCTGATGATTCAATACAAATTTCTAGGTGAATAAATCTAGAAATGAATGAGTGATGCTCCAAGGGTGCTTTTGGCTGAGAGTTTTCCTCGTTCTCAGGTTGCTCATTGCCTAGACTCCATGAGGGCAGGTGGCATGGCCTGCCCTTCTCTGTGTCACAGTACGCGGCCCACAGAAGGCGGGCAGGGCTGGCCAGCTACGAACCGACCCAGGAAGTGCAAGCAGGAGAGCCATAGGTGTCAACACTTGTGAGGCGCTCGAGCTGAGCCCTGAGGCCTGGCTGCTTCCAGTCCTCACCGAACAATCCCCATGTTCAGCCCGAATCCTGAGTTCAAGCAATGGGAGAGTGGTGGTTTCCACCCTTGCCGGTTTCCACCTTGAAGCCCAGGAAGAGGGGCTGGAGGTCTCCCTGTCACTCTCTCATCTGTCCCGTGCAGATAACTAGGATACCCGGAGGGGCCCCTCCAACAGAGGCACAGGGCGTCCAGCCCCCAAGCACTGACCACATGGACGGGGTGCCAGCTGTGGTCTGCTGGGAAGCTCCAGAAGTCTGGGCTGGTGCAGCTCCCTCGAGGGGTCCAGGAACACACTGACTGCAGGCAGGGTTCATTTACTCCTGGCATAGAAATAATGACCTGAGTGTTGTACTGAAAGGGAATTCTAAAAGAAAAGTGGGTATCTCTGGGGCTTGTAGATTTTCCAGGTGTGTGTGGGGAGTCATGGGGGAGTCGTGGGGGCTCTGGTCTCCTGGGGATGCATCCCCGGCCTGTGGTCCTGAGACTGGTCCATCGATGGGGGCCTCATTGGATGGGGTGCCCGGAGCTCAGCTCAGTGCGTTAAGGCACCACATGGGTTATGGCACTGCATGCTGGGGGCGGGGGCGATGGGGGGCAGAGATCAGAGTGCCCACTGTAGGGAGACCAGACAGAGGGGGGAGGCTAAGGACGGGAGGAGGGTCCGTCTCCTCCCACATACTTTCTGAAGCCCCTGCCATGACCTCAGGGCTATGGCCCCTCATGAGAGACAGCAAGATCCTCGCGGGCACTGTGAGAGGGAGCCAGCAGAGCCATGGGAGCCAGCGAGGAGAGCGATGGGGGTCTTAGTCGTCCTCCGGGAAGGCGAAGGGGCTGGGGCAAGGAAGGGGCAGGCACGTGGGGGCTGCTGGGAGGAGAGGAGCCTCCGTGGGCAGAGGGCCCTGTGCCCGTTTCCACCTGCCTGCCCAGGCCGGCCCTGAGCCCCCGCGGGCGCAGTGGCCATTCCAGATGATGGATCGTGGAGGCTGTCCTGATGCAGCAGATGCGGGGCTGCACTTGGCCTCAATCGCTCCCCAGGGGCCCCGATCGATGGCGGCCCGTGATGAATGGCTCAGGATTGATTTTCACTTAATTGACAATTTGGTGAACCTGTTTGCAGAATCCCAGGTTGGGCCAGAGAGGGAGCCTCGGGGTATTATACGGTGGGGGTCGATGCTCCCTGGGCTGGGGTGGCCGCCAGGGGGCAGCAGAGGCCAGCCGGCCATGGGGAGGGGGCGATAGCGTCAGGCCTCACACCCCACCCCACCCCGCCCCCCTGCCCGGCTCCCCCAGCAACCCTGTGCCTGGGGCCTCATCGTTGGGGAGAGTGTGTACAAGGCTGCTTGCCCAGTTGGAATGGGGTTTTCGCTCTGGTCGGGAATCCCCCCAAGAGTGGGCTCAGACTGCAGTGATCTCAGAGGTGGATTGAAATCCCTGGGCTGGGATGTGATCCCAGCTCAGCCCATCAGCTACACCGCCAGGGTGCTGCCTCCGGGTTACTCTGACCCTCAGTTTCTCTTCTGAAAAGTGGAGCCACTCCAGCCTGCCCATCCCCCCACAGCACCCATTCTATCGCCACAGTGTCGGCCCCTCCCTGCCAGCTATCTTGCTCCCTCCCTCTCCTTGCCTTGACCTCCTTCCCAGTCCTGGGACAGGCCTAGGTCTTCCCACTTCAGGACCTTTGCCACTGATGTTTTCCAGCTGCAAAGCCCCCAACCCCTGGCCCACACACGGGTCCCCATCCACCCTCCCCGCTGCCCCGGGCAGGCCTTGCAGTGCTGACAACGGAGCCCAGAGTGGCCAGGTTGTTACCAGGACGACAGGAAAACAGGCCTCAAGCTCACCTCTGCTACCGGCCCCTGAACTCATAGTAACAGGACCCCCGGGTAATCCCCCGCGGGGGCCACCCAGACAAAAGCCAAATTAAGTCAACAGAATTGCAGCGGGGTGACCAGGAGGCTGGAATTTGCCCCCAGGAGCAAACAAAGAATGTCCCCTTCTCGGATGTAGGCTGTGCAGGGTCTGATTTCTGTCCTCCGCAATTTGATGCCACCCCAGGAGCCGGAGGACGGACCTCCCCTCCCCCACCAACAGGAGGGCCCCAGGCTCGAGGCTGGCACCCAAGGTCCTTGGCAGAGCTCCCCGCCGCTGAAACCGGCCCTTCTGCCCCCGCCCAGCCCCCACGCCTGCTCCCCAGGTGCTGGTGGATAGGACCAGGGCAGGGTGCCTGGGGGGAACTGGGGCACTGGGGGGTGAGCTCTGGGCTGTGGAGCCTCCCCAACTTCCCACATAGTAACCATGGGGCCCTGGAGTCTGTCTCCCGCCACCCCCAGCCTTGGATGCTGTTCAGAGAGGCGCTGGCCACTCTGGGGGTTTCAACCCGTGGATGTGGGAGATGGGGGAGGGGAGCAGCAAGCCTTTGACCTCCGCTGGAAGTGGCCTTGGACCTGGCTCCCTGCCCCCAGCCACTGAAGCTGCTGTGAGTTTGAGTGAGTGAGGGACGTCATTTCTGGGAGGCTCAGTTTACTCATCTATAAGTCGGGGTGATGGGCCCCACTGCAGAACTTGCCACAAGAACCCACTAAGATGTCCAGGGTCTCAGGCTTCCCCTGGTGCCTGGTGGAGTCCCGCCATGCGGCTGGTGGCCATGACTGCTGCTGGCGGTAATAGCGTCCTGGTTGGGAAGCCCCCACGTGCAGGCGTGAGAGTGTGTGGGATGCGGGATGGGGGCTAGGAAGCCCCTCCCCCCGGCACTGTTGGAAGAGGTGGCTGGTGAGCAGTAGGGGCTGAGCAAGCCTTTGGTCCTCTGTCCAAACCCAGTTTGTGAGAGCAGGGTGGGCAGCCAGAGCAGGGGCCCCTGGCCCTCAGGCCCACGGGCTTCAGTGGACAGAGGCCGCCTGGGGCCCCTGTAGTGACCCAGAGAGGTGGCCAGCCCACCCCCACTGGGCTAATCAGTACTGACCCAAAACCATCCATTCCCCATGGACCGATGCCTTGATAGTGCGGAAACTGCTAGAAATGCACGTGAGTCAACAGCCCCTCCACCTGGGCACTGGGGCCTCCTGCCGACATCCGGAGACACGTCTCTGAGGCCCAGATGCTTCACTCGGGAGAGCAGGAACGCTGTCAGCCTGGCCGTGAGGCCTTCGCAACCTGGGCCCACCCGGCTGTCGGGGGCACTGCTGTCAGTCCAGAGCTCAAGCTGGTGGTCAGGGAGCCTCTTAGAGGCTGCCGGGTCTCTAAGTGAGGACAGTCGTGTCCACCTTATAGAGGGGCACGTGGAGGCACGGAGGCGGCCCGGGCTCACGGTCAGCCAGTGAGGGGCAGACCCAGGGTCTTTGCAGATGTCATCAGTTAAGGATGTCAGAGACAAGCTTCTCCTGGCTTGGGGTGGGCACTACATCCAAAGGCTGGGGTTCTTCTTATAAGAAGGGGAGAGGGGCAGGCACAGAGCAGAAGCCCTGTGAAGAAGGAAGCAGAGACTCGGGTGATGTGGCCATGGGCCAAGGGATACCTGGGACCACCAGGAGCTAGGAGAGGCGAGCAGTTCCCCTCCTCTACAGCCACTGGAGGGAGGGCGGCCCCGTGGACATCTTGGTTTGGGACTGTGTCTCCGGAACCTGGAGAGAGTACGTTCCTGTTGGGTGAAGCTCCCCGGTCTGCAGTCACCGTTACGGGGTCCAGGATACTGACATAGAGCCCAGGTGCCTATGGCCCCGAAGCTGAGCGTCTGTGCCCCTTGTCGCCCCCGGACTCCGGCTCCGCACCTGCCCACGCCGGCGCACGGGAGCAAGAGGTTTCCTGACCCTCGCAGCATCCCTGGCGGGTTGGAGAGGCACGCTGGCGAAGACAGATGACACGCGCACACCTTCAGGTGAGTCTCGCTGAAGCTTCATGGGACCAGGGAGCCTCACGAGGCAACGAAGGCCCAGAGAAGCAGTCGACCCGCGTGTTTGGTGAGAGCGGACGGTCCTGGGGATCACGACAGGTCGAGGAGTGTGGGGGCTGCGTGGGGACCCGGGGGCCGCTGACCAAGACCTGCTGGTTCCAGGTCTTCCCAGGGTCCGCTTGCCTTTGGAGATAAGGGTGCTCCCACCCCCAGGTGTGGGGAGACTGCCTCTCACAGGAGGGTCTTGGACTGATTCAGGGAGACACTCCATCAGCTTCAAGTCGATGTGCCCAAGGATGGCATTCTGGAGCAGCGTGCCCTGAACCCCGCCGCCAGCCCCCTCCACCTCTCACCCCCTGCACTGGCCCCAGGCTGACCCAGCACGCAGGCTGGGACCCACCCCAGTGACTCCAAGTGCTGTGAGCCACATGCAAGGTGTCCAGGGAGCCAACGCAAAAGAGTGTGCCAGGCAGAGGACGCAGCAGGTACGAAGGCCCTGAGGCCGGAGAGTCAGAAAGAGGCAAGGCAATGGGGGGCAGGGTGGGGATGGGTGAGCTGGGCAGTGAGGGACTGGGCATTGGGCTGCCCCCTGGCTGGTCCGCCCACCCTGACAGCGAGCTTGCTGAGGGAAGGGCAGACCTCAGCGTCTGGGGCATCGAGGTGGCAGGTGTGAACAGACACCTGGGGAAGCAGGGGGTCACCTTTCTGAACATGCGCCCCGACAGCCAGGGCCTCTGTCCCAAAGCCTCATGGGCTAGCCTGGGCAGCTGTGGTCCAAGCTTGCTGCCCGTCTCAGCTGCATCCAGTCTGTCCAGCGAGGCAGCCATGCCCAGAGCCTGGGACCCAGAAGCCCCATGATAGACCCTTCCCCCTGGGCAGGAACCCTGAGCCCCCAGGACGTTGGCCCCAAGGGGTCCCTGGATCCCTGCTGGGCCACTTCCTGCCCCTCCTTCATCCCTGAGCTCAGCTCCCATGGCTGTGGGGGGCCTCAGGGGGGCAAAGGCACACTGTTTAGTTGGGAGTTACTGGTGTTCAAATGGGCCTCCTCCCACCCCTCCCACATGGGACTTTCCAGGCTCTCCGAGGGGCAGCTCTTCCGAAAGTAATCAGCCAAAAAGGCCTGAGTGCTTCATCAGCATAATGGAGCCCCAGGAAGCCTGGGGTTAGGGCTTTTGTCTCGGGAGCCAGAGCCTAAGCCCCAGCCTGGCGGGAACGTGGGCGCCCGAGACACCACCCTGAAACCCGAGCTCGGCTGCTCTGTGGACTTTGGCCCGGTTTGCTGGGCTTGGTGAGATTTCGTTCTGTGGCAGAACAATTTCTCCAGCACTTTCCCTGGGATCAACTCTTAACCGAGGCCATAAATCTTTTTGTTCCCAAATGCAGACCTCATTCCTTTTGGTTTCTGAGACAGACCTGCGCGATGCTCCGAGAGCGGGTCTAAAGTCCCGGGTGACTCTGTGAACGGCTTTCCTACCCTTCTGGGGTCAGGGGCTCACTCCGAGGGGACACCAGCCACCTTCCGCCCTGGGTCAGTTTGCCCTTGGCGCAGGCCTCCAGCGTCAACCCCGAGTGGGCTGGCAGGATAATGCTTTCTTCGCTGCTTCTAGAAGACACGATGCAGGAGCCTGGCGCGCAGGTCCAGCCCTCTCTGCTCAGAGGAAGTTTGGGCAGTCGTGGGGCCCAGCCTGACCGGGGTCAGCTGCGGCCCAGAGCTCAGCACGCACGTGCGGCGCTGTGCCAGCCGTCGGTGGCCGTGTCTTAGCTCCCCGGTTAGGACCCAGACTCAGAGGACACGGGGAAGCGTGGCTGCAGCAGCTGGCCCCAGGAGCCCAGGGGTCTGACCCCTGCCCCCCACGTCCCAGCAGGGAAGGTCCCCAGAAGTCAGTTCTGGAACTGCCCCAGGTCTCCCTGCACAGGCCCCGTCCCCTGCAAGTCCTCTGAGGACGGCAAGAACGGCTTTGTCCTTCTTACTTTGGAGATCTGCAGACATTTTAGACCAAGAGCCTAAACGCACACTGGCAGCTGAGGACCCAGAGGGACCTGGCTGCGCATCGGGCAGCAGGGTGCCACTGAGGGCCTGTCTCTGCCAGGGAGCTGCGTCCCCTCTGCCCGGCCGCCCAGCTGGCCGCCCCCCTCCCCGCTCCCCGCCAGGGGCCGGCAGCTGGTGGGGGGCAGCGGGGAGCCCCGCCTGGGGTCCCCACCACTCACTCCGGACAAGTACAGTGACCTGAAGCAGAGCCGGGAGCTCCAGCCTTTTCATCAAGAAAGATTTAATTTATCGGGAGTGCGGAGTCACAAATCATAGGCCTGGAGATTTATGGCCTCCAGGAGCGGAATTGACCACCAAGAGAAGGCAGCATTCCCAAGCTCCACACACTCCTTTAATAAAGTCGGAAATGTAAAATATGCCCGTCCCACACCGGGCGCCCTGGGCAGCGAGCAACGAGAGCGAGAGCGAGTGGTCATGTCGTGCTGGGGAAAGCGCCGTGGGGACCTCCCAGGCCCTGCAGGACAGGCCTCCGTGACCAGAGACAGCCCCAGAGCCTGGCCGGGGAGGTGGCAATTCTGGATGGGGGCGGGGGGAGGTTTGTGTCCCTGAAAGACTCCCCAGCTCTCAGCTAGGAGCCCCGCCCCTGGAGGGGCGTCCTGGAGAAGAGGGTACCGCTTAGGAAAAGGCCAATCCCTGCCCCATCCAGCCCTCCTCCGGAAATGCCGGTCCCGAGGCCAGGCCTCGTGGGCAGGCGTGTTCCTGGCAGGGACTTTGCGGGATCAGGCGGGGGTCCGAGACCCGACCCTCAGGGAGGGCTCCGGAGTCAGAGACTGGAGCCTAGACTCGAAGGCCCTCAGACGGTCAGGTGAGGAAGCTCTCCAGACACAGCTCGGGAAACTGAGGCCAGAGGGGAAGGATAGCTCAGCCGCAGGCTGCCCCAGCAGTCCCCCTCAGACACACAGACCCTCGGAGGGGCCGTGCCGGTGGGCTGGGCCAAGCGTCCCCTGGACGAGTCCTCCCGGCCCTCTCCTTCATACACAGGGCCTGCCTCCGCCTGGGGGTGAGGCTGCCACAGGGGATGCCGGCTG
>NW_024424119.1:58979823-58981488 GCF_017311325.1 Ursus maritimus
GGGGTGCCGGCTGCCTCTTCCCTCTTCCCTCCTGGGCCTCAGCCCATTTCTACCAGACAGTGGTGCCCCTCCCCGCCTCCAGTCGCCCAGCAGAGTTTATCTAAATGAAAAAGTTTAGGGTGTCCCTTTGACCTCCACCTAGCCCAGGTGACTTGGAGCCCCTCTGGGGGTGGGAAGCTTGGGGCCAAGAATTTTCTTCAGCAGGGAAATCAGAGAAGGGGTTTTCCAGTAGGAGCCGAAGGAAAGGCTGTGGTGGAGCAGGGGTGTGCCCGCCGGGCCGACGCGGGCGTGTGTGCGCACATGGGCACGGTGCGGTGTGAACGGGGGCAGACAACGCCCCGTGAGTGTGTGAAGAGCACACACATGTGCACACGTGCCCGGCTTCGCCTGCGGTGGGTGTGGATACCTGCGGGGAGACTCACCTTCCTGGGTCAGGCCTGCCGCCCTGCAGCGAAGACACCCCGGGCCCCCCCGCCCCGGACGGATCCTGCCCTGCCCCTGCCTCCCTGAGATGCCCAGCTGCTCCGGCCCGGGCAGGGCCGCACCCTGGCACCCTGGACCCTCCCTGTGGCTTCCCACCCCCTCCAGCTCTGGGACCACCCACTCGTCCAGCCCCTGCCCCCCCACCCCAGCACTCTACTTAATGTCTTTCTCATAAGCAGTTTTAAATTATAAGCCTAAATGAGGTCTATAAATTTGACTTCATAAAATTCCACGCACATCATTTTCTAGCAGAAAAGGCTCTCTAAGAAATATTTTCCCTGAGACCCCCTGCGTCCCCTCCCTTTGCAATATAACATTTATTCTAATATTAAAATGGCAGGTGTTCTATAAATCGTGAGTCATTAGGACTCACCATTGATTTTCCCTGCAGCCTCTAGCCGGGGTAGAAGCCATGTGCGGATATCAGTCTATTCGATTGAGATTCATACCCTATTTGGGGGTCAGAGAGCGAGGCCCTGCGAGCTTGAACTTCTATCAGCCTAAAGCTGATCAATACTTGGAGATATATTAGGGCTGGCCGCTCACACAGATTAAGTGGCCATAAATACGGGGGTGGGGGTGCGGCAGGCGGAGAGGGAGGCAGGAAGCCGGGGCCATGCTGCCTGTCCAACCAGGGTCTGGGGCGCTCCAACCAAGGGTACTGGCCCCGGGTGGAAGTGAAAGTGGGATGTGAGGCCAAGATGCGGGACGGAGAGGCTGCTGCACTCAGACAGGTGCAGGGCTCACCTTGACCCCTCTGGAGGTAGGGGGCCCCAGGGGACGGCCACCGGGGCCTGGGTGAACCAGCCGGGGACCCCGGTCCCGGTCCAGGGACACAATCCGCGGAGCAGAGGGGTGCAGGGAGCTCTAATGCTGGAAGACCCCGCAGTGCGGAAGGGCGCACAGGCTGGGGGCCCCCTTCCTTGCAGTGGTAACCAAGGATTTAAATTCTAGCCGCAAACCTTTGTCTTGTTTGGGGGGCTTCCCAGGCCTGTGCTGTGGTCTGCCTGGCTGCTTCCTTCCGGAGCTCTGGCCACATGCCCTTCCCCCCAGCGCTGCTCCCCAACTGGGGACCTCCTTCTCCTCCTGACCCTTCAAGGCCATCTGCAGCCCCCTGCCTGGCACTCCCAAGGACATCAGCCAGCAGGGAACTCTCCCCATCCTGCCTGGGATTCCAGTTCA
>NW_024424119.1:58981498-58995563 GCF_017311325.1 Ursus maritimus
GTCCCACACCGGGCGCCCTGGGCAGCGAGCAACGAGAGCGAGAGCGAGTGGTCATGTCGTGCTGGGGAAAGCGCCGTGGGGACCTCCCAGGCCCTGCAGGACAGGCCTCCGTGACCAGAGACAGCCCCAGAGCCTGGCCGGGGAGGTGGCAATTCTGGATGGGGGCGGGGGGAGGTTTGTGTCCCTGAAAGACTCCCCAGCTCTCAGCTAGGAGCCCCGCCCCTGGAGGGGCGTCCTGGAGAAGAGGGTACCGCTTAGGAAAAGGCCAATCCCTGCCCCATCCAGCCCTCCTCCGGAAATGCCGGTCCCGAGGCCAGGCCTCGTGGGCAGGCGTGTTCCTGGCAGGGACTTTGCGGGATCAGGCGGGGGTCCGAGACCCGACCCTCAGGGAGGGCTCCGGAGTCAGAGACTGGAGCCTAGACTCGAAGGCCCTCAGACGGTCAGGTGAGGAAGCTCTCCAGACACAGCTCGGGAAACTGAGGCCAGAGGGGAAGGATAGCTCAGCCGCAGGCTGCCCCAGCAGTCCCCCTCAGACACACAGACCCTCGGAGGGGCCGTGCCGGTGGGCTGGGCCAAGCGTCCCCTGGACGAGTCCTCCCGGCCCTCTCCTTCATACACAGGGCCTGCCTCCGCCTGGGGGTGAGGCTGCCACAGGGGATGCCGGCTGCCTCTTCCCTCTTCCCTCCTGGGCCTCAGCCCATTTCTACCAGACAGTGGTGCCCCTCCCCGCCTCCAGTCGCCCAGCAGAGTTTATCTAAATGAAAAAGTTTAGGGTGTCCCTTTGACCTCCACCTAGCCCAGGTGACTTGGAGCCCCTCTGGGGGTGGGAAGCTTGGGGCCAAGAATTTTCTTCAGCAGGGAAATCAGAGAAGGGGTTTTCCAGTAGGAGCCGAAGGAAAGGCTGTGGTGGAGCAGGGGTGTGCCCGCCGGGCCGACGCGGGCGTGTGTGCGCACATGGGCACGGTGCGGTGTGAACGGGGGCAGACAACGCCCCGTGAGTGTGTGAAGAGCACACACATGTGCACACGTGCCCGGCTTCGCCTGCGGTGGGTGTGGATACCTGCGGGGAGACTCACCTTCCTGGGTCAGGCCTGCCGCCCTGCAGCGAAGACACCCCGGGCCCCCCCGCCCCGGACGGATCCTGCCCTGCCCCTGCCTCCCTGAGATGCCCAGCTGCTCCGGCCCGGGCAGGGCCGCACCCTGGCACCCTGGACCCTCCCTGTGGCTTCCCACCCCCTCCAGCTCTGGGACCACCCACTCGTCCAGCCCCTGCCCCCCCACCCCAGCACTCTACTTAATGTCTTTCTCATAAGCAGTTTTAAATTATAAGCCTAAATGAGGTCTATAAATTTGACTTCATAAAATTCCACGCACATCATTTTCTAGCAGAAAAGGCTCTCTAAGAAATATTTTCCCTGAGACCCCCTGCGTCCCCTCCCTTTGCAATATAACATTTATTCTAATATTAAAATGGCAGGTGTTCTATAAATCGTGAGTCATTAGGACTCACCATTGATTTTCCCTGCAGCCTCTAGCCGGGGTAGAAGCCATGTGCGGATATCAGTCTATTCGATTGAGATTCATACCCTATTTGGGGGTCAGAGAGCGAGGCCCTGCGAGCTTGAACTTCTATCAGCCTAAAGCTGATCAATACTTGGAGATATATTAGGGCTGGCCGCTCACACAGATTAAGTGGCCATAAATACGGGGGTGGGGGTGCGGCAGGCGGAGAGGGAGGCAGGAAGCCGGGGCCATGCTGCCTGTCCAACCAGGGTCTGGGGCGCTCCAACCAAGGGTACTGGCCCCGGGTGGAAGTGAAAGTGGGATGTGAGGCCAAGATGCGGGACGGAGAGGCTGCTGCACTCAGACAGGTGCAGGGCTCACCTTGACCCCTCTGGAGGTAGGGGGCCCCAGGGGACGGCCACCGGGGCCTGGGTGAACCAGCCGGGGACCCCGGTCCCGGTCCAGGGACACAATCCGCGGAGCAGAGGGGTGCAGGGAGCTCTAATGCTGGAAGACCCCGCAGTGCGGAAGGGCGCACAGGCTGGGGGCCCCCTTCCTTGCAGTGGTAACCAAGGATTTAAATTCTAGCCGCAAACCTTTGTCTTGTTTGGGGGGCTTCCCAGGCCTGTGCTGTGGTCTGCCTGGCTGCTTCCTTCCGGAGCTCTGGCCACATGCCCTTCCCCCCAGCGCTGCTCCCCAACTGGGGACCTCCTTCTCCTCCTGACCCTTCAAGGCCATCTGCAGCCCCCTGCCTGGCACTCCCAAGGACATCAGCCAGCAGGGAACTCTCCCCATCCTGCCTGGGATTCCAGTTCATTCCATCCGGCCCCTTGGCACCCCTGGGGCAAGCCCAGGGTCTCCCCTCCCGCCTGTACCCCTGGGAGGCCCCTCAGTGGGCAACACCGTGCACCCAACATTTTCCAAGTACCTGCTTTGTCCCAGGTCTGGGAAAACCACTAGAAAGTGGGCAAAAGCCCGCCCCTGACTTCAGCTACGACAAAGGGGCAGAGACCCCAAGGAAGTCTCTGTGCCCCGTCCTGCATTTTCTCAAGGGCGTGCAGGTCGTGCTCACTCCCTGAGACCTGAAGTGTCACGCCGACCCCTCCTCTCCCTGGATGTGGGGGGATCCCCGGCTCTGCGGCCATCTCTAAGGCAAGTCCTTGCTGTGCCCTTGTGGTGGGGTCACTCCCGGGAAGATCCCACGCCTCCCCAGCCCGCCCCCTCATGCATCACCCGCCCGCCCCTGCTCGAGGCCGCTCGATGCCTGCTATCGGTTATGTTATTAGGGAGATAAATAATTTGAACTCCGGCCTTTTACCTTTTCCCCCGGCAGGCGGGCCGCCCCCACGCCCTGCCCGGCCGCCACCCGGAGGAGTAATTTCATTAGGAGCTTCCTGGCAGCTGGCAGAGGCCACCCTGTGAGGCCCGCAAGCAGAATTTCTTTATGGAGATGAGAAAGAGGAATATGAAAATTTAAGCCGGAGCGGATGTAATTTAACTTTGCATTATTTATTGGGGACACAAATCCTTTCTAATATTGGTGGATTGGGGAGGGCCAGGCGGGGTTGTGGGGGCCTTTGTGGGGGGGAGGGTCAGCCAACGTGCTTGCTCCCCACCCCCTCAGCCTATAGAAAGGCCCTGGAGGACTTGGGGCGCCCCTGGGCAGCAGGTGGAACCTGCAGACGCCCATAGGCTATGTGGCTATGGGGGGCAGCCTGGGTCGGAAGGACAGGCCCCGCCGGTGCAGGCAGGCCAGGGAAGGAAGGGCCAGGCCCTGGAGACCTGGAGCCCCTGCAAGCACCGTGGGCCCCACCCTGCGCCCAGCTGACTGGCTCAGAACCCACAGACTCCCGCTCCGCCTGTGCCCTGAGCAGGGCAGGGGCCCCAGGGACCCACGTGTCATCACGGGGGTGGTGTCAGCACCGGGGGGCCGGCCTGGGGGGCCCGTATTCTCTCCCACCTGTGGAGGCCACGTCCGAAATCAAGGTGTGGGCAGGTGGGCTCCTCCGCAGGGTCCGAGGAAGGGTCTGTTCCCGGCCCCCCTCCGGCCTTGGGCCGTGCCTGGGATCCCAGCAGCCGCCCCGGTGTGTCCCAGCACCACCCCTCTCTGCCTCTGTCCTCACACGGCCGGATTGGCGTGTGTCTCCCTGACCGCTCCCTTCTGGGGACACCCGTCATGGGATTGGGACCCACTCCAACCTGGTGTGACCTCGCCTTCACTCAGTTACCTCTGCAAAGACCCCTTTCCACGGCAGGTCCCCTTCATGGATATGGGGGGTTAGGACTTGAACACCTCTCTTCGGGGGACGCAGGAGAGGAGGGGCGGGTGAGGACGGGGTTCTGCCCACTCGGACACGACGGCCCAGCATGAGATGGAACAACAAAGATTTAATCTGTTAAATAGCCATATTCTGCACTCTTGAATGTTCCTTGTTTTTAGCATTAAAAAAAAAGAGTATTAAGTGTAATTACTTTGGTTTTTCAGAAATTCAATTAACTTGAAACTCAAGTTGTTTCCTAAGTTCTAAAGTTTAGTTTACAAATATGATTCACCGGTGAAACTCAGCAAACCCTAAGAGCGGTGTCCGGGAACTTCTCCGACTCAAACTCCCTTAAACACGGAACCCGACCTCCAGCCTTCGGCCCCGCAAGCCACTGCAGCAGCCGGACGCAAAGGGAGGGTCGCCCAGGCCCGGGTCATCCGTGTCCAGAACACACACTATGTTACACGTACAGACACGGACAGCCGTCTTCTCGTATTTCCAAGAGCTTACAGAGCTAATAAGAGATCGGCCTAAAAGCTGAAACCGGTTATTTAATTAAACACTGAAGTTGGAATCACAAACGAACGGGCTGAGTTATTTTGAACCAGACAAAAACAGGAAGCCGCCAATACGCAGCCCCCCTAAATCCCACACGTGGTTCTGCCTTCTCCTGCGTTGGCTTGTGCCCACTCCTAACCAAACAAGTCGTTCGGGGTTCCTTTTGCAAAATACCACGGGCAGGGGGCTTTGCGAATGCTGCCCTGTCGCAGAGGGACGGTCTGGATCTGGGCCGGCCGGCAGGGGACTGGGGGCAGCAGGGCCTCCCACCCTCCCCCGTGGCCCCCCTGGACCCTGGGCCCATGCACCCCTCTCACCCCCGGCCGGGCCGCCAGAAGTCAGGAGACAGCTCCATGGAGAAATTCCTCAGAGCGTTTGCTAAAGGACAGTGACAGGAGGCGGGCCGGCCAGGCCCCTCTGGGGAGGCGGGCTGTGGTCCTCCTGGACCCTCGTGGAGTGCCTGCCCACCCGCCTGTGGCCCCGTACAGAGGGCCAGATGGACGAGAGGATGGCCAGATGTAGGGGTGGGGGATAGGAGCCAGCTGGATGGGTGCAAGCTTGGACAGGCCTCTCTTCCCAGGGCTGCTCTCTGGAGTCGGCCTCCAGGCCCATGGGGTTCCCTCCAGCTCTTGGGCCGGGGCGGGGGCCCGAGATAGGCCTGGGTCCTTGGGCTCAGGGAGGGAGGGACCACCAGCCGACCGAAGCAGAACGCAGTCCTGGCCTCTGGACAGGCGGGAGGCAGCGTGAGAGAGCCCCCGAGGAGGCGAGGGCAGAGGAAAGGTGGGCAGGGCTCTGAGTGAGGACCGGACTGGTGCTCCAGCTTCTCTGGGGGCTGGGAAGCCCCTCTTGGTTTCCGCCCCTCTGCCAGCTGCCCCCCAGGGTCCCACGGCCTGGTCCGTGCCCACTCTCCAGAGATGCCCAGCTGAGAACTGCCAGCCCCCCACCCAGATGCAGACCCTCCCTGACAGGAAGGAGGCTCCAGTCACTGGCCCCGACCCTCCCCCACCCCCAGGCCCTGGGAACACACACTTTTTAAGACTTGTGGGGAGCCCCCAGGAGCCTCTGAAAGCAGTTGACCCTTGACCCTTGGCTACAGTTTGAGAAACTCCACATTCTCAAGCCAGGAACCCTAGGGGAGGAGGAGGGAGCTGGGGCTGGGGTGGGAGCCACACGGGTGACCACGGACTCCCCAGACTGTGCTGGAGCCCCATCAGAGACAGGGAGGATTACAGACAGGGGATGGGGAGTGGCCATGGCATGGAACATTCCAGAAAAGAAGAGGAAGGCAACACAGGGGTTGTTCCCTTTGTTCCGGGAGATGACCCTGGAGAGGAAAGAGGCTGACCCTTCCCCAGGACCAGGTGGCTCCCTTCTGACAGCCCCCGACGCTGGGGCGTGGGGGAAGGGGCAGGCGAGAGGCCCTCCTGCCCAGACTGGACTGGGTCCCCGGGGGCCCAGAGCTGACATCCCCAGGAGCGGAGCAGAAACCACGCAAGGGGCCAAACAGCCATCCAGACCGCAGGTAAGGCCACCAGCAGAACGCATCTCGAAGGACATTCGGCGGTCCAGGAAATGGCCGCGGAGTGACACAAAGCAAGGACGACCTGGCTTACGGAGCCGTCGGGCACACGCGCACCCGGGGATGGCTTCTCGGCTAGAACTAGCCGCTTTGGGGGGTCCTGTACGTTTTCCACATTTTCTACAAGAAGCGTCTCTATCACTTTTGTAACAGAAAGAGAAGCCACACGTGTCAGTCTCTCGACGCTGAGAGTGCCCCCCCCATGGGAGCTGTGGCCCTCCCCCACCCCCAGCCCGCGGCCCCTCCCCCTGGGTCCTGGCGCCTGATGTCACCTGAAGAACTGGGAGAGAAGCACCCCCCCCCCCAAGTTACTACCGGCTGGCAGCTGCTGGAGGCTTGAGGCTGGGTACCCAGCGCCCGGCCTGCAACCACATCCACCCCCACCGGGCTTCATTTTAACTAATAGGACACTTAGTTTAATGAGGAGAGTTTGCATAAGAGGAACTTGCTAATTAAATTTTAAACCTTGTCATTCTAAAGATTAGCCGAGCTTTGAAGGAAACATTTGTCAGCGAGAGAGGGAAAGGAAAGGCCCCCCTCCCCAAGGAAAGGCCGTTGGGGGTCTTGGCTGTAAGGGGTTTCTGGCTCAGGTGGCTGAGGAGGAACCTTCTGGAAGACTGGGAGAGTCGCACACAGCAGCAGGCCCCAAGGCAGCCCCCAGGACGGGCCTGGCTGCTGGGGAAATGGTCAGGGTGTCCTCACCAAACCCCAGCCCTGGGAACAAGGGCCCTGGGGCGGGGTGTCCGCCGGGTCCCAAGGAGTCGGGCCGCATGAAATACCAGCCACAGTGGGGCTCAGGGGTCCCCAGGGGCTTTCTGCCTGCCAGCCATCGCTGGGGTACCCCCCCCCAGCTCAGTGCTGGTGGCTGCTGGCCGCCCCGCCTCCTGTCCTCCAGGGAGGCCGAGGGGAGCCTCTCCAGAGTGCAGACGCCCGCCCTGTCTGCAGCGAACATTGTTCTCCCAGCACAGGAAGAAAATGAGGGTGGGGGGCCTGTGGAGAGGGTGTGTGTCACCCTGTCACCCTGAAACATCATAGGTCTTGACCTCTGCCCTTTCTGGAGTGCAAACAAAGCTGGTGGTCAGGGCGGGCTGGCCTGGGGACAATGGTCAGGGGTCTCTTGTGGAGCTTTAGGCTGGGGGACAGGACGGAGCCACTTTGCAGATGACCACCAGGCCAGGGGGCGTGGGTCGGGGGCTGACATGCATTTCTCTGCTCAGCCCCCAAGCCAAGGCTGCCTGGACACAAGCCCTTTCCCCGGAAGGGCGCAGCGAGTTCCGGGCCAGCTGTGCTTGGCTGGGGAGGGTCTGTCGGCTGCCAGTCCCGCCCGCCACCCTGCAGGCTGGGACCAGGGCGTGGAGCACAGATGCGGTGTCCTCCCGCCAGGTGCCGGCAGAGCCTTGGGCCCTCCGCGCTCCGCCGTGGGGGTCTCCCGGGTGGGGCGGTTTCCAGGGGCTTGTCAGGAGAGGGCCGCATTGGGGCGGGGGTGGGGGCACGTTGACGCAGGGATCCGTGACCTGGCAGTGGGGGTCCTCCCACCGTGATTGCAGGATTTCCTGTTTGGAGCCCGAGGTGATGGGCAGGTCACATAAACTCAGCCGTAACGCGTGTGGTGTGCACGCGCCCTCTCCTAGCCCCAGCTTCCCCACCTCACAGCATCCCCGACGACCGTTAGCCGCCACTTGCTACACCCCGCCCCACAACCACGAATCTTCCCTGTCTCTGAATTTACCTGCTCTGGACACTTTCTATAAAGAGGATCGTATAACACGTGGCCTTCCGTGTCTGGCGGCCGTCCGCCAGCGTGGCTTTCCAGGCCTGTCCTGCCGAGGCGCGTGTTGGCGCGTCACACGGTTTTATGGCTGCGTGCTATCCCATGGTACGATGGACCCCCATTTTTTATCGGTTTATTCATTGATGGACATCTGGGCTGTCTCCACCATCTGGCTCCTGTGCAGCCATGAACATTCGTGTCCGGGGATCTGGGTCCCTGTGTTCCGTCCCTCGGCTGCGCACCCACGAGTGGAGTCGCCGGGCCACGCGGAACCGCTGTGCGTAGGGTGCAGAGGCCCCGCCAGGCCGTGCCCACGGCGGCGGCATCTTAGAGCCCCAGAAGCAGCGCGAGGGCCTCGGTCTGCCAAGGCCCCACCCGCTCTTGTTAGTATCTGGTTGTCTCGTTTTGTCGCCATCCCGTGGGTGCGAAGGGGCATCTTCCGTGGTTCTGACTCCATCTCCCCGGAGGCCAGTGGTGCGTCTCTTCCTGGGCTTGTTGACCAGATCACCCCGTCACAGATGAGGGGGACAGCACGCAGAGAGAGGCACGGAGTCCCCTCTCGGCCCACAGCAGATGGCCGTGGACATGGGGGACAGAATGATGGCTGACCTCAGGTTCGGGGATGGGACAACACTTCAAGGACGGGGGGCCCGTCTGGGATGGGGGACCCGCAGTGATGGAGGACCCCTTGAGACCAAGAGTCCCCTCTGCCATGGAAGACCCTTCAGGGCCAGGGGACCCCTCTGGGACGGGGACCCCTCAAGGACAGGTTGGGGTCTTCCCAGACCAGTCACCTTGAGCACATGACCTCCCCCCGCAGGCCACTCTGCCTTCTGCCTGCCCACCCGGAAGGGCAGACACTGGCTGGAGGGGGGCAGGAGGACTTGAGCCCCTCCTGGCACCCCGTCTGGGTCCCCCACCCCAGCACCAGGCTCAGAGGACACCTAGACCTGGGGGCTCCGTTTGGAAGTGGGGAGGATACCGGAGCCCCGAGAACCGGTGCTCAGGAGTCCCGCTTCCGTCGTAGCGACTGAGACCTACGGGTTGGGGAAGAAGGCTCGCGGGCAAGGAGAGTCCAGGCTGGTGCGGGTCGCTGTCTCCTCTGCGTCAGTGGGATTTGCCCTCAAAACCGGAGGGCGGTGGTTCCGTCACCGTCCCCAGCTTTGCCCAGCCCCTCATGGGAGCCTGTTCCCCTCACAGTGACCCCGGAGAGGAGGGCGTGCTTCTGCTCTGTGCGGGCTCAGAAGGGTGCAGCCACTGCCCGAGGCGGCCCGGGCACCCAGGCCAGTTCGCCTCGACCCCGTGCTCCGGGGCCCGACTCTCCAAGACCCCTAAGGACAGAGGTGAGGGACGCAGCCGGGAGCCCGGGACACCCCCAGGCTGAGTCTCCCGCACTTAGCCGGGCCCCAGCTCCGCTCGAGGACCTCATCCCAGAGGGGCACCTCACGCGTCACCTGGGGCAACCTGGCTGAGGTGGCATACCCGGTGGACGGTCTCCCGGGAACAGGTGGAGTTGAGGGCTTGAGGGCTGTGGCCCCCTCTCCTGGGATGACCTCCACGCCCACGTCCACACGCGCTCACGCACACGCGTGCACAGCCGTTGCACACGTGCACCCTGGCTCTGGGGTCTACGGAACCTGTCGTTTGCTCCCGCTCAGGTCTGGCCGAGGACCCCATCCTCGCGACGCCCCCACAACAGCTGCTCCTTCGTCTCCCATCGAGTCTGGAATCCAGGAGGGGGCTCCGCTGATCAGGAGGGAATCTCTTCATGGTAAAAAATGAGCCTTGTTGCACCTGCTCCAGGAGGGGTGGGGGCCGCCGCCACGGGTCGTCCAGGCAGACGGATGAAAACCCTGCTTTATGAAGCCGTGGCTCCCCCATTAATTAGGGGGAAGGGGCCCTCCGCACCGCCGCACAACCTCGCCCACAGCCAAAAGCTTGTCAACATTTTCCACGAAGAATGAAAATGTAAATAACTTTCAGATTATTCAATGTCACCAAGGTATGGAAAAAGGTCGCAATGCTAGGTGTCATTTATCTCGTTGTGGATTTAAAGAGCTTTTTTCTATTAAATTTCTTAAAATTAATGTTTTATGTTGCTCGGAGTAATTTGAACAATTATGGGCTTAAAGAATTGATCATTACAGCCCCTGGGATTTAGCGCTCCAGACTGATTCCTTTGAAAACCCATTGATTTATAGTCTTGCTACTCAGCCAGGCAAGCCCCCAGTCCCCCAAGACACGCCAGCTTGGGGGGGGCGAGGAGGGAGATGAGCAGCAGGTGTGCCCCCTCCTCTCAGGGAGAAACACGTCCTTGACTTGGGAGTGTCCTTTGAACTTTGGCCTCTTGTGTGAATTGCACATTTAAAAGGAGAGAAGACCCTTTATGCATTGGTCAATATTATTATTTATATTATTCGCATATTTACATTTGATACTGTAATACATCGCTGGGTTCAAAGGTTAAC
Source organism: Ursus maritimus (assembly GCF_017311325.1). Lineage (NCBI taxonomy): Eukaryota > Metazoa > Chordata > Mammalia > Carnivora > Ursidae > Ursus > Ursus maritimus. The sequence continues at coordinate 58,991,642 of NW_024424119.1, forward strand.
AAGCCCTACCCTCCCCGAAAAAGGTTAGCAAGCTCAAGTGGGTCCCGAATCCTCGACTGGGTCCCCCCCACCCAGGTGCCCCCCGGCCTGGCGGCACCCCTGACGCCCACTGGCCACGCTGGTCGGGGTCCTGGGCTGCGTCTCCAGCTTCCGCACAGTCCCCGCTGCTGTGAGTCCCGGCAGGGCCCCAGGGTCCCCTCGTGGGGAGACGGGGACACCCGCACGTATCCGGCGAGCGGGCTTCGTTGTGGCCCCGGGAGGTGGAGCTGTGTTTCCGTCCGGGGGTGCTCCATTCAGAGGGGGACACCGCCGAGGCCAGAGAGGGTGCGCGAGCGAGCACTGCAGGGAGGCCACGTGCCCGGGCACATCTCGCGTGCCCCTTCCAGCGCACTGGCTGGGGTCTCATGCTTCCACACATGGGCTGGGCATGGGCCCCGAGGGGTCTCGGAGGCCGCCCACCCCCGGCCCGCCGCCCTCTCCGACTTGGCTCGGGGATTATCGACGCGCCGCCAGCTGGAGCGAGCTCGGCGGGCAACTGCCAACAGGCGGAGGGCCCCGCGGGGACACTTAGCACTTTATTAACCTGTCAGAGCCTAAAAGGTCCCGGGCGGCCTGGGGGAGGGGCTCAAGACGGGAGGGGGGTCGACTTGAGGATTTATACCCGCCCACCCCTGAGCCGCCCGCCCCATCGCAAGTCTGTCGGGGCTGCTTTCCTTTTGGCGGGGGCTCTCTATTCCCCGGGAGGAAGTGCGAGGTCGACAGCTCCAGGACCCCGCCCCATCAGCCCCTGGGCCATCCCCCCACCCCCGCCTCCACCCCCGGGAGGCCTGACCTTTGAGCACCATCCCCCCAGGCCAACCTAGGACCACTCAGACACCTGACGCACGCCTTTGCTCCCCGCGGGCGCCTCTCACGGGCACCTTCTTGTCCTCCCAGTCCCGTGCTGACTGCCCTGTTGCCGCCCAGATGGAATGGCCTCGGGGCCCCTCCTCCCAGCCCCGAATCCTCTCCTGGTGCCTCCCAATTCCCGGCCCGGGCTGCCCCGAGTGCCTCTTCGATGTGGGGGCGGCCCTCCTCCCTCCCGCACTGGAGGCTCATGCCCCCACCCGCCTAGGTGCCCCAGCTGTCCAGTGGGAGGCCCAGGTCCTGCTCTCCAGGGAGCGCTCACCGCCGGGGCGAGATGAGGCCCCAGGCACGGACTGTCTTCTTACATCTCCCTTGGAGGGGCTGCTACCACTCTGCTTCACAAGAGGAGAACAGGGCTCAGAGGGGCCAGCTCACTCTCCCGGAGTCACACAGCAGGTTAGCAGATGGCTAGGATTGGGATCCAAGTTGGTGAGGCCCCGGGGACCATGTGCCATGAATCTCCTGATCGGCTGACTCCAGCCCCTCCCGCCCCTGCTGCGGCCACTCCACACTGTGAGCACACTCGCGGCCACCCCAGCCCCTGGGGCCACCCCAGCCCTGCCTCTCCCAGGGGCCGGGTACTAGGGCGCCAGCCCTCTCTCCATGGCTGGGCAGGTTGTTTTCCACCTCTCCTTCCGGTGCTCAGAAGTTGGGCCAAGATCCAGTGGCAGAAGGCCCGATTCACTGCAGGTGCCATCCCTGGCAGGATGGCCTCCCACTTTCAGGGAACCGCTCTCACCCCCAACACCCCCCCTGCACCATGCACCCCCAGCCGCCCTGAAGACCCGGACCTTCTAGACCGTCACTGACAGATTTATTGAAGTCTTGGAAAGAGCTGATGGTCAGAGAGTAAATAAAAGACACGGGACGTCCACAGTACCAACAGGTTGCTTGGGGTGCAGGTTTGCAGGATGGCCGGGCGTCACCCGCCGCCAGCCTCTGAGTCTGGGGCGGAGGAGACGGCCCAGGCCTCACGCAGTTAGAGCGGGCTCCGAGAGGGAGGGCCGCAGGCTGTTTGGCAACGGAAATCGGCGGGCTGGGCGTGGCCTGGACCCGGAGGGCCTGGGGGTGGTTGTGAAGGGGGAGGGGGTGGAAACCTGGTGTAGGCGGGAGGGAGCTCCCCACGGACCTGGAGAAGAAGGGCCCGCAGGCAGTGGCGTCTCCTCCGACGCGTGGTAGAGTCAAGAACGGAAAGGTCTAGAGCCAGCTCCCCCAGGGAAGATGGGAGAGGAGGCTCCTGGGGAAGGTGGGGGTTGGGACCGGAGGGATACGGGCGTGGTTCGTGCTCGGCTGCCTCCTGTCTGGACAGAAGAGGCCCATCTCCAACCTAAAGTTGGTCTCCACCAGGCAGATGGAGCTTGGAAAATAAAAGCATGGTTCATGGTTCGTACCATGTTTTTTCACTTTGGAAAGTAAAGCATCCTCCAGCCTGAGGACTGTGCTGCTCTGGGCTGGAGCAAGGCTGGAGTGAGGGCCCGGCCTGGGTGGGGGTGACACTTCGTGTCTAGAAACAGCAAGCGTCCAGTTAATTGGTCGATCAAGGGAGAAATCTGCTTACAAAACAAGGCTTGCTGGGCGGCCACCAGGCTGGCAGCCCTGTGTCCAAGGAGGAGCGGACACGGACAGGAGCCGCTGGAGTCTCTCTGCCCCTGAGGGAGGGGTGCAGGGTGGGGCGCTCCGTAGAAAGGAGCCCTCTTTGAGGTCCTCATCCTGTCCCCCGCTGCTGCTGCTGCTGCTGCTGCTGCTGCTGCTGCTGCCGCCGGCGGCACCTGCTTCCCGCAGAGGTCCAGGACTTCGGGAAAGGACAGGAGTGCCGCTCCAGGCCACCCAGCCAGGGGCAGCACTGCTGCCCACACCCCCCACGTCCGGTGCTCTGTGGAGCTGGGGGCCTCAGTCAGAACTGGCCATGATCGACCTCGTCCAGCCAGGAGGCGGGGCTGGCAGGGAAGTCAGGGTAGCCCCCACTGCTCCCTGTGGACAGGTCGGAGCTGGGTCCGTTTCCTGCCAGCACCCTCATGGACGGGGGCCCACCTGGGGCCCCCGTGGGCACCAGGCCCAAGCCAGCATCCGGGTATACTAAGCTGGAGAGAAGGGGCTGGGGGCCAGGGAGGCTCTGCAGGGCAGCTGGCGATGGAGGGACACCGTAGGGGCTGCCGGGGCGCAGCTCGCGGTACTGCTCCGGGCCGGCCAGGCCTCCGTGCTCCAGTGGGAAGCTGCTTGGGGCTCCCGTGGGCCTGCCCAAGGCCGGGGTGGGCTCCCCCAGGCTGCTGTAGAGGCCGTTGGCAGGGCCCATTTCGGCCATGGTTGGTTCATCTGTAGTGAAAGCAGACGGCGCTGCTCAGGGCCCGCCCCCTCCGCCCCCTGCCCCCAGTGCCCCTCCTTCAGGGGTGACCTGCCCCGCCGGCAAGCCCAGGCTCTCCTGCTCTTAGAACTGTGGTGCCCTCTGCCTCTGTGCTTGCTGGGCTTGTCCAGCTCAGCCCCACCTGCTGTCTGCGGAATGGTGGGACCGCCAGCGGGCGGGATCAGGGCGAGAACAGGCTGCTCAGGGCCTAGGGTTGTAGGATAATCCCCAAGGCTGCCTTGAGCAGGGTGGCCAGCGCTCCCATTTTGTAGACAAGTTAACTGAGGCTCTGAGCCGCACAGTTAGTAGTCTAACTAAGGTCACAACGCAGCCAAACAGAGTCTCTTGCACAAATTGTCTGAGGAAGTATAGGGTCTCCCTGGTACCAGGGAATGGGATAATCAGATCCCACAGAGAGGGGAGGACTCCCCACCCCACTCCAAACAGCCAGGACTTATCACTTACCCCAAAACTGTGCTGCCCACTTTCCTAAAAATCATGGCAAGGGCCAGGAGCCACAGAGATGGTATGGACCCTTTCCCCACGAGAAAGCTGGCTGAGGGACACATGGGTCGTGGGGGTTGTCCCCCACGCGGGAACAGCTGAGCGCCCTAGGGGCCAGACCGCAGGGCTTGGGGACGGGGACCAGGGTCTACCGACTCCTTTAAAGGAAGA
>NW_024424119.1:58995573-58998478 GCF_017311325.1 Ursus maritimus
CCTGGCAGGATGGCCTCCCACTTTCAGGGAACCGCTCTCACCCCCAACACCCCCCCTGCACCATGCACCCCCAGCCGCCCTGAAGACCCGGACCTTCTAGACCGTCACTGACAGATTTATTGAAGTCTTGGAAAGAGCTGATGGTCAGAGAGTAAATAAAAGACACGGGACGTCCACAGTACCAACAGGTTGCTTGGGGTGCAGGTTTGCAGGATGGCCGGGCGTCACCCGCCGCCAGCCTCTGAGTCTGGGGCGGAGGAGACGGCCCAGGCCTCACGCAGTTAGAGCGGGCTCCGAGAGGGAGGGCCGCAGGCTGTTTGGCAACGGAAATCGGCGGGCTGGGCGTGGCCTGGACCCGGAGGGCCTGGGGGTGGTTGTGAAGGGGGAGGGGGTGGAAACCTGGTGTAGGCGGGAGGGAGCTCCCCACGGACCTGGAGAAGAAGGGCCCGCAGGCAGTGGCGTCTCCTCCGACGCGTGGTAGAGTCAAGAACGGAAAGGTCTAGAGCCAGCTCCCCCAGGGAAGATGGGAGAGGAGGCTCCTGGGGAAGGTGGGGGTTGGGACCGGAGGGATACGGGCGTGGTTCGTGCTCGGCTGCCTCCTGTCTGGACAGAAGAGGCCCATCTCCAACCTAAAGTTGGTCTCCACCAGGCAGATGGAGCTTGGAAAATAAAAGCATGGTTCATGGTTCGTACCATGTTTTTTCACTTTGGAAAGTAAAGCATCCTCCAGCCTGAGGACTGTGCTGCTCTGGGCTGGAGCAAGGCTGGAGTGAGGGCCCGGCCTGGGTGGGGGTGACACTTCGTGTCTAGAAACAGCAAGCGTCCAGTTAATTGGTCGATCAAGGGAGAAATCTGCTTACAAAACAAGGCTTGCTGGGCGGCCACCAGGCTGGCAGCCCTGTGTCCAAGGAGGAGCGGACACGGACAGGAGCCGCTGGAGTCTCTCTGCCCCTGAGGGAGGGGTGCAGGGTGGGGCGCTCCGTAGAAAGGAGCCCTCTTTGAGGTCCTCATCCTGTCCCCCGCTGCTGCTGCTGCTGCTGCTGCTGCTGCTGCTGCTGCCGCCGGCGGCACCTGCTTCCCGCAGAGGTCCAGGACTTCGGGAAAGGACAGGAGTGCCGCTCCAGGCCACCCAGCCAGGGGCAGCACTGCTGCCCACACCCCCCACGTCCGGTGCTCTGTGGAGCTGGGGGCCTCAGTCAGAACTGGCCATGATCGACCTCGTCCAGCCAGGAGGCGGGGCTGGCAGGGAAGTCAGGGTAGCCCCCACTGCTCCCTGTGGACAGGTCGGAGCTGGGTCCGTTTCCTGCCAGCACCCTCATGGACGGGGGCCCACCTGGGGCCCCCGTGGGCACCAGGCCCAAGCCAGCATCCGGGTATACTAAGCTGGAGAGAAGGGGCTGGGGGCCAGGGAGGCTCTGCAGGGCAGCTGGCGATGGAGGGACACCGTAGGGGCTGCCGGGGCGCAGCTCGCGGTACTGCTCCGGGCCGGCCAGGCCTCCGTGCTCCAGTGGGAAGCTGCTTGGGGCTCCCGTGGGCCTGCCCAAGGCCGGGGTGGGCTCCCCCAGGCTGCTGTAGAGGCCGTTGGCAGGGCCCATTTCGGCCATGGTTGGTTCATCTGTAGTGAAAGCAGACGGCGCTGCTCAGGGCCCGCCCCCTCCGCCCCCTGCCCCCAGTGCCCCTCCTTCAGGGGTGACCTGCCCCGCCGGCAAGCCCAGGCTCTCCTGCTCTTAGAACTGTGGTGCCCTCTGCCTCTGTGCTTGCTGGGCTTGTCCAGCTCAGCCCCACCTGCTGTCTGCGGAATGGTGGGACCGCCAGCGGGCGGGATCAGGGCGAGAACAGGCTGCTCAGGGCCTAGGGTTGTAGGATAATCCCCAAGGCTGCCTTGAGCAGGGTGGCCAGCGCTCCCATTTTGTAGACAAGTTAACTGAGGCTCTGAGCCGCACAGTTAGTAGTCTAACTAAGGTCACAACGCAGCCAAACAGAGTCTCTTGCACAAATTGTCTGAGGAAGTATAGGGTCTCCCTGGTACCAGGGAATGGGATAATCAGATCCCACAGAGAGGGGAGGACTCCCCACCCCACTCCAAACAGCCAGGACTTATCACTTACCCCAAAACTGTGCTGCCCACTTTCCTAAAAATCATGGCAAGGGCCAGGAGCCACAGAGATGGTATGGACCCTTTCCCCACGAGAAAGCTGGCTGAGGGACACATGGGTCGTGGGGGTTGTCCCCCACGCGGGAACAGCTGAGCGCCCTAGGGGCCAGACCGCAGGGCTTGGGGACGGGGACCAGGGTCTACCGACTCCTTTAAAGGAAGACTAAGGCAGCCCTGACTGGGAAATTCACATCTGCAGGCTCCCGGGAGGCTGGGCGCGGAGCTGCGGGACTCCCCGGCTGCGGCCCTCGGCCCTACCGGTGAAGGAGACGTCGGCGTCGCTGTCCTGTCCCTCCTCCTGCACGCTGTCCTTGTCCGACTTGGGGCCGCCGCGGGCGCGCTTCATGCTGCGGAAGTACTGGCCCCAGCGCTGCCGGCCGGCGTCCTTCTTGAGCCTCTTCTCCTTGGCGCGGCGGTTCTGGAACCACACCTGCGGCGGCCGGAGGGACGGAGGGGCGGGTGAGCGGCGCGCGCGCCGGGCGGCGGGGCGCGGGGCCGGGCGCGGGGCGCTGACCTGCACGACGCGCATGTCCAGGCCGGTCTCGGACGAGAGCTGCTCGCGCACGTGGCGCGCCGGCTTGGGCGACGTGTTGTAGGCGCTCTTCAGCGTCTCCAGCTGCTTGGCCGTGATGGTCGTGCGCGGCCGCTTGGCCGTGGCCTCCGCCTCTGCGCCGCGAGGGGTGGGGTGAGGCTGGGCCCCTCCGCCGCCCGCCCCCGCGCTGGACACCGCAGTGAACTCGCGGAGGGGGC
>NW_024424119.1:58998488-59002696 GCF_017311325.1 Ursus maritimus
CCAGGGAAGATGGGAGAGGAGGCTCCTGGGGAAGGTGGGGGTTGGGACCGGAGGGATACGGGCGTGGTTCGTGCTCGGCTGCCTCCTGTCTGGACAGAAGAGGCCCATCTCCAACCTAAAGTTGGTCTCCACCAGGCAGATGGAGCTTGGAAAATAAAAGCATGGTTCATGGTTCGTACCATGTTTTTTCACTTTGGAAAGTAAAGCATCCTCCAGCCTGAGGACTGTGCTGCTCTGGGCTGGAGCAAGGCTGGAGTGAGGGCCCGGCCTGGGTGGGGGTGACACTTCGTGTCTAGAAACAGCAAGCGTCCAGTTAATTGGTCGATCAAGGGAGAAATCTGCTTACAAAACAAGGCTTGCTGGGCGGCCACCAGGCTGGCAGCCCTGTGTCCAAGGAGGAGCGGACACGGACAGGAGCCGCTGGAGTCTCTCTGCCCCTGAGGGAGGGGTGCAGGGTGGGGCGCTCCGTAGAAAGGAGCCCTCTTTGAGGTCCTCATCCTGTCCCCCGCTGCTGCTGCTGCTGCTGCTGCTGCTGCTGCTGCTGCCGCCGGCGGCACCTGCTTCCCGCAGAGGTCCAGGACTTCGGGAAAGGACAGGAGTGCCGCTCCAGGCCACCCAGCCAGGGGCAGCACTGCTGCCCACACCCCCCACGTCCGGTGCTCTGTGGAGCTGGGGGCCTCAGTCAGAACTGGCCATGATCGACCTCGTCCAGCCAGGAGGCGGGGCTGGCAGGGAAGTCAGGGTAGCCCCCACTGCTCCCTGTGGACAGGTCGGAGCTGGGTCCGTTTCCTGCCAGCACCCTCATGGACGGGGGCCCACCTGGGGCCCCCGTGGGCACCAGGCCCAAGCCAGCATCCGGGTATACTAAGCTGGAGAGAAGGGGCTGGGGGCCAGGGAGGCTCTGCAGGGCAGCTGGCGATGGAGGGACACCGTAGGGGCTGCCGGGGCGCAGCTCGCGGTACTGCTCCGGGCCGGCCAGGCCTCCGTGCTCCAGTGGGAAGCTGCTTGGGGCTCCCGTGGGCCTGCCCAAGGCCGGGGTGGGCTCCCCCAGGCTGCTGTAGAGGCCGTTGGCAGGGCCCATTTCGGCCATGGTTGGTTCATCTGTAGTGAAAGCAGACGGCGCTGCTCAGGGCCCGCCCCCTCCGCCCCCTGCCCCCAGTGCCCCTCCTTCAGGGGTGACCTGCCCCGCCGGCAAGCCCAGGCTCTCCTGCTCTTAGAACTGTGGTGCCCTCTGCCTCTGTGCTTGCTGGGCTTGTCCAGCTCAGCCCCACCTGCTGTCTGCGGAATGGTGGGACCGCCAGCGGGCGGGATCAGGGCGAGAACAGGCTGCTCAGGGCCTAGGGTTGTAGGATAATCCCCAAGGCTGCCTTGAGCAGGGTGGCCAGCGCTCCCATTTTGTAGACAAGTTAACTGAGGCTCTGAGCCGCACAGTTAGTAGTCTAACTAAGGTCACAACGCAGCCAAACAGAGTCTCTTGCACAAATTGTCTGAGGAAGTATAGGGTCTCCCTGGTACCAGGGAATGGGATAATCAGATCCCACAGAGAGGGGAGGACTCCCCACCCCACTCCAAACAGCCAGGACTTATCACTTACCCCAAAACTGTGCTGCCCACTTTCCTAAAAATCATGGCAAGGGCCAGGAGCCACAGAGATGGTATGGACCCTTTCCCCACGAGAAAGCTGGCTGAGGGACACATGGGTCGTGGGGGTTGTCCCCCACGCGGGAACAGCTGAGCGCCCTAGGGGCCAGACCGCAGGGCTTGGGGACGGGGACCAGGGTCTACCGACTCCTTTAAAGGAAGACTAAGGCAGCCCTGACTGGGAAATTCACATCTGCAGGCTCCCGGGAGGCTGGGCGCGGAGCTGCGGGACTCCCCGGCTGCGGCCCTCGGCCCTACCGGTGAAGGAGACGTCGGCGTCGCTGTCCTGTCCCTCCTCCTGCACGCTGTCCTTGTCCGACTTGGGGCCGCCGCGGGCGCGCTTCATGCTGCGGAAGTACTGGCCCCAGCGCTGCCGGCCGGCGTCCTTCTTGAGCCTCTTCTCCTTGGCGCGGCGGTTCTGGAACCACACCTGCGGCGGCCGGAGGGACGGAGGGGCGGGTGAGCGGCGCGCGCGCCGGGCGGCGGGGCGCGGGGCCGGGCGCGGGGCGCTGACCTGCACGACGCGCATGTCCAGGCCGGTCTCGGACGAGAGCTGCTCGCGCACGTGGCGCGCCGGCTTGGGCGACGTGTTGTAGGCGCTCTTCAGCGTCTCCAGCTGCTTGGCCGTGATGGTCGTGCGCGGCCGCTTGGCCGTGGCCTCCGCCTCTGCGCCGCGAGGGGTGGGGTGAGGCTGGGCCCCTCCGCCGCCCGCCCCCGCGCTGGACACCGCAGTGAACTCGCGGAGGGGGCGGCTGCGCGGCGGCCCCCTCCCCCCCTCCTCCCGCCTCCGCCCGTGTTCCCCTTTGTTCTAAGGCAGCGGGTAGGGCCGGATCTTCACGGCCAAGGGTTTGGGGCGATAATTCAGACCAGGGGTGATGATCCATACATTTCAGTCCAACCTCCCTGCGCCCCCGATTGAGGAGGCCGCCAAGGCCCCGGAGCCAGGATTCCCCGAAGCCGCTCGGTGGACCGTCCCCACCGGCCCGGTCCCCGCACCCGGCCTGGAGGGCAGGCGCTGAAGTTCGCGCCCCTTATCGAGCGCGCCGCGTTGGGCGCTGGAAGTGAGGATCCCTCGGCGCCCCTCCCGCACGGACCTCAGCCCCATTTTGCAGACGGGGAAGGGAGGGTGGGTGGACTCTCCACTGACCGCGCTGCTTGGCCGTCTCGTAGTCCGCCTTGCACACGAGCCTGCTGTCCTCCATGAGGTAGAACTCGTCCCCCGTGGCCAGCTGCCGCTTGCACACCACGCAGGCGAAGCAGTGCAGGTGGTACACGAAGTCCTGGGCGCGGCGCACCACCTGCGTGGGCGGGATGCCCAGCTGGCACGCGGCGCACTTGGTCCCGAACCGCCTGCGGGACGCACGGGGCGCGGCTCAGCACGGGGTTGGCGGCTCCTTCGCCCGGAGCGGGTTGGAGAGCGATGAGCGCGGATGGCTCAGGGCGGTTCGGGAGGGAGGCTCGCCCCCTGCCCTGCCCCTAGTCCCGGCCGGGCCACCCCAGCAGAGCCGCAGGGAATCCCCAGGAAGGACCCAGAGGCCCTGGGGAGGCGCCTAGCCGCCCTGACCTCTGCGCCGGCTGGGGAAGCTGGATCCATGGGGCAGGTCCCTTAGACCCCAGAGGTCTGTGCCTGGAAAGCACCCCCTCCCCAGTATTAAGACAAAAACAAGAAGGAAATTTAGAGGGAGTAAATCCAATCAAGTTATTCAAATTCAGGATTGTCTTTTTGAACGACTGTTTCCATGATTTGCAAAATTAATTACTTGGAGAGAATTTAGCGTCTGCGCCAGCCAGGCCTGGCCGCCTGAGGAGCCTCCCCCGGCCCGGCCTGGGTGACAGAAGAGGCCAGCCCTGCAGGAGCAGACTGCGCCCCTGCCCTCCCCGCGCCAGCCCCCCGCCTCGCTCACTTGAAGAAATCGTCCTTGCAGTAGACGCTCTCCCCGCGGCTGAAGCAGCGCTCGGCCAGGGGCGCGTGGCAGTCGGTGCACTTGAGGCACTTGCTGTGCCAGTGGCGGTCCAGCGCCTTGAGGATGAAGCGGTCCAGGATGTGCTGGTCGCAGCCGGCGCACAGCGGGATCTCTGCAGGCCAAGGAGCCGCCGAGGTCAGAGGCGCCGCACGGAGCGGGAGTGCCCGAGTCCCCTTCTCGCTCCAGCCCGCAGGGCCCAGGGATGCCAAGGGAGGCCCCCTTCCCTGTACACCCTCCTCCCCAGCTGGCAGGAGTGGCTGCTTGGCTCCCAGGTGTAGGGAGTGCATGCCACTGAAATCCGCAGCCTGACCCACAGTTAAAATTTGGGAACACTGAAATAGTTTTAGAAGTGTGCCCGTGAGAAGGAAGGGGCCCTGGCCATTCCATTCGGCAAGATACCATCAACTGCAAAATGTTCCCAGTGAGCACGAAGGGTGCACGTTGAGCTCAAATGAAAACCCCACCCCAGGGGCTCTCTACCAGCACCTGGAGGCAGGATGCTTGTGGGTTGTGGGGTACCCACCACCCAAACCCCATCATTATTTTACACAATTAAGTATCCTTGCAGCTGGAGATCCCTTGTTGAAGGATGGCCACCCAGCC
>NW_024424119.1:59002706-59006865 GCF_017311325.1 Ursus maritimus
GGCTGCGCGGCGGCCCCCTCCCCCCCTCCTCCCGCCTCCGCCCGTGTTCCCCTTTGTTCTAAGGCAGCGGGTAGGGCCGGATCTTCACGGCCAAGGGTTTGGGGCGATAATTCAGACCAGGGGTGATGATCCATACATTTCAGTCCAACCTCCCTGCGCCCCCGATTGAGGAGGCCGCCAAGGCCCCGGAGCCAGGATTCCCCGAAGCCGCTCGGTGGACCGTCCCCACCGGCCCGGTCCCCGCACCCGGCCTGGAGGGCAGGCGCTGAAGTTCGCGCCCCTTATCGAGCGCGCCGCGTTGGGCGCTGGAAGTGAGGATCCCTCGGCGCCCCTCCCGCACGGACCTCAGCCCCATTTTGCAGACGGGGAAGGGAGGGTGGGTGGACTCTCCACTGACCGCGCTGCTTGGCCGTCTCGTAGTCCGCCTTGCACACGAGCCTGCTGTCCTCCATGAGGTAGAACTCGTCCCCCGTGGCCAGCTGCCGCTTGCACACCACGCAGGCGAAGCAGTGCAGGTGGTACACGAAGTCCTGGGCGCGGCGCACCACCTGCGTGGGCGGGATGCCCAGCTGGCACGCGGCGCACTTGGTCCCGAACCGCCTGCGGGACGCACGGGGCGCGGCTCAGCACGGGGTTGGCGGCTCCTTCGCCCGGAGCGGGTTGGAGAGCGATGAGCGCGGATGGCTCAGGGCGGTTCGGGAGGGAGGCTCGCCCCCTGCCCTGCCCCTAGTCCCGGCCGGGCCACCCCAGCAGAGCCGCAGGGAATCCCCAGGAAGGACCCAGAGGCCCTGGGGAGGCGCCTAGCCGCCCTGACCTCTGCGCCGGCTGGGGAAGCTGGATCCATGGGGCAGGTCCCTTAGACCCCAGAGGTCTGTGCCTGGAAAGCACCCCCTCCCCAGTATTAAGACAAAAACAAGAAGGAAATTTAGAGGGAGTAAATCCAATCAAGTTATTCAAATTCAGGATTGTCTTTTTGAACGACTGTTTCCATGATTTGCAAAATTAATTACTTGGAGAGAATTTAGCGTCTGCGCCAGCCAGGCCTGGCCGCCTGAGGAGCCTCCCCCGGCCCGGCCTGGGTGACAGAAGAGGCCAGCCCTGCAGGAGCAGACTGCGCCCCTGCCCTCCCCGCGCCAGCCCCCCGCCTCGCTCACTTGAAGAAATCGTCCTTGCAGTAGACGCTCTCCCCGCGGCTGAAGCAGCGCTCGGCCAGGGGCGCGTGGCAGTCGGTGCACTTGAGGCACTTGCTGTGCCAGTGGCGGTCCAGCGCCTTGAGGATGAAGCGGTCCAGGATGTGCTGGTCGCAGCCGGCGCACAGCGGGATCTCTGCAGGCCAAGGAGCCGCCGAGGTCAGAGGCGCCGCACGGAGCGGGAGTGCCCGAGTCCCCTTCTCGCTCCAGCCCGCAGGGCCCAGGGATGCCAAGGGAGGCCCCCTTCCCTGTACACCCTCCTCCCCAGCTGGCAGGAGTGGCTGCTTGGCTCCCAGGTGTAGGGAGTGCATGCCACTGAAATCCGCAGCCTGACCCACAGTTAAAATTTGGGAACACTGAAATAGTTTTAGAAGTGTGCCCGTGAGAAGGAAGGGGCCCTGGCCATTCCATTCGGCAAGATACCATCAACTGCAAAATGTTCCCAGTGAGCACGAAGGGTGCACGTTGAGCTCAAATGAAAACCCCACCCCAGGGGCTCTCTACCAGCACCTGGAGGCAGGATGCTTGTGGGTTGTGGGGTACCCACCACCCAAACCCCATCATTATTTTACACAATTAAGTATCCTTGCAGCTGGAGATCCCTTGTTGAAGGATGGCCACCCAGCCCTGCGCAGGCACCAAGGTAAAAACTGGTGTCCTCCCCATCTCACAGGTCCTTGTGCATGGACTGGACAATTGCATCGCTGTCACCACACTCAAATGTCAGTGCCTGACGAGAGTTAGTCCAACACGGGTCTGCCACCCTGGGACCGCAGGCCTCTGAGGAAACGAGGCTGGGGAAACCGAGGGGTGGGCTGCGGGAGCCACCGGCCCATGTGAGGCTTTGCAAGGTGCTCACGGGGTGAGTCTCCCTGTTGATTTAGAAAAGGTCTTCCGGGGAGGTGAGAGCCAGGAGCTGGAGCTGGAGCCTGTGCAAACATTGCACCCACCTGGCCCGCTCTCCTCCCCTGCCGGGGACCGCTCCGGCTCCAGGCCGGCCCGAAGTGGGTGGGAGGAACAGAGAAGGACCTCCCTGGGTCCCAGGCTGAAAGAACCCTGATCTGATCGACCTCCCTCGCCTAGCGCCAGGAAACTGGCGAAGGACGTGGTCCCGCATCAGACCAAACCGCACCACGGGTGCCGGCGGAGCGCGGAGATCTGCTGCGCTTCCCGGGCCCCCCTCGCGGGCAGTGACGGCAGGGCGGCGAGCGCAGCCAGCCGAGAGCTGGTGGCTGGACCGGCCTGCGCGCGCACGGATTCAGCACCGTGGCTCGGACAGCGCCCGCCCGAGTTGCCCCCAGGCCCCGCTTCCTGCAAAAGCCGCTCCCGCCGAGCCCCTGTTGCTCCCCGCCGCGCCCTGCGACCCGGGCCTTACGTTGCATGGTGACTCCAGCCTCGGCGGGGTCTCCTACCCTCAGCAGCGGCGGGGCACAGCGGAGCCTCGCGCCCGCCCGCCTGCTCCGGGCCAGCACTCCTGAGCGATCGCGTTCGGAGCCCGCCTCCCCTCCCTCCCTCTCCCTCCGCCCTCCCACCCCTTCCTCCCAGCCCCTGCGGCCAACCCCTCCCAGGAACCGTCGGAAAAATAAATAAATAAGTAGGGGACGGAAGAGACCCCACAGCCTGGATGTAACCTCTTTCCCACCTGCTCTGTCCCTGCCACTCCCCACCTGGCCAGGCCCCCTCCATCTCCATCCTGTGGTCCCGCAGGCAATGAAGCCCTTGAGAATGATTCCTGGTAGTCCTTCTCCGGGAGCCAAAGCGCCTGGGGTGGGGGCAGGACTGGTGCTGCGGGGAACCTGGGGTCTTTTCTGTAGAAGGGTCTTGAGGACCAGCCTGGGAGCCGGCCAGTGAGCAGGTGCGTGTGGGTGCAGACAAGGAGACCTTAACAAGGGACATGTGCAAACGGGCTCCAGCTTCACTCTGGCCCCTGCATCTGACTCTGTTCCCCTGGAAAGTGTGGAGGGTTTGGGTGGGGTCGGCCCTCAACGGGATCCTCTTGCCCCGTGGTCACTGGGCTGCACGGTTGCTCTCCGCATACTTTCCTAATAATGGAGAGGCTTTCCTAAATCGGTCCTGGGCCCCACGGACTCTCCGGCCTGAACAGTGCGGCTTGGCCACCGCACAACCGACAACACGGCTCCAGGGGCCCCGGCGCTAATTCGCTGCTGGGGCGCCCCGGGGGGACGTGCTGGGGCCCTTGCACCCACGCCCCCCGGATCCCCTGTCTCCCGCCACCACAGTGGCCAAGCCCGGAAAGGAGCGAGGACCTCAGGATCTCCCCGTGCAGCCGCTCAAGCCCGGGCACCCACCTCGGCGCAGGTCCTCCCTCCGCGCCAGCAGCGCCAGCAGCAGGTCGCCGCCCGCCGACTCGCGGCCTGGGCCCAGCTCCCCGCGCGCCTCCATGGGTCCCGTCACCTGGCGCCGCGGCTCTCCGGCCCCGAACTCTCCCGGGACCCGAGGAGGCCACGGCTTCCGGGGCCCCAGCCGGTGTCTGAGCTATTCCCCGCGCTGCTGGGCGCTGCGCCCGCGGGCCGCCCTGGGGCCCGGAGCCTCAGGCCGCACGAAGGCGGAGCGGCCGGGGGGCGGGGCCGTGGCGCGGGGCGGGGCCAGGGGGGTCGCTGAGACGCGCCGCGGGCGTCCGCCGGCTCTGCGCGCCTTTGCGAGGGGACTCGGGGTGCCCAGACGCCACCCGAGTGCCGGGCCCGGGGAGGGCGGGGACAGTCAGGGGAGGAGCCCGGCCAGGGCTGTCCGCGGGCGCTTACCCGGGCCCCGCACCTTCCCGCCCCGCGCCTCGGGCCGCGGGCTGAGGCCTGGGCTCGGGCGTGCACGCGTGCGGGCAGGCTGGGGGTCCCGAGAGGACGGTCCGGGAGGGAGCCGCGTCCCACCGCCGCTTGAGAGCCGGGGCTAGGAGGCTTGGTGACAACGTCTGGTCGGCAAGAACGCAACCCGAGACCCAGAGAGGGTGAGTG
>NW_024424119.1:59006875-59018682 GCF_017311325.1 Ursus maritimus
GTGCCGCCCAAAGGCTCACAGCAAAGCCGGCAGGAGCCAGACACGACCTCAGACCTCCCAGCTGTGACCAGCTTCTGGGCCCCACCCTAGGAACTCCCTCCAGAATGGGCACAGAGAAGGGTGATTCTCAGCACGTACACCCAGTGTCCTCGGCCCGGACATGTGGCCAGGACTCAGGTCAGGAAAGACAGAGCTGGGAAAGTCAGAGTCGGAGGTCCGCTCTCACTTCCCTCCACACACCAGCTTGCACAGAATGAGGCGCCCACACCTGATTCTCCAGCATCTTGTCCCCCAGTCCAAAGCCCATAGGAACCCACCCGTGCTTGCATGCAGAGCAGTGCACCTACCCCAGGGCAGCTGCTCCTGCCTGGAGGGAACATAGCCCCTGGCTACAGGCCAGCGCCACCCCGCTCCAATAATTAAGAAATAGCAGTGTGGGACCATTGCAGCATGGGGTCTGGGGAGGGCTGGGGCCCCAGGCAGTGATGTGGGTGAGCAGGTTTCTGCCAGCCTCCAGGTCCCTCCACCTGGGAGAGTCCCATGGTAAAGGACAGTCTTCACCCTGCTCCATATCCTGGCCTCCAGTCGCCTGGTCTGTGCGCTTTACCAAGGAGGCAAGCCTGGAAGGACGTGGGCAGGAAAAGCACAGCGCCCTCCCAGATCCCCGCGGACCCAGTCTCACAGTTTTGAGCAAAGGCTCATGCCACCAGCGCTGCACCCCTTCCCTGTACAGGACACTATTACCCAGAGGACAGGGCAAGGGTGCACAAGCCAGGGAGCCGAGTGGGTCCTGGGTGCACTGGGAGGTCGGCTGTGGAGTGTCAGCTCCTGCAGAGGCCTGCCTAGAGGGACCATGTGTGGTTCCAGTGGGGAAGGGACAGGCGGGCAGCGGGTCCAGGAGGTGGCAGCCCCACAGCTCAGCGCTCAGCATCTGGCTGGCCTGCCAGCAATGCCTCCATTATTTTCCAATGTCCATGGTGATCTAGCGGCCCTTGGGGAGGGCAGTTCAGGTGGGAGACCCAGCCCAGGGGTCCCAGTTCTGCACTGTTGGGCAGGGTGGGAGAGCTGAGGGGCGTGGGGTCTCTGGAGGAAACTGACGCCCCCGCTCCACCCTATCCCTTCCCCCCAGCAGTGCCTGCAAGGCCCCTTCTGTTCTCGGGGCGGTCCACAACAGCCCACGTCCTCTGGAGCCATCGCAGGGAACTCCAGGCCCTCTGTCCACGGGATCTGCCAGACTCGCGTCCCCCCCCCATTCCTGTTCCCATCTCTTATGGGTGCCACCCCCCTACCCCCACAGTGTTTCTCCAGCCTTTCTTCCTTTCTCTGCTGTGTCCTGGGTCCCTCTCTCCCCACTGTCCCTCTGCCTGACTCTGCTGTCCTAGCCATTTCTCCCTTGGGGGTTGTCCTGCCCAGGCTGGAGGCCAAGGGGTTCGCGGGCGCTCTTACCCCGAGTCCCACCGAAGCTGCTGACAGCAGGGGCCAGGGGGCCCCCGGCCGATCTCGGTCTCGAGTGAGCTCGGTTTCCAGCAGCATGGCGACCGCCAGGCTGGAGATGGAGTCCAAGTAGTCCAGGCCGCCCTCCTCCCTCCTCCTCTTCGACCCTGGGAGGGCTCAGAACTCGCCATGGCCCAGGAACCTGTCTGTGTGGCTTGGCGCAGCGGGAGCCTCTGGGCCCGAGCGCTGTCCGCGGTGCTGAAGGAGTCACATGGCCGCCCACCTCCCCACAACCCCTGTCCCCCACCCCTCCCCACATCCTCCGACCTCGCCCACCACCCGGTTCCCCTAGCCCGCCTCCCCACCATCCCACCTCCCTAGGTCCGCACTGTGACTGCCTCCCCCTGACCCGCCCACCTCCCCACCTCCTCAGGCCCCTTGTCCCCCACCCCCCTCCACCTCCGCCCAACTCTGCCAGCCACTCTGTTCCCCCATTCCGCTTCCCCACCACCCTACCTCCCTAGGTCTGCAATCCCCCCACCTGCCTCCCCCTGCCCCTGCCCACCTCCCCAGCAACCCCACCACTCTGCCTGCCTTTCCCCCAGCCTCCTCCTCCACACTTCCCCATGTCCCTAGGTTTCCAGTCCCTCCACCAAGGCCCCCTAGATTCTCCCTACCCACTTCCCCACCTCAGGCCCTTGTCCGCACCTCCCCCACCCCCAGTCCCTCAGCCAGCCTCACCTCACCTTCCCTCCCATTGCCTGGGCAATGGAGGGAAGTTTCTGCCAGCTCTGCCCTGAGCTCCAGGCCAGCCCAAAGGCTTGGGAATTCAAAGCAAGCAGGTGCTCCACCCTGGCCCACAGGGCAGCGTCCAGGACTGGGGCAGTGGCTCCTCCAGCCCCACTGGCCTCCAGCCCTGCCCCCCCATCTCTGGCTCTAAAAGTGGCTCAGCGCTCAACCGTTGCTGCTGTCTGGAGGGACCTGTTGCACATGCAACCTTCCCCAGATCTCCTGCCCCAGCCCACCCCCATGCCCCCAGGGCAGCTGAGGAGGAGGGGCGGGGGCGCCCCCAGCAGGAACCGCTCAGGGCTGTGAGGGGTTACCAGATGGTGGATCTAGGCCAACACCAGCACCACATGGACCCAGAATGGCGGAATAGTCCGTGCCCTGCCCGGCTGGCACACCAGGGCTCCCTCTCTGAAGGAGGCGGTTACCTACCAGCTTGCACACGGCCTGGCTGGGAAGGTGAATCCACAGAAACCGCAGCCAGAGGTCCCTCAGAAGCCACACGTGACCAGACCCACCCCCGACCCCAGCAAAACAAAATAAAAGGTAGAAGCAGAAGAAATCAATAGTTCAGAATCCGAGGCAGCAAACCGGTGTCGGGGCAAAGCCCTGGCTAGGAGGCCATGCTGGGGTGTGCAGGTCCGGGCTGGCAGGGGGCGGCCGAGGAGAGCCGTGTCCAGCACTGGGTGGGCCGGGGGCTCCCTTCACCAGGGCGCCCCTGGTGCATCGTGAGGTTGTGGGGCTCTCATGCATCCGTCCCTGTCACACGTCACTGATCAACTGTGTGACACGCGTGCAGCCTGCGGTCCTGTGGCCGGCCCCCGACTACAGCAGCCCCAAGAAGATAATCTATAATTGATCTTCCATCTTTCACTTCCCACCTGACCCCTGGGCTGTCTTCCGAAAAGCCTCTGGTTCAAGACAAGAAACACCAGACTTTCAGATGCCCAGTCTGCAAACTCTGGAAGGGAAGGAGGGCTGGTTCTGGACCCGACCTCCTGTCACTACTAGAGCGAGCTCACGTTGTCAGAAGAACTACAGTCCTTCCAAATGTCAGGTTTATTTATTTTAAAAATGTGTGCATGGTAGCTCACTTAAATACAAAATGTTCACTTTCTTTGTAGGTAAGAAATTTCAGACGTTTCCATGTCAATTAGCTTTTTAATCAAAATCCTTCCATTAAAAATAAATACACATTTAAATTACCAAACTATTCATTAGTCTCAATACTTACAACTTGAGAAAACAGACCTTAACTTTGCCCAAAGGTAGTGTCCAGTTCCTAGCGGGCCACATGAGGCGTGTGGCCACGTTCACACCCGCACACGAGACACACGTCCTGTGGCCGCCTTGGCACCACACCACCCGGACCGGACCGCTCACGGTCTAGTTGAAACCTGGCCCCTCGGGGAGTCACAAACTCGTCCCTCAAACAGTGGCGACCTCAAACTGCATATTATCGTGACCCCGCGAGGCTGTCCCGGGTCTCGTAGCGGTCACGGCATCCGGCGTCTGCATCTTCATCCTGGGCCACGCCGCATGCACAAACTTACTTTAGGGGAGGAAACACATGGGACACGAACCAGAAGGCAGTTGCATTCACGGTGCTAAGAATTTCCCTTCGGATTCTGTGGGTGAATCTGGCCGGTTTTCAGGCAGAGAGGAAACAAGACAGGATCTTCAGTAACCCAGGTGCACGAGCACTGATGAAGTGCTCAGGCTTCTGGAGTTAAACATGTCCAAGGAGAAGAAACCCCTGGAGGCAGAGAAGCCACGGAAGCCACAGAAGCCAACCAGCTGACGAGAGGCTGCAGATTGTGCCCCATCCCTCATCCCCCATCCGGGTGCCCCGTCTCCCTGTCCCTCCGTCCCATCCACCATCCCCTGCCCCTCGTTCCTCCCATTCCCTGTCCCCATCCCGTCCCCCATTCCCTGTCCCAGGTCCTGTCCTCTCATCCCCCATTCCGTCCATTCCCTGTCCCCGTGTCCATCCTGTCCCCCATCCAGTCCCTGTCCGTCCTCTGTCCCCTGTCCTGTCCCCCATCCCCCCCAGAGCTCAAGCTCCTGACAGCTCTCCGGCTGCCCCCACAGACGCACCCATGGTCAGCGGGAGTTCGCAAAGTGAAAAAGACTATTTACAACCGTCCTAGTGACAGGAGCGCACAGACACGTCTCAGCTTGTAGACAAACCGACAGGAAGGATCTCCACGACAATGGCCAAGTTTGTTCATGTTGTTTACATCTCCAGAGGCAAACTTACCTCTAAATGATTTGGGTTTTACAAATAATGTGTTAAAATCATTAAATGGTAAAAAATCCATCACTGAAGCCTGGGGGACCGGGACCCTGTGCCAGGACCCTTGGTAAAACAGCTTCAAGGAAATGAAATCTGGAATTTGGCCTTAAAGGTTCTGGGGGCCACTGGGCATTGCCGTGTCACCAGGGCCTTGGGTTCTAGCATCTGCTTCCTTCAGCAGTAGGCCCTGCAGCTGCTGGACCACGGGACACAGAGGATGAAGGGCTCCTTGAAAGGTCCCCTGGGGACTTGGCTCCCAAGGCGAGGCTACCCCACACCCCTCCCCTGCAGAGCTCTGCCCTCCGTGCCCGGGCGCAGACAGCTGGGGACGGCCCACGGTCACTGAGCGATCTCCTGCCACCAGATTCACAAACAAAGGCACTGCCTTTGCCACCATCCCGTCCCCACCCCCACCCGAGGCAGCCTGACAGCAGGGTTCTTTGCAGGGCAGCAAACCCACAAACCCTCCTCTTCCCTTCCTCTTGCTGGACTCTGCACGTGGAGTGAAAGCTGCCTGCAGAGCACGGAGGTGGGAGGTGACAGGGGGTTGTCCCTTTGGCTCTGAGCCGCTTCGGTGCCAAGGAGATGCTCTCTGTTTCAGCAGAAACAACCAAGCAGCTAAAAAGCATAACACAAATGAATCTCTGAGAACCAGACTGGCTTCAAGGCGCGGCCAGGGTGAGGTGCGCTGGGGGCCGCGCTGCAGCTCCGCGGGGCCAAGGCTGGCCACGTGAAATTGCCTGGTGGCCTCCCAGGGCGCGGAAGGGCCCGGTTGTTCTCAGGAACCCAAGCCAGGCTTGCAGAACGCGACATGCATCTAGAAACTCAGGATGAAGGCAGGCGGGAAAAATTCTGTTCGTTTGGCCTGGACTCCCACTTGTTTTTTTAGACCTAGAAGAGTAAAAATAGAGACATCTTTTTGCTGTCGGATCTATAAAGGCGTCCGGGGAGTGTGCCAGGATGGCAGGCGGTCCCACAGCAAACACCAGTTTGTCCTCCACAGGAAGACCGTCTAGCAGACGGGAACCTGGAGCCCAAGCCGCC
Organism: Ursus maritimus; assembly: GCF_017311325.1. Taxonomy (NCBI): domain Eukaryota; kingdom Metazoa; phylum Chordata; class Mammalia; order Carnivora; family Ursidae; genus Ursus; species Ursus maritimus. Next base: position 59,012,436 of record NW_024424119.1, read on the forward strand.
AATGGACGTGAAACTGGGTCTGACATGTTTATAAAATCCCTGATCTTAATCATTAAAGCTGTGGGTGGCACGGTGGGGCTGTTTTTCCAAAGGCGCTTCTGTGGTCCTGCTCGGTTCTACACGGACGGGCGGTGATGTCTGACTTTCCATCGCTTGGACCGCACCCGGAAGAAAAAGTACATCACCATCAGAAACAAGGAAGAGGCCACGTACAGCACGACGCAGAGGCTCATGTCCAGGCTGGAGAAGCCCATCCCGAGAAAGGGCACGGCCGCCTCCACCTCCCTGCGGCCCTCAGCCCCGCTTGGGCTCTGGAGTCTCCCATCCAGGCCGAGCTGCGACCCGTCTGACAGGCGGGGTCCGGGAGGTAGCGCGCGGGGTGGACGGAGACTCTCGGCACGCTGGTCTCCCCGAGGCTTCTCTGGGGAAGCGAGGCCTCGTGTCTCCCTGGTCCGCTGCATACGTGTCCACGAGGTTGTCGCCGCCGTAGTGCCGCTTCAGGAACAGAAGCACCTGGTCCTCGTTCCAGCTGTGCAGGCCCTTTATCTCCTCATGGCAGGCCGGGCAGAGGTCCGGGGTGGGCCACGGAACCTTCGGAAACTTGGGGTCCTCACTCAGATGGCCTGGGATGGGGAGGGAGAGCAACAGTGGAGGGGTCTCTGGTGCCCTGACCGCCGCATGCCCTGCGATGCCTCCCCTGTCCACCCACCTGCACTGTGGCCTCCCAGCCATTGCTCCTGCATGGATGCCCGTCCCCCAAGCACCCCACAGAAATGTCGTTTCTTCTCCAGCACCTCTGGTAGGGCCCCGTGGCCACAGCAAGGGAAGGGTCCCCACTCTGTGCCATCCACCTGGCCAGACCCCGCTCCAACCTGCAGCTACTCTGCCTCCCTGTGACTCCCTGCCTCTGCTTGTCCTCTCCCCACTTAACGTGCATCTGAGGTCCACAGCCACATAAACCCCAGGAGCACCTGCCCCTGGACACTGGCTATCCAGACAATTCCACAGCACTCTGGGCTTGCAGGCCCCTCCTAGACCCCCAAATCTCACCAGGACCTCTAAAAATGATCCTGGGAGTGAGACCCGCCACGGGAACCCGTGCAAAGCCAGCCCCCCGTCCTGCTCCCAGAGGCGGTGCCAGCGGGCCAGGGCTGCCCGCACATGCTAACCACACTGCACAGTGTCCACCGGACACGGCGCTCGGCCGGCACGACCGCTCCTCGCAAGAACCCCGACCCCCTCAGTGCTCCGACAGCCGCACGGCGGGCCAGCACTGGACGCGCCAGCAGCTCCTCACGCCCGGACTCAGATTCAGAGCGCCCACATGTTTAAGGCTGCGCTCCTTCCTGCCAGCAGCCGTTCACAAGGCGGTTCAGTCACCAGCCCTGCCGGCCAGCCACAGAGGCCATGACCGGTACCTCTCCTGTCCCCGTGTCTGTGCGTTCACTCCTCTGGTCAATACACACTGATCGAGCACCAGCCTGGGGAGCGCCCAGCCGCCCACTCCGGGCAGCCTGACCTGCTCACTTCCCGCTTCTCCTCCACCCGTGGGAGCGACGCCCCACCCGACCCCCAGCTCTGGCTCTCTGCCATGCAGACATGAGGACCACACGGGTTCCGGGCACAGGAAGTGCGCCACACCACGCTCCTTGGCTCCCAGAGTCCCCCGACCCGACTTGGGGTGACCCACCACCCTAAAAGTGCTTCTGTGAGTAGACATGGACAAAATCACGCTGTCTGACGGGTCTGAGACAGTGGAGAGGCTCTCCTCCGGCCCGCGGGCACCACCCACCAGGGTCTGCGCCTGGCGAGACGCAGATGTGCCCACACGGAGACCAAGGAGGAGCTGCCGGGGCCTGGTGTCACATGCCCTAGACACAGTGAGGCCCAGGGCAGGTCTCCGCGGCCTCCAGGGAGTCTGGGCCTCAATCCAGAGGCTGGAGGTGGGACTGGGGAACTGAAGGAGGGACACAAAGCCTCGAGCTGCTGGAAGCCCCTCTCTGCTGCAGCTAAGCTCGTGGGGGGCATCTGGGGGCTCCTGGGCCGGGACCCCCCAGCGGAGTCTCGTCCGGCTGTGCCGGAGCCGAGAGCCGCCGGGATAGCCCCGCAGGCCGGGGCGCGGTGGGGGCCGGGGCCACACACCCGGAGGTGGAGGGTCTTGGAACTAGGGCCGCGGGGGAGACGGGGCCACGGAGGAACCCCTGGCAAGCAAAGGTGCCGTGGCCCCGTGAGCTGAGCCGCAGCAGCCCTGAGGGCAAAGGAAAACCAATTTTCTTTAGTGCTTCGGTTGTAGTATGTTTCGTAATACAGTGGATTAAATAAAAACCAGTGGTTTAGTGGTTTTTTTCTACTCATCTCTATTAAGATTTATCTGTCAGCAGAATTATTTTTAAGCCTAATTTCAATCTGCCGGTGATTTAGGAGCAGTTTGCATTCATTCTGAGGCGACACACGTGCTCTGCTTAGTGTCTGAACCAAACTACTTCGCGGGGTTGGGCTTGCTGAGAGCGGATCGCAGCGCCGCACACTCCTTACTGGAGACGCAGTCTGTCCCAGTCCTCTGCCGTCAAGTGTCCACGGGGACCCGGCGGCTCCCCGAGGGGAAGAGTCTGCAAAGGCGGGACGCTGGCGGCCTGGAGTGGCTGCGGGCTTGGCAATGCTCCCGGCAGCCACCCAGAGGCCTCCCTCCGACTGGCCCCGTCTACACGGCCTCGCTCCCACTGCGCTGGCCCCTCTGCACCCAGGCCTGGCCGCCCCAGGGTGGCTTCTGCTCACCTGCCAGACGGCTGTTGACTAAGTTGTGTTTCTTCCAAAGCCAGAGAATTGCTTGGTCTGCGGTTTTCACAGAATCCATGGATTCTTTAGCCATTTCCTCAAAATGCTCGCTGCACTCCTTACAGCCAAAGAAGGTGTGGACGTACCTCCTGATGGTCTGGAGCACCGCCTGGGGGTCAGCCTCCAAACCTGCGGACGGGCGGGGGACAGACCGCGTCGGCCCTGCGGGAGCGTGTCCAAGTCCCCGGGGTTCAGGCTGGTGTCGGGAGCCAGGAACAGGTCAGGTGCCTGACCCCGGGACACGTGGGACAGCCCCGCTTGTCTGCAGGGAAAGACACAGGGAGAAAGCAGCAGCTCCCAGATGCTCCCTGCACCCAGAAGGGGCGGCACCATGTCCCCTGGAGAGCAGACCCACCGCCCGTGTCCGGGCGTAGCACCCACTCCAGGGTGTGCACAAATACCCAGGAAAACCAGCCAGAGACAGCGAGACACCAGGGCTCCTTCCAGGGAACGAGAGGGCAGCAGGCCAGCCACGACTGGCCTCCTCTAACAGGCTAACCCTCTCCGCGGGCGGCAACTCCAGCATCGGCCAGCCATGTGGACCGTGTGCCTCGTGTGTGAGCACCGGTACCGCCAGGACGTGCCGTCTGCGGAAAGACACCGAATGCGGAACACGATCATCCGAGGAAACGGCCTCCAACAGCAGAAGGGAGCAGCCACCATCTAAAATGAGGACCCCTGAGAACAGCAAAGGGGGGGTGGGCATGCGGCTGGTGCCAGCAGCTCCCCTCAGACAGCTAATGCGGGGGATTGAGCCAACAAGCGGGAGACCGTGAGATTAAAGCAGATTAAATGTCAGCATTAAAAGAAACGCAGCAAAATAATTGGAAAAAAAAAAAAGACGTGCTTTTGTGACTGAATCCGTCTTAATCAAGAGCACGCCCTCGCGGGTGATCTCTTTCTTCGCCGCCAGCTGTGGTTCCGCCCCTGGAGGGCCAGGGCCCAGCATCTGTTGTTGACCTTGGCGGGCCTCACCGGGTCGGCAGAAGCCCCAGCTGAGCGGACAGCCACCGTCTCCTCCGCGCCGTGCGTCTCTGAGGGCGGCTGGGGTCTCCGAGGGCGGCTGGGGTCTCCGAGGGCAGCAGGCGGCGCGGGTCCACATGCACGCAGTGAGGACGTGCTCTGACTGGCCCTCCCGAGGCTCGGCTCCCTGCTCTCCTCTCCCCTCCGCCAGCTGCCACGCATCCCTGCGTAATCCTCCTTTTCTCCCCACCAAACTGCTGCAGCCCGGCCACCCTAATCTTTAGAGTGGACAAGAACCATAAACCCTACCTGTGGGGGATTAGAGGACGTGGCGGCTTTTTAGTCGATGGGGTTTAAAGAGGCACTAAGGAGAGGAAAAACCTTCCAAGACCTAATCCGGTGGTGCCCATCTGACCCAGTTCTCTGGGCATGAGATGCGCTCCTCGGATATGCTCTAGCCTGCGCCTCGGAGATCTTCCCAACGGCGTGCCCTGCTGTGTGGCTGTCGTCCTGCCCACTGCCATGAGCCCCTGCAGAGAGGAGTGTGCCCCCTGCCGTCCCCCACAAGGTCCCTGAGACGTGGACATCCACTTCACCCTGAGGAGAGCCGGCATGTGCCCCCTGCAGCGTGACTTTGCTGATTCCCCCAGCGCCAGGCAGACGCTGTCCCCACCACGGATCCGGGCCAAGACACAACATGCCCTGTGCTGGGTCCTTCCCGAGTGTGGGGCCATGGGGAGCTGGGATTGCCCCACAGACGCCCCACATCCTGAGTCTCTGACCATCGCCCAGCAGGGTCGCCCACACTGAATCCTGAGCACGTAAAACTCTGGTTCTTTCAAGCCCCAGCGTTTGGTTTGGTTTGTTACGAAGCAAGAGGTCCTGCAGATTTCAGAGTCTTACTGGAAAGGGTTTTGGGAGTGTGGGAGTCCTCGCCCTACTCAGCAGAATAATCCCTGCGGCTCCCAGTTGAAGTGGCAACTAACAGGCCGGCGATCGGGGTGCCAGGGGGCTCAGTCACTGAAGCCTCTGCCCTCGGCTCAGGTCACGACCCTGGGGTCCTGGGATCGAGTCCCACATCGGGCTCCCTGCTCAGTGGGGAGTCTGCTTCTCCCTCTGCCTGCCGCACCCCTGCTTGTGCTCTCTCTATGTATCAAATAAATAAAATCTTAAAAAAAGACAAATTAAAAAAAATAACAGGTTGGCGAGCTACCAGAGGCCAGCCTCACAGGAAAAACACACATACAGCGGAGTCCGAAGCAGGTAAACAAGCAGCGTGGTTTTGGCTGCTTGTGTAGGACACACGACATGATGGTTCTGGTTTAGTGACTTCCTTTTTTTTTTTTTTTTTTTTTTTAAAGATTTTATTTATTTATTTGACAGAGATAGAGACAGCCAGAGAGAGAGGGAACACAAGCTGGGGGAGTGGGAGAGGAAGAAGCAGGCTCATAGCAGAAGAGCCTGATGTGGGGCTCGATCCCATAACGCCGGGATCACGCCCTGAGCTGAAGGCAGATGCTTAACCACTGAGCCACCCAGGCGCCCCTGGTTTAGTGACTTCCTGATAACTAAAAGCCAACTTTATCTTGTGCAGACGGCCTCCGCAACGGCCCAGGCTCGCAGCTCCCGCACGCTCAGCTGGCTCGGGCCCTCCCCCAGCAGGCCGGGCTGGCCGCACACCGCTAACTGGGGCCACAGTGGAAGTGACCGGCACCCTGTCACCAGCTGGCCCATGAAGCCAGCTGCCACACGGTGAGGCACTGATAGAGCCACTGGCCGACAGCCAGCCCCAAACCCTGCCACCACCCCACAAGCAAGCAGGGGAGGGGGCTCTTCCCAGTGAGACCTCCGACGAGACCCCAGCCTCGGCCGACACTGGGCCTGCAGGCTCGTGAGAGACCAGCAGCCAGGGACCTGTTGCAGCCCCACCTGAGTCCCTGGCCCACAGACACTCGGAGAGAAAGCTAAGCTGTAGGGTCATTTGTTTTGCAACGACAGGTAACAGACATCTCTGAATACACTTCACTCGTGCTCATGCTTTTGACAGAAAGAGGAATTCCTGGCCAGTGTGCCCTCGTTCTGTGACTTAGTCCCCGCAGGGCAGCCACGCACAGGCTGGTGAGCTCCGAAGTAGGAAAGATGCTCGGCCCTCCCCGGCCTGGCCCCCGGGGCCGCCCTGGTGACACGTCCCCTCCCACACTGCTGCTCATGACACCTGGCAGGCCCGAGCACGGTGAACGTGGGGGTGGGCTCGGCGTGCCCTGGGCCCGTGCAGGGACAGTTTACCTGTGCCGTCCAGCGCCTCTGGATGGGTCCCGGCTTCAACAGTCAAAGTGTGGAACAATTTCCAGAGAGAACATGTGTAACCCCTGAACTCTGGCCGGCTTCCTTGACATCCAACCCACTTTATATGATTAACAAGGAATATTCCAGAAATCTGGGGGGGGGG
>NW_024424119.1:59018692-59029779 GCF_017311325.1 Ursus maritimus
GGGGGGGGGGTGGATAAGAGATAATTGAATTGTTAAAATGAAAATAGTTGATGAATGTCCTCTATCTTGAGCGGGCGCTGGTTACACAGACCGTACGTTTCTCACAACTGTGTCGACTGCACGTCTTACTGTGAGTGTGTTTAAAGCCAGTACCAAACAAACGAGAGAACAGTCTCTGCTTTACTGAAGGAGTTCTCAGACTAGGGGGACGGGGCCTGCGCCTTTCCCTCCCCCAGGGCCAGGGAAGGGTTCGTGCGTATCTGGGTAGACAGAGCTTTATTAAAGCATCAAGGACACCCCACCCTTGTGCACTGGAGTCACTTAAACCAATCCCACTGGGAAAGAGTAAGAGTAAAAAAACTCTGTCCAGCGATCCTCGGCCAGAGCGGGTATGGAGCACAACTGCACTGGCGGCGAGCGGAGGCCCTGACGGCTCAGGAGCCACGTGCCCGCCACCGAGCAGGTGCTTCCAACAACCAAGCCCACGTCCACGCCCTGTGTCTCCCAGCAGGCGGCCGGCACAGGGCTTGTCCACAGGGCGTGAAGCGCGTGCTCCCACACGGACATGCATGCAGACAGGCTCTGTACCCGAGGAGGCTGTGCCGGCCTCCGGCTTGGGTGGAGGTCAGGGGGAGGTCAAGGCAAGCACGCGGCTCATGTCTCTATGCTGCGGGCACAACACCGCGCCTGTCGGAGCACGCGGCCCACGGGCGTGTCCTGACAATGAGGATGCCGAGAGCTCGGGCAGGAGGGAGGAGACCTGGCCTGGGGGGGCTCCCACAGGGCCTCCGTGCTTCTCATCAAGCACACGGTTTTATTAGCCCTTTAGGAGTAAGATTTGTGCGTTTACTACAAATTTAAATAACAAAAGCCCGAGCACCGCACCACCTACACCGCGTGCCTCCCGTGGCCTTGGTGGACAGGGCTACAGGCAGAGGCGGCATGAGCAGAGCGCGTCACAGCAGCAGGGACGGCGGAACCCACGGGGTGCAGCGCACAGGGACACGGGCAGCTCCTATGCCAGAGGTGTGTGCTGTGACCGCGGGGCGGGTCCCCGAGCAGGGAGGGAAAGCAGGAGGGCTACGGAGGAAATGGACAGTGGCAGGTGGAAGGGGCTCACCCGCATCTTGTTGTTGACCAGGTCGAGGACGGCATTGTAGGGGATCCTGTCCAGGGGAAGGTTGGCCAGCCACTCCTGCAGCGTCTCCAGCAGCTTCCTGACTGGCGCCCGGCCGGGCAACAGCTAAGCAAGGAAGGACCACACTTAGAAACGTTTGGGGAAAATGCCGCCACGGCAAAGCCATCCCTGGGGACCTAGGCCGGGTGGGGTCTACCTGACATGGACCCACTGGCTCTGGTGGGAGAGGTCCCAGGGATCTCCCCTAGTACTGAGCTGGGGGGTCTCTCTGAGCAGAGAGAAGAGGGATGGGAGGAGCTGCGCACGGCGCCCTGCACCTCAACCACCGGCTCGGCGCCCCAGCCAGCGACCGCTTCGCGGTGACAGACAGGCCACCATGTGCCTCATTCATCACGTTGTCGAGGGCTCTGTGGTCCTTTCTGAGAGCACCGCCTACTTAGTTGTTCGGGGCCTCTCCGTGGCGCAGGCCAACCCCGCCCGCCGCACTCAGCGCTCCCTCCGCCTCCCCCTTTGCTGTCTGACTGCGGAACTATGTGAAAAACGCACGTCCCACCGAGGCTTTTATGCAGAAGTGTGCAACCTGCTGGTTAACTCCACGTCTGTGCCGGCCGTGCAGCTGCGGCCCCTCGCAGCTCCGAGAAGCACCGGCCCGGCAAGCCGGGGGCGCCGCCCTTCTCCAAGGGACATGGACCAGAAGCCGCCCGGAGTTCATAACCCGAGCGGAAGGCTGCTGCGGCGGGGACAGCACAGCTCAACGCTGCAAAACCCCGTTTCCCGCGCGGGTCACAATGTGCCACTACCCACCGGCCAGCATCGAACTTCCAGTTTCACCCAAGCTTTAGAAACACTGCTAAGAATAATTTCTGGTCACCGAGACCTACAGAGCTCTACGCCAACCTGAGGCTGAGGACGAGGAGAAGCCAAGAGCGTGAGGCACGTCTCTGATTCGCTGAAGGCAGAGGAGGGAGGACCGCGGGACTCTGAGCTGGGACCCGCACAACGGGGCACACACCTGTCTACACAGACCCCTTTCTTCGTTGGAAACACATCACATGACTCATTACTCCCTCCACTGTGAGTTTTGCCTCCTTCCTTCTATTTAAAAATTCACAGGACACAAGTGTACGATTTACTACCGAAACGTCAAACGCGAGCCACTGCATCAAGCCCCTGACCTGACGCAAGAGAAGTCCTTTATTTATTTTTAAAGATTTTATTTTTAAGTCATCTCTATGCCCAGTGCGGGGCTCGAACCCACAACCCCAAGATCAAGAGCCACAGACTCCACCGACAGAGCCAGCCGGGAGCTCCGAAAAAAGTCCTTTAGAACGAAGTTTCCTCATCTTCGAGACAACGGGCACGGCTGTGGTCCCAGACGCGGGGGCAAAGGGCTCTGTCCTCAGGCCACCGTGACCGAGGCCTTCCCTGCGGTGAGGGCGCAGAGGGGCCCCAGGCGCTCCCCGGGGAAGAGGGGTGACCTCCTGCCTCTGCTGCTCGGGCCCAAGGACACAGCAGGCCTGGATTCTTGGCCCCGGAGCTAAGAGTTCCGGGCAAGAACAGAGGCCGGCAGCCCATCTCCCGACTGATGCTGGCGTATGCACCGCCACCGCCCCGCCCACCAGGGAAGGTGGGGGTACCGCCGCCCCCGGGCCCAGCCAACCGGGCACACTCTGCACAGGAATGGCTGCTGGGCAGCCTCCTCCCTCTCCTCTGCCTGCCGCTGCTTTCCCACCTGCGCATCCCCTCCGACCCTCTGGAAGTGCCCCCTTTCGGGTGTGTCACGGTCCCAGGCCCACTCTGACACCTGTGCGGGTCACCCAGCAAGCAGGCACTTATGTTCCGCCACACCCCCGGGCTCAGAACTGGGCGGGCGCCCAACAGGCATGTGGTGAGAGGGGACAAAGGCCAGTGCAGGCCTGTGCCGCTGGGAGACAAAGCAGTCATCCAGCTGAGGTGGGCTCCATTCCCCGCAGATGCCCCAGGGCGCCCTCCTGAGCCCCCCGCAGCCCGGGTGAGACGTGACGCACCTTGGCAAGGACAGTGACGAAGTCCTTGAGTGTCCGCAGCTCGGCCCCCGCCAGGGACTTGTGGGCAGCCAGCTCCACCCTCAGGATGTAGTGCAAGCCCGACTCCAGGTCCGCGGCGTAGAGTTTCGACCTGACAGCAAATATCAGGAAGTCCGGTGAGAAGACCTTGCTTGTTGTGAACTCTCCCTTTCCTTGCGCCCACCCCGAGGGACCCCCCCACCGCACAACGACACGGACAATTCCCAAACAGCCCACGGCTCAGAGACGTGCATCTGTGCGAATTCCACCTACAAAGGGTTTGCACAGACGCCCGCGCACGCGGCCATGCCCCTGGGCAGCTCGGGGCCAAAAAAAATACCTGCCTGTCAAATTCTCTCCAAACCACGATTTCAGGATTTTCTTCCTTGTTGGGTTTTTCAGGCAACGAAAGCATTTTTTTCCTCACATCCGGCAACGACTTCAAATAAGAGGAAAAAAACGATCGGAGGGGCTTCCCGCTGCGAGAAAGGGGGCCAGGTGTGGGCACAGGCCAGGGCGCCTCCAGGGGTCTGGCCCCCTCCACAGGTGTCTGAGCACACGCCGGTCCCCCAGGCACCCACGGCCCCCGAGCAAGAACAGCCCTCCCTCCGAAATTGAGGGAGCTTGTCCGGACCCCCCAGCCCACCCATTCTCTGGGCATTTGTTGCAGATGCTATGGGGGGGGGCGGGATGCTGGCAGCGTGGGTGTCAGGTGGCCGGCCCTCCTCCTGAGAAGGTAAGACAGAGCCACAGACAACCGAGCTATCGTCGCAGTAAGTACTTGAACACGTTTACTCCCACGGGGGTTCTCAGCGAGCCCGGGGCCTCTGCCTGCACTCTGCCAGCTCCGAGCGGGCCATCGGGCAGTCAGGGCTGCGGGCGGTGGCAGGGGGCATCCGGGGCTGCGGGGCCCCTCTACTGGACAGGGAGGAGCACGCACTCGGAGGGGATGTAAAGGCCATCACTGAGCGCCTCCAAAGGAGCTCAAGGGTCCTCAACAACATCCAGGGCTCGCTCTAACTCCCAAACAGCCACGCCATTTGTGAGAAGTGCTACAGGTGATGCTTTTAGTACAAAACAAGCACTTTTCTTCAAAACAAAGCGGCATTTTGTTCAGGGACACTCCGTCGAGGGAAACACCTACTGCAGACGGGGCGCTGGCCGCCTCTGCCGCAGGGCCGGACCCCAGGGGTGCAGGCCCTAATGAGCGTGCTCGCAGAGCATGACGAGTGACCCGATCCACAGAGGTCGCCATGCCTACCCTGACTTCTGGTTCTCAAGAAGAGAAACGGACCCAAGGGACTGGGGAGTGTCTGAAGCTGGGGAGGCCACTTCCCAGCTGAGCCGGGAGCCCAGGGATGGAGGAAGTGTGTCCTGGCTGGGCTGTGTCCCAGCACACGGAGACTCGCCAAGGGCGGCCAAGTCATCGCTGCCTATGCGGGCACCCACAGGCCAGCGGCCTGGGTGGGCGCCCCCAGGGCCGGCAGGCCTTCTGCTCCCACAGGAGGCTGGGGCCAGGGCAGACACCACAGGTGTCAGGACACCGTCTCACCTTCTCACCTGTAGCCCTTCCCAACCTTGCTTCAGGCTGCTCACTTTTTAGTGGCACTCGGTGCAAGCAGATGGCATCCAGGTGCGTTCTGTGGTCTTAACCGTGACGAGGTGCTTGGCATCTAGCCCAGCAGAGGCTCCCACCCTGGGAGGGGTTCCCCAGATCCCACCAGGTGTCGTAAACGCTCCTGAAGCCAAATTACACTTACACGTTAATTAATCCACGCGTCCCATTTGGGTAAATCAAGTAACAGGAGGGAATGGAAGAAACACCGAATTTCTCCAAGAAGCCTTTATCTCCGTTCAGCACTCTTTTCACCACGATGTTCTCGTACGGAAGTAGGTCTAAGATCACCTGGGGAAGGAGAAAGTGACGTCACCTTCGCCGTGGATGGCCGTGTCTCAGGAAACGTTACCTCGCCCAAGCACAAAGCAGCGTGAGCACAGAAATCAGAAACAACGTCATCTGGAAGAAGCCCGTATTCATCTCCTCTCTAAGCCAGACTGACGTTCACATCTTAGCTGCGTGGGAGCCCGCACGTCCCGCACACACGAGTGCACACACCACCAGGGGTGCACACGGGGCCAAGCCCGGAGCTGCCCTCACACACGTGCACGCACCAGGCGGTATGCACCCACACGTGGAGGCTAACGGCACCCCCGGACGGCACCACGGACCCGGGCAGCAGGCTCCGGGCCGGCTGGTCCTTCCCTCAAGCTGCCCCTGTCCAGCTCTGCTTAGGCTGAAGGCACAGGGATGGGGATGCAGCGGAGTGGCATCTCGGGAGCTAGAATGGCGTGAGAGACGACCCTTGAGCCTGGCATGGGCCACCAAACAATCAGCTGTGGAACCCGCACCTCTTGACTCTTTCAGCCGTAGAATCAGCGTGTCCGAACGGGGGCGTGGCTGACTGCGCGCTGTGCGCTCCACCCTCGGCCCCGCCGCAGAGCGCCCTCCTAGAAAAGGTCGCAGCCACCTGCCCTGGGGAAGTGTCCCTGCTTCGTCTGCATGCAGGAAGCGGGGGCACCCGAGAACACAAGTGCACAACCGCGGCAGGCAGCCTTGAGACAGCGTGGGGGGTGACGCATGAGAATGCTGGGTCCTGCTGCTGGTGGCTCCCCCAACCCCCCCCAAGAATCCCAGTCGGCCACAGAGAAGGGGGCGCGATGTCGCCACCCAACGCGGGGGGCACGGGAGGCGCAGTGAGGTGGTCAGATCGCTAACATCTGCAGCTTGTGCCTGAGCGGGTTTCAACGAGAGCCCCCCAGGAGCACACGGTCTCCTGCCTTCACTCCAGAGCTCACAGAGAGGGGAGCACGGCCGGGAGGCCAGCAGCGCGCTTAGGAGCAGGCGCTGGGCATGCGCACGAGTGCACAGCTCCGCCGCTCCGCCGCTCCCTCGCACCTCCAGCGGATCTCCCGTCACGCCGAGTCTGCTACCAGACGCCAAGGCTTCAGACCCACCACGGGAAACGAGAGCAGGACAAAGTGTCACTGCGGAAAGAGCGTTTTACAGAACGCTGGACTTGGCAAAAAAGTGGAGTGTTCCCAACACGGCCAAGAAAAAATCGCGATGGTGATGCCGATGTGTAAGAAATAAGGAGCCCCGAGGAGAGGCAGCGTGCCCTGAAAGCTGGGTCTGGGGGCCCCTCAGCCCCACACTGAGGACGAGCCCGCGAGCCTGCCTGCTTCACCCTCGAGGCCCCTTCTCACAGTCTTTGCGAACCGGCTAATCCGCGGAGTGACGGACACCACCACGTCCCAAGAATTAACGGGAGCGAAAGACGGGAGCGTCACTGATCAGAAGGAAGCGGTCATTAGCACAGAGGAACCGAATCACAGCACGTGGTGAGACGGGGAAAGACACGGACACAGTACCTCACGGCCCACATAGGAGCTGTTGTTCTCAAACAGGACGGCCACGTAACGGCCATCGCGACTGTCCAGGAGAGAAAGGACGTCACTGGGCCTTTCAAGAGAAACAAAGAGGCTTTCAGTGCTCCCGCGAACAGCGAGGCAGCCATCATACGCCAGCACCCACATCACTTAATACAAATCCGTATTTTACAACATGAAATTCAAGTCCTGACGTTCACTTTGCACACAAGTACGCACCGAGCGGGGTCCAGAGGCGGGCACGCGGGAGGCCTGTCTCCGTCCGTGTGGTTCTGCAGGAAGTCGATCATCGTCCGCCTCACGGTCTGCAGCTCTCGGTCGGGCCCTGCGGGGAGACACGCCATCGTCACTGCTACGTTGGCCCTGCAGAGCACGGCCCCACAGAGCGCCACCGCCCCAGGACCCCGGGAGGCACGGCACGGACACGGGCAGGACGCACTGACGGCCGTCAACAGACCGCGGTGTGCACACAACAGACCACACGGCGACCGGCGTGGGAACAAACGGGCACCGGGGGCCAATCTCACACAGAGCACGGAGACGGAGGCCAGGGAAGCCTCGCCGTCGCCGCGGACGGAACGGTTGTGCCCCGGAGCCTGACCCGGGCACCGGCTCTCCGGCGGCTCGCTCGTAAAACACACTAGGTGAGCGTGTGCTTCGTGAACGTCTCCAAACATTTTCTGAGTAAAAGGATTTACTTAAAAAAAGGTTTCACTGTCAAATTTAACTAGGAACGCCAAACACAGAATAAAAAATCGTTGCCGAAGCTACAGATGTTTGAGGTCTTCAAGAAAAGGCGGTCAGAGGCGCTGAGGCAGGTCCGCTCAAGCTGGGGTGGGGGCCACAGAGCCCGTCGCATGGGCTCTGCCTCCTGAGACCACCTCCACTCTAACGGGTTTATGAGGCGACGCTGACGGTGAAACATAAGGCTTGGCCTTACCTTTAAAATTTTCTCCAGTGGTAAAGTCCTTCGTAAACGCCTTGAAATACTAAGAGGAAAACACAGAACAAGTAAGAAACAGCCTGAGCTGGTGTGTGTGCAAATGCTGACTCATCAAAGCAAGAAGAGGGCCGTCCTCTTAGAGACTGAGCTTTAGTAAGCAGCTCCGGGCGGAGAAGGAGCCGCCATTTCTAGGCGTGTCTGCCGACCTCGGTGTTTCCGAGCAGACTCGCCGCGGGGGTACCGCCCCTCGGAGTCCTGCCATCTACGCTTTCTGACCCAACACGGCTGGACGCCAGACCGCGTAGCAGGCGCTTTCCCTGACTCCCGGCATCAAGACGCGTCCTAACGGTCGGCTCGAGTCACGAACGACTTACAGGGAGGGTGACAGATACTACGGAATACCTTGAAGCAGAAGAAAAGAAACTGTTAAAATTAAAAACCTTCTTCGCTAGAAGAGACGCTGAAGAAGGTGAGAACTGCAACCTGGGTGAGGATACTGTCAGTTCTCACAACTGAAAGGCCGGCGTCAAGGAGGCTCACAGGGCTCCTGTCCATCAGTTAAGGGAACTGCAAAAACCCAAGAGCGAGACTGGCAAACGGAAGGAGCAGATGGGGGTGACACGGGGCCCGTGGACAGAAGACGTGGCCGCAGTCACACAGGGAGGCGTTCTTAGGGGACCGAAGCCACTGCCAAGGCTGCGGGTGCTCTGGGCAACACCTGTTCAGCACGAGACAAGGCCTGGAGCTCACACCCAGCACAACGCCCTGTGTGCGCGGCTGAAACAAAACAAGACTCAGACAAGACAGCCGAGGGTGAGCTCCGCACAGCTCCAGAGGAGCGTCCCTGGGTGGGGAGGCGAGCACTGGGCCCCAAGCCGCACGGAGCACAGGCTTTTGGGAAGACTGGGGGCCAAGCTTCCTCCGAGGGTGCATGTTTTCTGGGATGTAAACACCATCCCGATACACCCGTGTGCCGGCACGGGACCGCACGCGCGCACACACGTGCACACACACCCTCTACACGCTTCTTCAGAATCTTCTCAACACATCTGTTTACTCTCCGCCCCCAGTGGAAAAAACGGGTAAACCCTGCCTGCAGGGCCACGGGCAGGCCACCCATCAGGCGTCACTCTGACAACCTGACCCACCATATACACGGTGCGCCAAGGGGCGCTGAGCCTGACACGGGCCACACACGCAGGGCAGCGGGGCTCTGATGGCAGCTCCTGAGCAGGCTCACGCCTGCAGACCTCACCCGCTCCTGCACGAACAGCCCCCCACCCCCGGCAACATGCACAACCCAAGATGGCGGAAGGCGAGGGGTGACCCTGTGCAAACAAGTTCCTGCTGAGTCCCAAGTCACAAGCCCCCCGTGCCCGAGTGTAGGAGTTACACACGCGGTGAATCTCGCAGGAAGGCACCCCTCGGGTGGAAGGGGAGGAGAGACGGGGTGGTAGAAGAGCGGGCAGGGGGGCTCACCCGGAAGGTGGGGTAGAAGTGGATGTCGTAGGCTCGGCACACCTCGTGGTTCTCCTCCTCCGCGCAATCCAGGGCAGCGACGCGGATGGCAGCAGCCCAGTCTGAAAAGCAGGAGTGCAACCTTCAGTGTGGCTCTGGGCCCGCATCCACATGGGCCACCGGCCCACGCCCCCCCTCAGGCCATGGATCCGGCCCTCGCGTGCACGGAGCGTTCCTGCGGCAGGCTGGGAGAGGGGAACAAGGCCTCCACAGGCTGGAGGAGTCTCCCATCCTGGACAACACGGCGAACGGACTTCCGCTGAGCGCGCAAGCCGCCCCGGCTCCGCCCCGAGCACAGCCCTGCCGGACGGAAGCTGCCGTGTGCGGGCCTTCCGTCAGGCCGCTGACAGAGCGCCTGCGGATGGAGAGTCCTGGCTGGGCACGTTCAGCAACGACACTCCCGGGCCCTCGTGCAAATGACAAGCCGCAGCCGCAGCGTCTGAGCAGCGGTCTTTCTGGGAAGCGGTTTCTACTCTCCCCCAGACCCTTGAACGCGGTCGCCGGTCCTGGGAGTAGAACAGGAGCAGTTTTAATATATATTTTGTCTATCTTTAAAGGTCTTATGGGAATGTCGCCACATGTGAATACCACGGAGGTCATACCAGCTCCGGCCAGGCGGCTCGCTCCCTCCAAACCCCCACCCGCTTCTGGAACTGTCCCGCCGCCAGGTCACAGCCAGCGGTGGCCACGCTCCCACCGAGTCTCTGTCTCTCTCTCTCTCTCACACACACACACGCACACACATACACACACTCTTCTCAGGGTTCACCTCTCCCTAAGTTTCGCTGGTCAGGAGGCTGCGACTGGCCGTGTGTCTTCTCATCTCAGCTCCTCGACCCCCCGCCCTTCCTGTCGGAGACCCTGGGTCCTCCCACCATCGGGGCTGTGCTGACCGCACCTCTGCCCCTCAGCTCCCGCAGCCCGTGTGCACCTGCACGGAGACTCAAGTCTGACCCTTTAGGGAGATGGCTTCCCCGCTGGCGCCGTGCGCTTCTGCAAGGCGGTGGGGGGCTCTGGCTCCCTCCCTTCCGACAGCCCCCCCACCCCAAACGTGCTAAACTCCCCAAGGGCGGCGCGTCATCTCACCCCTGCATCAGGTGTGGGCAGAACACGCGTGCACAGACGAGCCTGGCGCACGGCAGCTCGGAGCCGCGGTGTGCGCGGGCAGACAAGCGCTTGGCTTGGCCCTGTGGTCGCCAGTCCCTAGAACGTTCTGGTTAATACCGCCAAACACCTCCTGGCTCCTTAGGGGACAGCCCGAGGAAGCAGGACAGAAAAGCCCCAGGCGGGACTTACTGGCCTGGAGGCACAGGGCCAGTCCAGGGGGGTGGGCAGGTCTGCTCCTGGTCCCCCGCAGCCCAGGGAGTACGGCGTGGGGGCTCACATGTGTCTCACTGAGACACCACGGAGGCCCGTGCTGCCGTGTGTCCTGACAGGACACCACTGGTCTAAAGCAGTAATCTGGCTAAAAAGCACATCGTGCGAGTTTGGGGTATGATCCTGAACTTCAGAGGTTACATTACACACATGCCCGGGAGGAGAGAAAACACCGGCTGTGACGAGATCCCGTCCCACACGAGCACTTCTAGACGCTGCCAAGTCCGTGGCAGCCAGTTTCCCAACTAACGCACCACTTGTGCTCAAAAACCCTCGCCTTCCTCCTCTGTCCTTACAAAAACATTGGCCAAAATCAACGCAATGGGAAGAATCAAGTGAAGAAAAGCCACAGCTGGCTTCCACCACCAATGACCAAATATTGTTCCGCTCATGTTGCTTCCCTGAAACCAATTCCTGTCCCGAGGCCATTTCAGACAGCTCGAAAGAAGAATCACAGAACCTTCCTGAACCACAGGTCACATCTTTCCGGAGGCTCGAATTACACGGCACTAAGGAAGAACAGTTAATACTCTCATCCAATTAGTGCAGCAGATGGCCCAGAGCGTGCAGCTCAGCGCGGTGCCAGGGGTGCCCTCCATGGCGGCGGTGCACCCCCCCC
>NW_024424119.1:59029789-59033411 GCF_017311325.1 Ursus maritimus
CACGGAGACTCAAGTCTGACCCTTTAGGGAGATGGCTTCCCCGCTGGCGCCGTGCGCTTCTGCAAGGCGGTGGGGGGCTCTGGCTCCCTCCCTTCCGACAGCCCCCCCACCCCAAACGTGCTAAACTCCCCAAGGGCGGCGCGTCATCTCACCCCTGCATCAGGTGTGGGCAGAACACGCGTGCACAGACGAGCCTGGCGCACGGCAGCTCGGAGCCGCGGTGTGCGCGGGCAGACAAGCGCTTGGCTTGGCCCTGTGGTCGCCAGTCCCTAGAACGTTCTGGTTAATACCGCCAAACACCTCCTGGCTCCTTAGGGGACAGCCCGAGGAAGCAGGACAGAAAAGCCCCAGGCGGGACTTACTGGCCTGGAGGCACAGGGCCAGTCCAGGGGGGTGGGCAGGTCTGCTCCTGGTCCCCCGCAGCCCAGGGAGTACGGCGTGGGGGCTCACATGTGTCTCACTGAGACACCACGGAGGCCCGTGCTGCCGTGTGTCCTGACAGGACACCACTGGTCTAAAGCAGTAATCTGGCTAAAAAGCACATCGTGCGAGTTTGGGGTATGATCCTGAACTTCAGAGGTTACATTACACACATGCCCGGGAGGAGAGAAAACACCGGCTGTGACGAGATCCCGTCCCACACGAGCACTTCTAGACGCTGCCAAGTCCGTGGCAGCCAGTTTCCCAACTAACGCACCACTTGTGCTCAAAAACCCTCGCCTTCCTCCTCTGTCCTTACAAAAACATTGGCCAAAATCAACGCAATGGGAAGAATCAAGTGAAGAAAAGCCACAGCTGGCTTCCACCACCAATGACCAAATATTGTTCCGCTCATGTTGCTTCCCTGAAACCAATTCCTGTCCCGAGGCCATTTCAGACAGCTCGAAAGAAGAATCACAGAACCTTCCTGAACCACAGGTCACATCTTTCCGGAGGCTCGAATTACACGGCACTAAGGAAGAACAGTTAATACTCTCATCCAATTAGTGCAGCAGATGGCCCAGAGCGTGCAGCTCAGCGCGGTGCCAGGGGTGCCCTCCATGGCGGCGGTGCACCCCCCCCGCACGCGGTGCCCTCCACGGCGGTGCACCCCCCCCCGCACGCGGCTCCCTCCCACGGCAGCAGCCCCCCACCCCCCACGGGGTGCCCCCCCTGCACGCGGTGCCCTCCACGGTGGCAGACACACCCTTGCACATGCAGCGCCCTCCATGGCGGCAGCCCCCCCCATGTGGGGCACCCCATGGCAGCAGTCCCCCACTCTCCATGGCGGTGGCCCCCCACCCTGCACGCAGCGCCCTCCACCGTGGCTCCCACTGCCCTGCAGGGGGAGCCTTTACCAGCCTGTCATCCTCGCTTCTCTTCCTATTCATCTTGCCGAAGCGCCGTCCCTGCCTCACAAACACAGGGTTTCGCTGTTTACTGGGAATTTCCATGACACACCGTCATTTCGTGCTTAAAATAATAAAAGCACCCACTGCCCAGAAAAAGTATGTAAGAAAATGAAGAACTGCCCCAAGAGCTGACACTGAGCATTTGGTACAATCACGTCGAATAATCAAGCCAGACAAGGAACAGGGAAAAACGGAAGGAATGCGCTCCAAGGCGTCCCTGTGGTTTGGTTTTCATGGTGGGACTTGGTCTGACTTCCTTGTTTTTCAGATTCTTCTTACTAAGCGTGTCTCACACACAGAAGCAAACGCCCCCCCCCCCCAGTCCGCAGGGTCCTGGCGGACACCACGTCTTGTGTCGGTTTCTACCTACCTGGAGTCCCCGGTGTAAAGAGGCTCCCAACAGCACCCCGCAGAACACACACACCAGGTCAGGACGCTGCAGGTGACAATGACGCTGAATCAGACCCGACCCGAGGCCACCTCCTGAGTCTCACACGGCACGAGAAGACAGAGGGAACACGCTGGCTTCCCACATGGAGGTAAGGACAGCTGTCAGCCTGGCCATCCGCACCCCGGTAACCCCAAAGGCAGGATCGGGAGCTGCTGTGCCCCCGAGAACTAGAGGCTGTCCGACGCTCCGGCACCCACACCCTGGGCTCAGCCTGCAGCCCCCCATCAGAGTAAGGCCTTGAAACCAGCCCCTGGCCCCCGCGCCCCCTCTGCAGCCACCGCCCCACCGTGACTCTGTGGCTTGGCAGTCACGTCCACATGCCCGGCTCTGAGCACACGCAGNGGCCCCGGGCAGCAGCCAGCAGCCGGCCCGCAACCCCTCCAAACCTACCGTGCAGACTGGGCCGCTCTCTTCCCAGGTCGACGTCCCCAGGCCCCAATATCTGCCAGCTGTGCCCACCTACTGAGCTTCCATGATAAGAAAGAAAATGTCCTGATCTGGACTGAAAATGTGATTCTTCAAATTCTAACCTTGGTTGGAAAGGGCCCCCGGAGGGTTGCCTAGCCCCCAGCAAGGCATGCACATCTGTAGGCGAGATCACTTCCGGTGTGTCCGCAGAAAATTCCAGATGGAGAACCTCGATGCACATTTCATCAGCTGACTTGCACCCTCATCTCTTCCTCAGTCATTCCTCCCCTCAAGCCACAGACAAGCACGCTGCTGCCCAGACCTTTGCACCCGCTCTTCCCTGGGTGGAACACGTTTTCCTCTGACTTGTACTTGCTGCTTTATTCACCAATTTCAACACAACGTCAGCTCCATAGAGGCCTGCCCTGATTCTCTGCCCAGGCACAGCTAAAATGGCAAGAAAAGCTCCCCGCCAGTCTTGCTTCCAAAACAAAGTCAACTACACCGTACTTTACACATCACCTACTGGGGAAGGTGCCGAGTGAGCAGGCAGGGTGTTACAGAGGCAGCGGCTGAGGGTCAGAGAGGCTAAGGAATCTGCCCAGGGCTCAGAATCAGCTTGGCGGTACCACCCCGTCACCCGCCGTCACAGGCACGCGGCACACACACGACAGGAGTGTGCCGACCTGCACCTTCTCCAAGCGCCACCCGTGTCTCCCTTTCTCCTACTACTTCCAGACGAAGACACGCCCTCCTTCAAATCCAGCCCGCTCCCGGCCCTGCAGCGCGCACACGTGCTCCTCTGAACCCCACACGGCCACGTGTGGAACGAATCAACCACTTGACCACTTCCTCAACGACCCCCTGCACGGCGTCTTTCCTTGTTAAACATATAGAAAACCGATTCTTTGGAAAAACAACTTATCCTTGTATTGCCAATGTATTTTCTACCATCTTGCCACCGGACCGTGGCCCTATCCACACAGGCAGGAACCATGTTCAGTCCGCACGGAGCCCCACCCTGAGCTGCAGGGTGCAGCTGAGCCCTGGCGCCCCGTGCAGTGACACAGCAGACTCGCTCCTTCCCGCTCGCGGCACCCCTACGGGGCGCCCTGACCCACACGATGCCATGTGCTCTGCAAGGACGGCCACGTCACCTCTGCATCTCGTGCGGGACTCAATGTTCTAAAAGCACCCTGATCCGTGTTATCCCATTTAAGCTTCATGCCCAAGCCTGCGATGTGACGGTCACCGCCCCTACTCTACAGGCGAGAGAACTGAGCCCCACAGGGTATGTGAGGGGCACCCAGCACTGTCTCCCCCCCCCCCGGGGCCTTGGGGCCGCCCCAGCCACGAGGAGCCCTCTGCCCGT
>NW_024424119.1:59033421-59051475 GCF_017311325.1 Ursus maritimus
CCCCCCCCCCCCCAGTCCGCAGGGTCCTGGCGGACACCACGTCTTGTGTCGGTTTCTACCTACCTGGAGTCCCCGGTGTAAAGAGGCTCCCAACAGCACCCCGCAGAACACACACACCAGGTCAGGACGCTGCAGGTGACAATGACGCTGAATCAGACCCGACCCGAGGCCACCTCCTGAGTCTCACACGGCACGAGAAGACAGAGGGAACACGCTGGCTTCCCACATGGAGGTAAGGACAGCTGTCAGCCTGGCCATCCGCACCCCGGTAACCCCAAAGGCAGGATCGGGAGCTGCTGTGCCCCCGAGAACTAGAGGCTGTCCGACGCTCCGGCACCCACACCCTGGGCTCAGCCTGCAGCCCCCCATCAGAGTAAGGCCTTGAAACCAGCCCCTGGCCCCCGCGCCCCCTCTGCAGCCACCGCCCCACCGTGACTCTGTGGCTTGGCAGTCACGTCCACATGCCCGGCTCTGAGCACACGCAGGACAAAGTCTACGGCCCCGGGCAGCAGCCAGCAGCCGGCCCGCAACCCCTCCAAACCTACCGTGCAGACTGGGCCGCTCTCTTCCCAGGTCGACGTCCCCAGGCCCCAATATCTGCCAGCTGTGCCCACCTACTGAGCTTCCATGATAAGAAAGAAAATGTCCTGATCTGGACTGAAAATGTGATTCTTCAAATTCTAACCTTGGTTGGAAAGGGCCCCCGGAGGGTTGCCTAGCCCCCAGCAAGGCATGCACATCTGTAGGCGAGATCACTTCCGGTGTGTCCGCAGAAAATTCCAGATGGAGAACCTCGATGCACATTTCATCAGCTGACTTGCACCCTCATCTCTTCCTCAGTCATTCCTCCCCTCAAGCCACAGACAAGCACGCTGCTGCCCAGACCTTTGCACCCGCTCTTCCCTGGGTGGAACACGTTTTCCTCTGACTTGTACTTGCTGCTTTATTCACCAATTTCAACACAACGTCAGCTCCATAGAGGCCTGCCCTGATTCTCTGCCCAGGCACAGCTAAAATGGCAAGAAAAGCTCCCCGCCAGTCTTGCTTCCAAAACAAAGTCAACTACACCGTACTTTACACATCACCTACTGGGGAAGGTGCCGAGTGAGCAGGCAGGGTGTTACAGAGGCAGCGGCTGAGGGTCAGAGAGGCTAAGGAATCTGCCCAGGGCTCAGAATCAGCTTGGCGGTACCACCCCGTCACCCGCCGTCACAGGCACGCGGCACACACACGACAGGAGTGTGCCGACCTGCACCTTCTCCAAGCGCCACCCGTGTCTCCCTTTCTCCTACTACTTCCAGACGAAGACACGCCCTCCTTCAAATCCAGCCCGCTCCCGGCCCTGCAGCGCGCACACGTGCTCCTCTGAACCCCACACGGCCACGTGTGGAACGAATCAACCACTTGACCACTTCCTCAACGACCCCCTGCACGGCGTCTTTCCTTGTTAAACATATAGAAAACCGATTCTTTGGAAAAACAACTTATCCTTGTATTGCCAATGTATTTTCTACCATCTTGCCACCGGACCGTGGCCCTATCCACACAGGCAGGAACCATGTTCAGTCCGCACGGAGCCCCACCCTGAGCTGCAGGGTGCAGCTGAGCCCTGGCGCCCCGTGCAGTGACACAGCAGACTCGCTCCTTCCCGCTCGCGGCACCCCTACGGGGCGCCCTGACCCACACGATGCCATGTGCTCTGCAAGGACGGCCACGTCACCTCTGCATCTCGTGCGGGACTCAATGTTCTAAAAGCACCCTGATCCGTGTTATCCCATTTAAGCTTCATGCCCAAGCCTGCGATGTGACGGTCACCGCCCCTACTCTACAGGCGAGAGAACTGAGCCCCACAGGGTATGTGAGGGGCACCCAGCACTGTCTCCCCCCCCCCCGGGGCCTTGGGGCCGCCCCAGCCACGAGGAGCCCTCTGCCCGTGAGCTGTGCCATCCTTTGACTTTGAGACGGGAAACTGTCGCTTAGCGTCACAGAAG
Organism: Ursus maritimus; assembly: GCF_017311325.1. NCBI lineage: Eukaryota > Metazoa > Chordata > Mammalia > Carnivora > Ursidae > Ursus > Ursus maritimus. The sequence continues at coordinate 59,035,413 of NW_024424119.1, forward strand.
CGCCAAGTGGCTAACGTCCTCGCCTACTCTGTTCCTTCCTCTTCGTGACATTCGTGACACAGATAACCTGAGCACTGCTGCACCAGCTGATCTCCATGCAGGGCAAGCCACACACACCTGGCAGACCGCACTGCTGGCTCTGTGCTGACGATGCACCACCCCAGGGGAATGGGGGGCATTCTTCTCTGCCTGACAAAGGGGATGCCTGGGAGGAGAAGCAGGAGACGGCATCGAGGCAGGCCAAGGCAGGAGCCGTCCAGGGCAGAGGCCGACTCCACCCGCCATGCCTCCACGCGGACGGCAGTAAGCTGGGACCAGGCCACAGCCCTGAGAGGACCCTGATCACTTCCCACGGTCTTGGGAGCAAGGCAACGGTCCGGACAGGCCCCCTGCGTTTCCTGGCCCTCTGGCCTTGATGTGTTCCACCCCCACCCCGCCCCCAACAGCCACAATGCACGTCCTCTGACGTTCTTCTAAGGTCACGTCCCAGCGTGTCCTGGCCTCTGCTCCCTTTACTGAGCTGGTTCCCATAGGCCTTCCAGGTGTCCCCGGAGGGGCCTGTCCTGTCCCAGCACCAGCAAGCCCATCTGGAGCAGAGACAGGACAGGCAGTACTGGATGACATGAGGACACCCGTCTGCAGGCAGATCGTGCAGCCCATGGCCTGCTCTGCCTCTTACCAGGTTTGGAGATCTGGGCAACTCACAGTCTCTGCGCCTCAGCCGCCCCGCCGGTAAGACAGAGAGGCCAGATAACATCTCCCCTCTGAGGGGCTGTGCGGGCAGATGGGCTGACAGCCACGCATCCGGCTCACGGCGAGGCCAGGGGAGTGGGAGAGGAAGAAGCAGGCTCATAGCGGAAGAGCCTGATGTGGGGCTCGATCCCACAACGCCGGGATCACGCCCTGAGCCGAAGGCAGACGCTTAACCGCTGTGCCACCCAGGCGCCCCACTGGAGTGTGTTCTGAGCACTCACCAGTGGGCGGCAGGGATGCCACGCTCACGCAGGCCCATGGCAAACTCCCGGTGACCCCGGGAACTGCCGTCCTCCCGGACGCTGGGGACTGACCAGGGTCCCAGAGGCGGGGATGGGAGGGGAGACAGCCCCAGGTGGAGCCCAGCAGGCAGCAGGGGTATGGCCAGCACCAGTGGCTCTGGAGTCAGGGGCTGGGCCAGGCCTGTGAGGCTGTGGGTCTCGGGAGGGACTCAGACACACCTGCAGGGTGAGGAGTGAATGACGTCACTCTAACCAGTGTGGGGTCCTGGTAGCAGGAAGACCACAGCGTGGTTGCCACCCCCATCCTGGTGCCCAGGAATACCCAGGCAAGGCAGCCTTCCTTGGGCTCTGGCAGCAACAGTGAACAAGGTGGAGACAGTACCTGGGTTCTGAGTAGACAGAGCATCCTGACCCAGCCTGTACCCCACAGCTGGTCCAACGTTCACATTCGGCCACCACTCGCGGGCCCCACAGACTTTGGAGGAACTGGGCACAGGTCATCGGCACAGTAGCAACGTTGCCCCTCAGAGTCCCTGGGGGGTTAGGGCCAGGCTGGAGGCTGGCTGACCATCGCGTGTTGAGCCCCTGAGCCCTCCCTGCACACCCCACCCGGCCCAGGCACCACACATCCCCTGCCTACTTGCCGTCTCCACTCGCCTGTCCCAGGCACAACCTCCCAAAAGGCAACGGGAGGAGGCCCCTTGGTCCTGCACCTCCCTGCCCCCTGGAAGCGGGGAGCCAGCTCTCCTCCCGGGGTGCTGGCTGCTTTCCCAGCTGAGGAGCGGCCGGGCTTGGGGGAAGTGCACGGTCAGGGCTGCGGTCGCCACTACGGGGAAACCGGAGGTGGTCCAGGCTGCCGTCACCACCTCTGGCTTTTCAGCCTCCAAAGCTCCTTGAGCCCCCCCGGGCACCCGGGAGGTGGGCCCTGCCTTGTGAAACAGGGCACAACTACTGGTGGCTTAAAAAAGAAAAAGATAAAGGAAAACCTTGATTTCCCTGGGCTTCAACCAACTGCCTGTTCTCATCCCAACGGGGGAAGGGCCGGAGCTGCAGTGCTGCCCAAGGAGCGAGGGCACTCGCGGGCCGGCAGCTGCTGAGCTGCTCTGCAGGGGTGCCGAGAAAACCTCGGGCACAGGAGGCTTCCCTCTGCCATCCCTGAGAAACCAGACACTTGGTAACTTCAGCAGTGTGAGGGCTCTAGACACCGCACCCACCGCAGCCTGTGGCAGGGCCTAATTTCCAAAACGCTAGAGGCATGACTCGCACAAACGCAGGACTAACGGGCATCAGAGCTGTTCCCGACCTGAGCACTGAAGGAGCGGGTCAGGGGCGCGGACAGAGTACCTGGCCCGCCAGAACAGCAGCTCTAAGACAAAGCTGGCTACCGCCCAGCAGGGCAGGAAGCCCCAGACTGTGGGGGTGCCCTTTTCCACCAGATGGAAACTCTCTGTTCCTTCACCAGATGAGGTGTGTGAGCCACTGTGCGCCTCCGAGCCAGGGCCCTTTACCAACAGTGAGCACGCCAGGTCCAACATCGGTGCAGTCCCTGGAAAACTAGCTGCCGGCGGAGCCCGTGACACAAGGCCCGATGACACGGAGAGGACACACCAGCCCTCTTTCTTCATAGCTCCAGGCTTTAAATAATGTCTCATAATGGCAGGATGTAGAAGAAAACTAGCCCAGCATGGAAAGTGGCCCAGGGCAGGGACATCGCTGTGCCCTGGAAACACATGCCAGAAATCCCATGCCTGCGGGGCTCCCAGGAGGGAAGACATCTCGCTTGGTGAGCTTTGACCAAAAATCATCTATCCCAAAACGCAGTCCTGCCTAGAACCCAGTCTTTCCTCTTGTTCACAAACTTAAAGGGTCTACTCCAAAACTCCGGCGCTGCCGCGGAGAGACAAGCGTCACTGCCCCTAAGGTTCCTCCCGCCCAGATCCCCACACCCAGGTCCAGCCCTGGGGGGGCTCGCTCGCATCGTCCCAGTCTGACCCTGCTCAGTCTCTGGCCCTCGGGGCTCCAGGGAGCAGCCAGAGATTTTTTAAACATAGAAACCAGGTCATGTGACCGCCTGGTTAAGGCTGCTCTTCCTTCCTGATGTTCATCCAGCCTACAAGCCTAGAGTCATGGCTCCACCTGCCGCCTGAGCCATCGGAACCTCCCCAGTTCTCCGCCGGATAGCCACGGAGCCCTATCGGTCCTGCCTGTCTCAGGCCGTGGCACTGGCTGGGACGTGCCCCGCATCTTCTGAGCCTCACACGCCACCCGGTGCCAATCCAATCATTCGGTTTATTTCCTAGGACTTACGACCTATGATTAGCCTCATTTTCTGTGTGTTTCTGGTCACTGTCTGTCCTTTCCTCTGAGGCACAGGCTCCACCTGGGTCTTGCCTGTCCTGTTCACTGTTACTCGCACCTACCAGAGCCACACAGAACGTACTCGGTACAAGTTCCAACATGCAGCATCAATGCGGGGCAGACATCAAATTCTACTTCCGCAGGGAGCACACTGGAGCACGGATGGGGCGAGGACAGTGCCACGTGCCAGCGCATGGAGGCAGCCGCCCGCCCTGGCTTCTCGGGACTCCCGTCCTCAGGCGTGTCTGCAGTGCTCCCCTCCAGACACAGCACGCCCGCTTGCTCGAACCTGGCCCGGCTGGCTGCGTGGGGGGCGGGCTGACACCTCACCAGGCCTTTGTCTGTCTTGGAAAGGAAGCCTGCCTGTGCTATGCGGGAAGGCTTGTGAGGGAAGCAGATGAGAGAGAATTTCGGTTACAGAGACACCAGCAGTCACTGCACTGGCAGATGGGAGGCATTCAGGGAAACACAAAAGAGACGGAGTCCATTTTACCAAATAAAATGCAAACTATTTCAAAGGTTTAGCTTCGGGGTATGTGCCTCATTCAACTTGTGCCCCCTCCTCCTGCCTTCCCACCTGTCTAGATCCCACCACACAAAGGACAGACACACTCCAAACTGAATGCAAACTGCCTGCTTGGGCGACGAAGTCAGGCCACCCCCAACCAAACCCGGGGGAAAGGGGACCCACTGAGAGGCACTGAGGCCTCCAGGGGCATCCACAGGAGGAGTCCGCAAGCCACGCTCTGCTCTGCTCCCAAGCTGGCCCATTTTCAGTACCACAGGCTAAAAAAATACCTGTCAGGCTTCCGCTTCTATGTAACAGCAAACGGAAATTTATTTCAAGTTTACCCTTCAAGCAACTCTATTCTTGACCTACAGGATTAAACCTCGTACCACTACTTGCCAAGTTCTAATAAAACGTCTTTATAAGTCTGATTTGTAGGCAAGCATCAATTTGTCCTAGAAAAGGATTACAGTCTGGAGTCATTCCCCTCCGGGGTGGAAGTGGGAGCAAGAGCAGGGTCGTCTGGAAGGCAGAGCTGCCTGGGGGATTCTCCCTCCTGGTGGTCAGGGTGGTGGGGTCTGCATGTTCCCACCACTGGAGGACGCTCTTTCCCCCTGTGCTGGCCCCTTCCTGCTTGAACAAGGTCTTTTCAGGCTCCAAGTTCAAGTGCAAATTTACGCTATACAGGCCCAGGTAGGGGCGCCTGGGCTCCTTCAGTGGAGCGTCAGACTTGTAATCTCAGCTCAGGTCATGATCTCAAGGTCGTGAGTTCAAGCCCCGTGCCCGTGTTGGGCTCTGCGCTGGGAAAGGAGCCTACTTAAAAAAAAAAAGATATGAGCCTGGGTAGAAATTAAGCCCACACCGTGACGAGCAGAGGCCCACACAAGTTATCTAGAACTTCTTGGAGGTGGCTGGAGAGTCCTGGTGCACTTGGCTCAGTGTCCTCCCGAGCGGAGGCAGGGTCTCCCTGGTGCTCCCACCCCAGCACTGGGTGCAGTGGGGTTAAACTAGCTCTACGCATAGTCCGGGGCAGCCGTTCCAGAGCCCTTGATGGGCCATAGCCTTCCCCGACGCGAGCGTCTCTCCTGCTGAACTGCTGAGGCCTCGCGACACTGCCACGGGAGAAAGGAAAAGCCCCAGTCCCCCTGCTCGTCTTCCCGGCACCCTGAACACCTGGGTTCTTGCACTTGGCATCACTCAGCTTGGCGGTGCCACAGTGGTGCTCCTCTGGCCACGGTTATCACAGAATCTGGGTCTCAGGGGCATGTCTCACTCGGGCTAACCACAGCTACCTGGGCAGGAGGTGGGGGGCGCAATAGGCTTTCCTGGGCCCATAACAGGTGGATGTTGCCCCTGCCTGCCTCCAACCCTCTGTCCACCCTCTCCAGAGTCCAGGCAGACTACGGGCAGCCTCCTGGGGCTCCCCACCTCGCACACCCCTGCAGGCTCATTGACCAGTCGCTCCAGCTGCCATCGGCACCCCTTCCCCATCAGAGTCACGCCCACCCCCACCCCCCTGCTGGAACGTGGGCCCATGGGGAACACCAAGCGGTCCTAGCTCATCTCCAAGAGGCCTGTGGCCTAGCCAGGTGGGTGGGAAGATCAGCCTAGGTGGTGAGTGAGGAGCTCGAGGGGGACAAGCCGGAGGGAACTCTGGGCAGCAAGACCCAGCACCTGCCTCACGGCCACCACAGAGTGAGCTTTGGGCCCCAGAGCCACACAGCCTGTCACTCAGCTGTGTGACCCTAAATGAACAACTCAGCCTCACGTGGCCTCCAGCTGTCACCATCCGTGACATGTGTCACACCAACACCCCCGTGCAGGACAGAAGAGAAGGTGTGTGCTGGAAGTGACTGCTCGCCAGGTCTCAGGCTCCCCTTTGAGCCTCACCTAGAATTCCAGGGCCGTTGGAGAATCTGCCCTGCTTCTGCAAGACAGGAGTCAGTGCCAGACCCACAAGCACAGACGCTGAGGCCTCAGTAACCCTGACAGCGACACTGAGTTGACCGAAGTTTCCACAGCGATACTTCAGAGACAGCTCAGGGGCCGAAAGAAGAGGTGGCATCACACCACAGCTCCGGGCTAAATGATTTCCAGGAACACAGCAGGGTTTTGTTTCACAAAGGATTGAGAAGTGACAGGCCTAAGCCAGGTCCACATAAACACTGAAACAACGTTTGGCTACACCCAACAGTAGACCTTTTGTTTGTTAAGCCACCTTCTTACAGGAAAAACATTTATTTTCAAAATCTTGAAAATGTCAGTGAAGTGCTGAAGTTCAATCCTTAATCTTTTAGAAAAACAAAGGTACTCCTAAACTGTGCCGCAGACAGGGCCTGCAGAGCTGGGAAGGAGCCCCACCCTCTGCAGACCACCCATCGGGCTTCCGGTCTCTTCTGAGCAAAAGGCAGAGCAAAAGGCAGAGTCGTCGTCNCCCCCCAGGCAACAGTGGGAGGGACAGCTTGGGCAAACAGTGCTCCCCCCAACCCCTGGAGACATGACCCCAGGCAATCTCCCCAGGGAGCAGAGCCTGTCCCACTTTCCAGAAGCCTTTGAGATGGGGTGGAGGAGTGGTGGATGGGAAAAGCTGGCTGGACACTCTCCATTTCAAGAGGGGTGGTGAGAGGGGCACCTGGGTAGTGCAGTCATTAAGCGTCTGCTTTCGGCTCAGGGCGTGATCCCAGGGTTCTGGAATCGAGCCCCACATCAGGCTCCTCCGCTGGAAGCCTGCTTCTTCCTCTCCCACTCCCCCTGTTTGTGTTCCCTATCTGGCTGGCTGTCTCTCCATCAAATAAATAAATAAAATGTTTAAAAAAAAAAAAAAAGAGGGGTGGTGAGAGGCACCCAAGGGGCCCAGTGCAAGGTCTGTGTGCCCCAGGGACTGGACAGCAATTCACAAGGGACTGATGGGGCCAAAGTGGTGACGGGGGAGGGAAGGCTGTGCTCACAAGGGACCACGGGAGCGATGGGCATGTGCTCCCCTGTGGGTGGCCTTGGGGGTGGGGGGAGAGTGCTTCTTCCCAGTGATTCCATGGGGAGTTAGCTGAAATTAGGCACAAAAAGGGCCCTGTGGTAGATCACATAGGAAGCAAAGGCTTAGACTTAGGGACTCCTTTCCTGAGGAATTCTTGTGTGCGGTGGACATCCACGAGGAGTTCATATGCTGTCTTTCCTGGCGCTCTTTCCCTGCAGGTGTCTCATAGGGCTGGTGTCCCTGAGAACAGTGATCCTACAGACTTGGGGCTTGTGCTGACAGGATGCTGGGCCTCCTGCCCAGTTTCTGACCCAGTGGGCCTGGGTTAGGGCCAACAACGTGTTTCTAGCAAGTCCCCAAGTGATCTCTCTTTGGGGACCCTGAGTGGGCCACTCCCCAGGGCCGAGGGCTCTGCCCAGGTGCCCTGCAGCTGTCCCCACCCTCTTTCGGGCCACAGCTGCTTTTCACTTTCAGCCATATCTCCCTTCCGTCTCAGGCCTTCTTCCTGCCCTGAATTGGACAGCATCCAATCCTCTTAAGGTAACCTTATTTAGCTAAAAGCTGAGTTAATCACACCATTAGGTATGGATTTTACCACTCTTCATTTCTAGAAGAAACCTTCCTTTCAAGTTCCAGGGACAATTTTCCAGGCTCCTTATGTGCTGGTTCAACAACAGAATAATTTGCAATGTTCAAATCTGGTTTACTATATTTATGTTTCAGATACTAAATGAGAAAATCAAAATATGCACAAAACAGGCAACAAATATTTTGCCACAGATACTCCCATTTGCATTTACATATCTGCTTCTGCCACTACATAACAAATGACAACTGAAAAGTTCTCTGTGTTATCAAAGTGCTTGCTTGTTCTCAGAGCAAAGGCTTTAAGAGAACCTAATAAGGAGCCCTCTGTCCACCTCCTAGTCTCTGACCTCGGTTCTCCAAACACTGGGGGCTTAAGAAAACGAGATCAAAGAACAAAGCTTTCAGAATCAAGAATCCCAACACCCCTGAGATAAGAGAAGAACGCATCTTAAAGATAATCATTTACAATTTTGCACAAAAACCCTATTTAGGCTTTTAAGAAGTTTATCAATCTGTCTGGTTAGGGGGAAAAAAATCACAAGAGAGGAGGATCGAAGACTTAGAAACAAAAGTGAAGGAAGAAAGTGTAGCAATTTGTTATCCTTCTGCCCACAGAAATACATAATTAGAGGTTAGCTGATCACCAGCTAAACTCCTGCCAAACCTCACACTTGCTGAGGACAGCTCCGACTTCGGAGCCACTGACGTTCCATTTTAAAGCTCAGCCAGCTGGCGGGGAGGGTCCTGCAGACCACCACCCCCGCCCCCAACTCCCCCGTGCAGGGCCGGCCTAGGGATTGGTCACCAGTGGGCAGCAGGATCGTGCAGTTCGGAGGATGTGCGTCTAGGAACGCTCTGCAGGTCCCGGTCCGCCTCCGCAGAGGTCTCCAGCGCGTCCGGATGTCTAAGTTGCCGGCTCACTTAGAGCATCCACCATATGGTCAGCTACCCAAACCAGGAGAGGGTGGCGGGGGAGGGTTTAAAGGGCAGGGGGCTCGGGAACGGAACGGGGATCTATCTAGGCGCCGAAGCGGGGTGTGCGTCAGCAAACCGAAGGACAAAGGCCCGGACGCGGGGTCTCCCGGCCCCACTTGCGCAGGTCGGGCCGCAACAGGGCTTCTGGTGACTCTGCCTCCAGACCCGCCAACCCGCCGGGCAACCCCCGGGGCCGGCTGCGGGGCTGGCGCACAGGGGTCGCGCGCGGGCGCGCCTCACCTCGCACGTCCCCGGCCAGGGCCCGCCAGGTGGGCGCGTAGCCGATGCAGTGGCCGCACCACGAGGAGTAGAACTGCACGAGCCACGCGGCCGAGCTGTTGGCGGTGGCCCCGCGCACGCTGCCGCTGTCCAGCACCCACACAGCGTCCTCGCCCGCGCGGTACAGCCGCGCCGCGCCGCCCGCCCCGGGGCCCGCCGCCGCCGCCGCCAGCAGCACGAGTAGCGGGGGCAGCCGCCGGGCTCGGGCCGCCGCGGCCGCCGCCGGCGCCGGGGATCCCTGGCTGCGCACAGCCGCTGCCGCCGCCGCCGCCACCTCCGCCCCGGCCGCCGCCATGTTGGGAGTGCCGCGGCGCGCCTGACCTTTCACCCTGGCAACCGGCGTCACGTGCACCGCGCGCGCCCGCCCCCGCCCCCGAGCGCCCGCCAGGCCCCGCCCCTTCCCAGGATCGCCAGATTTGGCAACTGAAAAGGTCCCGCACCCGAAATGCAAATTTAACGGGACACTGTTAGACTTACAAACGATTGGCTGCTGATTGGAAACTCACTTTTAACGGGGGCCCCTGTGCCTTCTCCGGAAGCCCCAGTGTCTGCTACCCTGAGCTTGACTTTTTAATAGGAGGTCTTAACCCCCTTGGACACGTAGCCTGACGCCCCACAGATTCGGATGTGCTGTGGTGCCCAAGTTTGGGGCTTTCCAGTCGAGCACAGCGGATTTCTCTGCGAGCCTGGGAAAGGCAGCTTCCGTTGTCCCCGGCGCCCGGCGTCCCCCGGATCCGTGTCGGAGCGCGCTGGGGGAAGCCCAGCCCCACGCATGGCGGCAGCCTTCCTGAGCAGAAAGGAGGACTCCCGCGGGGGAGGGCCGGGGGCAGCGCAGCCCCGCAGTGCCTGGCCTGGGGGCTTTAGGAGTCTTCTCTGGGCAGGGGGCCCCTGCTGACCGTTTTCCCACTGGTCGGTTTAGGGACTTTTCTATATAAGGCCGCGGCGCCCAGGACCCGGTGGGCATGGCGCTCTGTCCTAGCTTCCCGGGATCCGGGCCATGGTTTAGCCGCACACACTCTATGTCCAATGTTCTGTGTCTTCTTTAGGCCCCTTGGCGGATTCTGTGCTCAGTGGGTGCTTGCCGGGTTTTCAGCAGGTAGAGCCTGACCCCCCCCAATGCTTGTTGATACGGCCTTGCTTGTGCCCCGCTCCCCCATCACCAGTGGATTCCTCAGCTCCTGTCGCTGAGTTTTTGCTTAGTTCAACAGACCTGGTTTTTAATTTGTATTCGTTATTGTTAACGAATATCAACATTTTCTCGGAACTGTGTAACCAAACAAGAAAGGAAGTGGGTCACAGAGCAGACATGAGTCAGCAACAGTCACTGGCCTGGTCAAATGCTTATATTTCAGGCCTCTTGGCTCTTCTACAGCCCAGGCAGAGGCAGGGCATGTGCAAAGGCCCTGAGGTAGAAGGGGCAAGCACGTTGGAAGAACAGCTGGAGCAGAATGAGCCGGGGAAGAGGGAACCAGAGAACCAGCGGAGAGGAGGTCTGGAGGGGGGGCCTCCATAGCCAGGCTGCCCTCTAGGGCCCTGGCTCTGAAAGCCATGTGGCCACCAGAGGATTTTGAGGGGGGATGTGGTTCTGCCCTTCTGGCTGCCATGTAGGAGGGGGGGAGGTGGGAAGCAGGAGACCAGTGGCGGGCCATCACAGCCCCCCAAGAGATGGTGGGACTCAGGTGAGGGGTGCATGGCAGTGCCAGTGACAGGGTCAGCCTTTGGGAGCATTTTGAAGGTAGAACACATGGTGGATCAAATCCGGAGTGTAGACAGAGGGGTTGTGTCTTCCTGCAGGATTTTGGCCAGAGGAGCTGGTAGAAGGAAGTTGCTCTTGACCGAGCTGCAGACTGGGGAGGAGCGTGGAAACCTGAGCTTGTGTGGGACCTGCCGCTTGTGCTTCCAGGGGTCCCTCCTACTCTGCTGGGGCCCGTGGGAGCCCCTGCGGCTCTCGGGGTGGAGTCCAGCCTCCTCTGGGCCTCCCCCCATCCCGCCTCCGCCCCCTCCACCTTTGATCAGGTAGGCCTCTGCCTGGGAGGCATGGCCACAAAGTCGGGAGACGATGGTTGAGCAAATGGACCAGCAGTCTGATCACCCAGCTGGCGAAGACGGCCAGCCGAGCTCCTGCAGGCCGCCATGCAGGCCCCTCCCAGGAGGGGTTTGACCCTGAATGCGGTCTCAGCCGGCTCGGGCTTCCTAACACAACCCCACAGACCGGCATTTCCTGAATGTCGGACATTCGCTCATCCCAGTTCAGGAGGCTGGACGTTCCAGAGCAGAGTCCACAGGCTCGGCTTCCAGCGAGACCCACTCCCTGGTTTGCGCACAGCCGGCCACCTTCCCGCCATGTCCTCCCGTGGCCTCTCCTCTGTGTGCACTCGTGGACAGAGGGAGAGCGAGCTCTCTGGGGCCTCTTCTCATGAGGGCACTAATGCCAGGGTGGGGCCCCACCACCCTGGCCCCACCCACATGACCCCATCAAACCCTGACCACCTCCCGAAGCTACCTCCCAGCACCAGCACATTGGGGGTTAAGACTTCAACGTAGGAATTCTGGGGAGACACAGTTCAGTCTGCAGCAAACACCCAAAGCCACCTGGAGGGACTGTGCCGTTCCCCTCCCCGGGGTGCAAGTCCCACCATCACAACTCTCCCCCAGGGCTTGCGTGTTCCCATCCAGGTGCTGAGGGAGCCAGAGGGGGGCTTTCTGGGGGGCAGCCAGTGGGGGTGCGTGCTGGCCCCACTGAACTGCCTGTGGGGTTCTCCTGTTCCCTCCTTGGCCGGCAGGAGGCCAGTCACCTGCTCTGCCAGCCACAGTCCCAGGGAGTGCCGGCTGAACCCCCCTTCCTGCCGTGGGGGGAGCTCATCAGGCAGGTGGCAGCAGGGTGTCCCTCCCTGGGCCCAGCCCCACCCCACGGGGGCAAGGCAGCCTGGTGCCGCTGACACCGTGAGCCCCACTGCGGCCAGTCAGCATGGCCGGGTGATACTTCACCCCAAACCTGCTCGGTGACGTGGAGCCACCGTGGCACCCGGCTTAGCCCAGCACGGAGGGGCCGCGCCCTGAACTGCAGGGTCGGTTGTAAAATGCAGCCAAATTCAGAGACATTGAAACAAGGTGGGGGGGTCGTATCAAACATCGAAACAAGGTGGGGGGGTCGTATCAAACATCGAAACAAGGTGGGAGGTCGTATCAAACATTGAAACAAGGTGGGGGGATCGTATCAAACATTGAAACAAGGTGGGGGGGGTCGTATCTTAGAGTCTGAGAAATGGGGCAGCATTGCAGTTTCTGTTGGCTTTCCAGGCCCTGCTCCAAGCCCCACGACCCCAGCCTGGCACCCCGGCCCCGGCCCCCAGTCTGCAAGAGGCACCTGCACTCTGCGGGCGCGCAGCCCGCGGCAACTATGCCGCTAGGGATGAAACACACACCGCCAAGGGGAATTGTCAGACGCCTCCAGGAGACAGATGGCTCCAATTTCACAGGCATTCGACGGTGGGGAGGTCTGCATCTCGGAGTGGGGGATTGGTGTTCCTGTTTTACAGAGGGGGAAACTGAGGCTCAAGGGGCCAAGTACTGTGGTTAAGGGCACATGGCACAAATTAGACAGCAGGGGTCTCCAACCTGGGTGCCCCTAATGCTCAGGAGGGGCCGGGCAAAGGCGCAGGTCCTTCCCTGCTCCCAGGGCCATGGCCACACCAGCTTGTGTGGCCAGATGGCGCGAGCCCCGGGATGCAGAGCTGCTGAGACTTTTCTGCGCCCCACAGACAGGGCGGGCTCTGCATGGGGCAGAGAGAGGGATCCAGCTGCAGCCCAGACTCTGGAGTGGGCCCTGCCCTCCAGCTGGCATTTGGTGTCCAGGCGGAGCTGCTCAGGACCACCCCCCATTCTCCAGAAAACTTCTAGAAGGAGCATTATTCCAGAGCACTGCCACGTGCCAGGGACAGAGCCTGGTGGGGACAATCCTGTGTGTCCTCACGATGACACCTTGAGGAGGGCAGGGACGGTGGACGTGGAGGCAGGGGGACAGGGGTCCCTGCCACGCCCCCAGGAAGGGGTGGAGAGCAGGATTTGGGACAGGCTCTGAGCATCACAGCGGCCCTGCTGGGTCATGTTACAGGCTGGGTGGACGCAGCCACCGGAGGGAGGAAGCCCCTACAGGGGAGCAGTCGCAGGAGCCCTGGGAGGGCCAGGGGTGCGGGGGGTGTGTGTGCCCACGATCCTGTCCTTGTACCTCAAACCGGCAGTCACATTTTGCAAATGCTACTGCTGGTCCTAGCTGTGCTCATGGGGATGGGGGGAGGGCCCTTGCTGGGGGCAAAGGTACACTACTGGGGGAACAAATGGAGAGGGGCAGCTTGGCGTTTGATGCCTGGCGGAGGGTGGGCAATGTGGGACTTGTAGACCTTCTTCTGGGGCCCGGATGCTTCCTGGGGAGTCGGCCCGGACAGGTCTGACCTCAACTGGGTTTGCTTGGGTGCTCAGCCGGAGAACCCGGCCCCGGCGGACCCAGCCGCTCACTCACCTCCCACCCCCGGGGGCCAGGTGCCCTGGGCACAGAAGGCACCAGCCAGATGGGCACTGTGTGTCCCCCCGGAGTGCACGCAGCTGTCCCTGCTCCACTCCTGCCCTCCTGGCCCTCAGCTGTGTTTTATAGGAGCGGCCATTACGGCCACTCAGGGTAAGGGATCAAAAGGCCCCGTAAAGCTGGTCTGGTGTTTGGGATCTGAAGCGCTGAAGGCACATTGGGGGCATTTTATGCAGGAGTTGCGGGTAAGCAGGGCAGCTGAACGAGACAGATCGCTGGAAAATTAAATGTGGGCTTTAACTGAGAAATAAGCATTTTCTATGAAAGATAATGACTTCTCTGGAGGCTGGTATCAAGATTTATCTGCCCAAGAGGTTAGTAGGGACTGGAGCCAAGGTGCACGAGGCCCCGGCAGCCGGTGTCTCGGTGTGGAATTCTTGTCGGCTCAATAGACCCCAAGGCCACAGCCGCGCTCGCACTCCCCGGCTGAGATCGGGCATCGGACGCCTTCCACGGAGCTGACCTGAACAATCAGTTATCGTAGAGCGTGGCTCCCCTGGGACCCCGCTGTCGTGGGCGCAGGGCCGCCGGCGCAAGCGTGTCTCCTGCTGGCCCCCAGGGAAGGTCATTCTGGAGGGTCCAGCTGGGAGCACAGCCACCCCACGGCAACCAGAAAGGGGGCGATCGAGTTTGAGGCAAATCTGCAGGGTTTTGATGTGGGAGATTTATTACCACGCCAAACACGTGTGTGTAAAATACATCATTCCTCTCACACGGCCTCGTAAATCCAAAAGGGTCAGCAATAAATAGAGAAAAATAAAAAATTACGGACTAATTTGTTCAGAAAACTAGAAGGAAATCAATAAGAAAGCTGTAGCTCAGAACCTGTTTGGAAATTGTGTCTACAGAGCGTGAACACGTCCCCCCACCCCCATCCAAGCCTCTGCTGGGCGAAGGCAGCACCAAGGGTCTTCGCTGTGCCTCCCCGAGCCCTGAACCGGGACCAGCCAGCATGTGACAAAGGTGGGTCTGGCCAGCGGCTGGCCTGGACATGCGGCTACCCCAGAGCGGGGGGCCTGGTGGAGGACTGCCTGGAGGAGGCCCCTCTCCAGAGCTAGAAAGTGGAGGGCGCAGGCTGACCTCGGGGCTCTGCTGGGCCAGCTTTGGAGACGTCTCCCATCGAAACTGCAAGCCACGAAACTCTGGGTCTTCCCGGAGGTCCATAAGTGCAGCCAAGGGGATGAGCTCCTCTCTTAAGGCTGCAGAAGCCCGAGGCCCCGGATGGGAGGAACCCAGTCCTGAGGGGTCAGCACCCCGCCCACACCCCTGAAGACAGCCTGTGTCCCCGAGGGCTCATTCGACAATGGACGGCCACCAGGGCAGGGTTCTGGTGTCTTCCAGAAGGAGTCCTGAGCACTCAGCGAGGCTTTGGCCTGCCTACCGCCGGAGGACAGGCTGAGGCTTGGCTGGTGGGCTTTGGCCCTTGAGCTGGCAGCTCCTCTCACGGGCACGGCTGGGCGGGCCCGTAGGCAGGGCCTCAGAAGCCAGCAGCGCCAGGGGTGTGAGCAGGTGCAGACCTGCCCCGGCCACCTCCACCCCGGGCTTCCCCCCAACCACCTTTCACCTTCCTGCCTCTTAGGCTCTGGGGAGCAGGGACCCTTTCAGGCGCCTGACGGAAGCAGCGGACCCAACGCCTGGAAGAACGCAGAGCCCACCGCGCTTGCCGTCACGCCAGCATCCGGTCGTTGGCTTAGCATCAGATGACCACCCGCACGGCTAGCGGCGGGTGGCTATGGTGAGTGGCCGCTCTGCCCTCGGGGGTCCAGGCCTCTGGAGCCTCCCGCACGCGCGGGCACACGCAGGCACAATGACTCCGCAGTCACGGGTGTCTGTGTGTCACTGCGGGCCCTGCACTGTCCCCTCAGGAGTCTCGTCAGTCTGGGGGACACACCGGGTCAGCCTCGGGGGACGCCAGCTCCGCCATCAGCGGGCCGCCGGCTGGGCCAGCTCTGAGAGCACAGCTAGCGAGTCACACAGGATCCTTCTGGTGAGCTGGCTGGAGACCAAACCCACCACCTCGGCTCCCTCCACGCCGGGTACGTCTGCACAGGGGCCCGCGCCCGAAGCAGGAGCTGGGCCGCCCTGCCCGGTGCCAGACAGCCCCGTCCTTCCAGCCGCCAGCAACATTGGCAGACCCTCCCTGGCCACGTAGGCCACTCTGGATGGGGTTGGGGGCTGCACTGGCAGCCGTGGGAGCCCTCCCGCGGCACCACCTGCCCCCACGCACTGGCTGCCCACAGCCTGGGCTCCCCCATCAGAACACAAGTCACCCAATTTGTCCCCAAGGCTTCCACCCCACCCACCTGCTCCGGGGCAGACCCCTGACTCCTGGGGCCCCGGGGACAGTGCCTCAGGCAGGCCCTCCCCAGACAACGAGGGCAACTCCCCAGTTTTGACGGGGGCATCCTCCCCTGGGGGGCCCAGCGAGCCCCCAGGAGATGTGGCATCTTCAGGTGGGGGAGGGAAGTCTTCTGAGTGGAGGCTGCTGGCGTTGGCCTCGCTCTCTGCTGGGAAGGGGGGAGGCAGAAGAGGGAGGCTGACGTCCCTATGGGTGGAGGACGGAAGGTCGGCACTGCTGTAGGACAGCACGTCATCCACGGGGGACAGGATCTCAGGCAAGACCCCCCTGGCCAGGGTGGGGCAGGCTTCCTCTGGGGCAGGGGAGTCTCCCCTCCCCCTACACCCAGGTGCCCAGCCCTCGGGGGTCCGGGCCACCAGACCTCCAGGGTCCTCAGGAGGAGCCCGCAGGCTCACGGGGAGTTCAGGCTCAGACCAGGCCTGTTGGGGTTTCCTGTCATTGGATA
>NW_024424119.1:59051485-59078985 GCF_017311325.1 Ursus maritimus
ACCCCACGGCAACCAGAAAGGGGGCGATCGAGTTTGAGGCAAATCTGCAGGGTTTTGATGTGGGAGATTTATTACCACGCCAAACACGTGTGTGTAAAATACATCATTCCTCTCACACGGCCTCGTAAATCCAAAAGGGTCAGCAATAAATAGAGAAAAATAAAAAATTACGGACTAATTTGTTCAGAAAACTAGAAGGAAATCAATAAGAAAGCTGTAGCTCAGAACCTGTTTGGAAATTGTGTCTACAGAGCGTGAACACGTCCCCCCACCCCCATCCAAGCCTCTGCTGGGCGAAGGCAGCACCAAGGGTCTTCGCTGTGCCTCCCCGAGCCCTGAACCGGGACCAGCCAGCATGTGACAAAGGTGGGTCTGGCCAGCGGCTGGCCTGGACATGCGGCTACCCCAGAGCGGGGGGCCTGGTGGAGGACTGCCTGGAGGAGGCCCCTCTCCAGAGCTAGAAAGTGGAGGGCGCAGGCTGACCTCGGGGCTCTGCTGGGCCAGCTTTGGAGACGTCTCCCATCGAAACTGCAAGCCACGAAACTCTGGGTCTTCCCGGAGGTCCATAAGTGCAGCCAAGGGGATGAGCTCCTCTCTTAAGGCTGCAGAAGCCCGAGGCCCCGGATGGGAGGAACCCAGTCCTGAGGGGTCAGCACCCCGCCCACACCCCTGAAGACAGCCTGTGTCCCCGAGGGCTCATTCGACAATGGACGGCCACCAGGGCAGGGTTCTGGTGTCTTCCAGAAGGAGTCCTGAGCACTCAGCGAGGCTTTGGCCTGCCTACCGCCGGAGGACAGGCTGAGGCTTGGCTGGTGGGCTTTGGCCCTTGAGCTGGCAGCTCCTCTCACGGGCACGGCTGGGCGGGCCCGTAGGCAGGGCCTCAGAAGCCAGCAGCGCCAGGGGTGTGAGCAGGTGCAGACCTGCCCCGGCCACCTCCACCCCGGGCTTCCCCCCAACCACCTTTCACCTTCCTGCCTCTTAGGCTCTGGGGAGCAGGGACCCTTTCAGGCGCCTGACGGAAGCAGCGGACCCAACGCCTGGAAGAACGCAGAGCCCACCGCGCTTGCCGTCACGCCAGCATCCGGTCGTTGGCTTAGCATCAGATGACCACCCGCACGGCTAGCGGCGGGTGGCTATGGTGAGTGGCCGCTCTGCCCTCGGGGGTCCAGGCCTCTGGAGCCTCCCGCACGCGCGGGCACACGCAGGCACAATGACTCCGCAGTCACGGGTGTCTGTGTGTCACTGCGGGCCCTGCACTGTCCCCTCAGGAGTCTCGTCAGTCTGGGGGACACACCGGGTCAGCCTCGGGGGACGCCAGCTCCGCCATCAGCGGGCCGCCGGCTGGGCCAGCTCTGAGAGCACAGCTAGCGAGTCACACAGGATCCTTCTGGTGAGCTGGCTGGAGACCAAACCCACCACCTCGGCTCCCTCCACGCCGGGTACGTCTGCACAGGGGCCGCAGGAGCTGGGCGCCCTGCCCGGTGCCAGACAGCCCCGTCCTTCCAGCCGCCAGCAACATTGGCAGACCCTCCCCTGGCCACGTAGGCCACTCTGGATGGGGTGGGGCGCACTGGCAGCCGTGGGAGCCTCCCCACCACCTGCCCCCACGCACTGGCTGCCCACAGCCTGGGCTCCCCCATCAGAACACAAGTCACCCAATTTGTCCCCAAGGCTTCCACCCCACCCACCTGCTCCGGGGCAGACCCCTGACTCCTGGGGCCCCGGGGACAGTGCCTCAGGCAGGCCCTCCCCAGACAACGAGGGCAACTCCCCAGTTTTGACGGGGGCATCCTCCCCTGGGGGGCCCAGCGAGCCCCCAGGAGATGTGGCATCTTCAGGTGGGGGAGGGAAGTCTTCTGAGTGGAGGCTGCTGGCGTTGGCCTCGCTCTCTGCTGGGAAGGGGGGAGGCAGAAGAGGGAGGCTGACGTCCCTATGGGTGGAGGACGGAAGGTCGGCACTGCTGTAGGACAGCACGTCATCCACGGGGGACAGGATCTCAGGCAAGACCCCCCTGGCCAGGGTGGGGCAGGCTTCCTCTGGGGCAGGGGAGTCTCCCCTCCCCCTACACCCAGGTGCCCAGCCCTCGGGGGTCCGGGCCACCAGACCTCCAGGGTCCTCAGGAGGAGCCCGCAGGCTCACGGGGAGTTCAGGCTCAGACCAGGCCTGTTGGGGTTTCCTGTCATTGGATAGACTCAGGTCAGCGTCCCCAGGCCCCTCTGGGCAGCCAGCTGAGGCCGGCAGAGGCCCAGGGTGTCCTCCTCTGCCAAAGTCCACCACTTCAGACGCCGAGGACCCCGAGGGAGAGGAAAGGGACGGGTCTAAGTCACTGGAAGAAGAGGCTTTGGGTGGGGGTGGCGTGCAGGTAGCCCCCCGCGACACCTGTTTGGCTCTTTCTGTATTTAATCCACTGACCAGGCTCCCACTGGTTGCAGGAGCTTCCTCCCTCCTTGCAGAAGGAGGTGCAGAGCAGGGCTCCGGGCCACTTTCCAGGAGGGAGGAGCCTCCCGCAGGTGAGGAGCGCCCCGAGGCCGGCTTGGCACCAGGGCCTGGCTCGGGCAGGTTCTCCTCGTCCCAGACCTCGCTGGATGCCTCTGACAGCTCTGACCCCGACCTCGAAGAGGGGGCTGTCGGGAGAGGCAGCAGCCAGCCCGCCTGCAGGAGGCCTCCACCCGGCGCCGGGCCTCCTGCCTCCGCCAAGGAGCCGTGCCAGGGACCGGCCCCGCTGCCCTCCAGCCTCTCCCAGGCCACCCGCCTCTCGGCCCGGTGGAGGCCCCCAGAGTCTTGCGGAGAGAACTCCCCGGACCAGCGGGCATCTGTGTCGGGGGCCTCCCCCGCTTCCCAGTCTGACAGGGAGGTGGAGCCCCCAGAAAGCCGCACCAGAGTGGCGGACACTTTCTGAAAGTCCTGGAGAGAGCCACAGGACAGCCCGCTCGCGGAGGACGTGGCATGGGACCCCGAGCGGCTCCGGGGGGCGGACTCACACTCGGACTCGGGACCCAGCTCCAGGGGGCTGCCGGCACGCGGCCTGGGTGGTGCGGGAGCTGCAGAGAGTGGAGTGTAGGGGTGAGGCCCACAGTCCTCACACTCTGTCACCCCCGCAGCACAGGGACAACCGGCAGCCCACACCCCACGGCCCCTAAGCCAGGGGCCCAAACCAGAAAAACCCAGACGGGTGGAAGAAAAGTCCACAGCGCCAGCGTGGCTGAGCCCCCGACTCCACGCCCAGCACCACAGGTAAGGGAATCACGTCTGTGCCCGTCCAGCGGCTGCCGTGGACAGGACTGAGGCTGGCTTTGCCCTGTTCTGTTTCCCCGAGGCACAGGAGGCTCCGGACAGGGTCTCTCCCTACAGTCACTCACCTGCCACGCGGGGCCGTGACAGGAGGGTGGGGAGTGGGCAGGGCTCCCCCGTGGGGCTTTGGGAGAAGGCTGGCTCTGACTGAGGAGCTGGTGTTGGCTGACCCTGAGTGGGGATTCGTTCTTGGGCAAGGCAGGGCCTTTCGGGGCATCACCTGGAGTAGTAGTCAGCCGGGCGGCTTCCGGGCGAGAGAAGGTGTCGCAGGGGGCCTCCTGCCAACAGGTCTCTGTCCTGCAGGCACATTTGTGGGGATGTCCCAGGGGCTCCCCGGAGAAGGCCCCATCCCCCCAGCTTCCTCCTCACAGCTCAGGGCCTCTGCAAGGGCCTTCAACTACCCCATAAGCTTGACAACCGTCTGCCAGGCATCTGCCCCTACGGAGGGGCCATCAAAGCACAGGACTCCCCAGGTGGGGGCCAGGGGCCCTGTGTTTAGGGGTTCTGGCCTCAGTCCCTGCTGGCTCAGGTCTCTGGGGGTGTTACCACCTAAGAGGCTCAGAGGCACATATTCCCTGGAGGGGCCCCTCCTACTGCCCCCACCACTGGATCTTGGGCCAATTCACCAGGTGACATCTTTGTTTCCAGAGGGGGTCAAACTCAGGAGGGCATGGGGAGGGCTGGGGGTGCACTGGGGGCCCAGGCCAGGACGAGGGGCTCCAGGAGGGAGTCAGGGTCTCTCAAGGAGAGGACAGGCATCTCCATGCCCCAGGGCCCTGACCCCTGCCTGAGGATCCCGCCAGCCCAGGCAGCCCTCCAAACCTCACACCTCTGTTCCCCTGATGACCAGCTTTCCATTTGGGGGGGCTGCTCCCTGGGGCGGCTGGCAAAATCCAGCTCCAATTCCGACCCTGCTGGGCTTAGGCCACCTTCAGCCGCCTGCTGGAAACATGTTGGAGAAAGACCGCAGCCGGGGTGTGGCATCGGTCTGTGGCCCTTGGCTGTGGGTAAAGCCCCTATGCTCCCGTGACTATGGTTAGGAACAAAGAGATCCCCTTAAAGATGGCCCTGGAGACCCCCAGTTACCAGATACCCTCCCCCCGCCACCCACGCGCTCCAAGGACCCCTCAACAGATGAATCCACCTGGGAAGGGCCAAACAGGCTCCATCCCCTCCATACCCTCCACGGGTGGACAGGGTGACCCGCCCAGCCAAAGTCACATGGTAGGACCCGACAAAGCCAGGCCAGGCCCCCACTCTGCCCTCAGGGAGTGCAGGGCCGACTCACGCTGGCTTCCGAGGGGCCGCAGGGACCCCCTTCGCCCAGGGAGTGCTGGTCCTCGAATTTCTGCGCAAGGCTTTCTGTCGGAGGCCAGGTCTTCTCCTCCAACAAGGGGCTGGGGTTGGGTTGGGGCTCTCCTGTGAGGCAAAGGGACCGTAAGCATCGACAGGCACGGAATGGAACACAGGATGTGGACAGCACAGTGTCCAGGAATCCTGAAGCCACGTGAAACAATCAGCCTCGGGAAACGGGCACACCACCTGAACTCGCCCCCCGACATACAGAGGGGGAGACTGAGGGCAGGGAGGAGCACCCCTCGCCGGCCCACCCACGCTGCCCGGGAATGGTGGTGGGGGCGTGTGCAGGGGACCCTCCTGCCGGCATGGCTCTCACAGACGGAGAGGTGGGGATGGCCCCGTCGCACAGCATGGGCGAGGCTCCCTGGGACGCAGGTCTGCCTGACCTCAACCCGGTGCTGCCCCAAGTGGCCAGGGCCCACTGACAGTGACCATCGGTCCTCGGCAGCTGCTGCCTTGCCTGGTTACCTTGGTCCACGGGGCTCTGGCTCTCCACCAGCCGGCCCCCAGCATGAGGCCAGCTGCCGAGTACAGGCGTGTCCTCTCCCCACACAGGCCTTGGAGGTGGCTGGTGACTGTCAGCAGCTGAAGTGGCCTGGAGGGGTGTCCCGTACTCCTGCCCGGTGGGGGGGCTGCAAGGCAGAGTGCAGAGGGGCTGCGACGGCCCGTCTGGGCTGTGCCCTCTCCAGGTGACGAGCCCTGACCAGGACACTCCACGAGTGGGACAGCATGCGTCCAGGGCACAGCTGTGGACGGTGGCCGAGTGGTCAGCACATGGGTGAGGTAAAACAGGGCCTGGGCCCTGCCCACCAGGCAGCTTCCCAAGTGGGGGCTGTTGCCCCCAGATGGGGCCATTGCTGGGGGCTGACGGGGCACAGGTACAGTGCTGGGGCATGCTGGGAGGGAGGTGTCCCCCAGCACAGGGTGCTCTGTCAAGATTGCTGCACAGAGACCGGCCACTGGGCCCACCTGAGCTCTGGGAGGCCAGGCAGTTTGGAGGCCTGGACACCACACGCCCAGACCCGCTGCCATGCTCCGGGCACACGGACGAGCATCAGGAACCCCCCCGCTCCTGGCCCCGTCATCACAGCCTCAAGGAGGCAGCTGGGGGTCAAGGCTGCCAGGTCTCCTGACCCCTAGACCAAAGGTCAGTGCTGGCGGGGAGGCCTGCTGGGACACCGCCGACACTGTCTCTGGCTCGGCTTGCCTTGTTTCTGTTCCCTCTCCCCCCAGGCACTCACTACAACTGGGCACAGCCAGCTGCCCACCCCCGGGGTGGCCCTGAGCGTCTCCCCCGAGTGGGGTCACAGGGCCATCCTTAGTGCCTGTAATCTTGGGCCTTTGAAGGAGGAGACAGCTCAGGGTCTGCAGCTCTGACTTCTCTGGGGCAAGGCCTGGGGGGCAGCTGTCCGCAGTGTCCCAGATGCAGGCCCCTGCCTGGCCCCAGGAGCAGGGATGCGGAGGACAGAGCAGGGGGCTGTGCCTGAGCCCATCGCCCACCCTCAGCGCGGCCTCGGGAGCAGGACAGGCTAAATAACCTGGAATGGGAGCCCCCTCTTGCCCTTTGAAAGGGTTGTTGTCCTCCCCACCCCCTCCGCACACCCAGGGGCTCAAGCCAGGAGCGCTGGGGGGCGCTGAGAGCAGGGAGTGGCCCATGGGCACTAGGTCAAGGCTGCACCTGGCCCTGATCCGCTGTGAGCTCTCCTGAGCTCCTCGTTGGAGCAAAAGAATGAAGTACGTCTGTTCCCTGCGTGGCGTGACCTCCAGCAAAAAGTCAGATGTTCCCTCAGTGAGGGAGGGGGTGCTTATAAGAAACCCGAAACTCTTCCTCATACGTATGCAGCCTCTCTGTTCCCTAGCTTTCCAGCAGTGGCTCCTGCCTCACTGGTGTGATGAGACAAGCAAACGAGGCCTGGCCGCTAGGAGGACGGCCGGCTCCCACGGGGCCCAGGCCTGCCCACGGCATGTGCTCACGGCCCTGCCCACACAGCCTTCCCAGCGAGCTGCCGGGTACCCAGAGGGTACAGTCGGCCTGGAAGCCTCTTCAGAGATCCCGGGCCTGGCAATCGATAGCAACGTGAAGGGTAGATCAGTCCATGCTGAGAAGCGCTCTCACGGGGAAGCCAAGTGGGGCTGGTGGCCAGGCAGCAGATGGGCAATGACCCTCCTGCGCAGAGGAGGCTTGCAAAGGGTCCCCCACGTGGGAAGAGGGCCTCTGGAGGCGCCGGTGCTCCCACAGGCAGGCAGGGGCCCCTGTGAAGGCTGCTCCTGGCGGGGGGCCATGAGCCCTTCCCGGGGTGGGGGCTGCCTCCTGCGTCCTCACCCCTGGCTTGCTGTGATTAGAGTCTGGCTGGTGGGCAGACAGCCCTGGGGCCATTTTGTTAAGACAGAGGGAAGGAGGCGTTCCGAGCACAGGGATGTAGGACACTCTTGATGGGAAAAGCAGCTCGCTCTCTCCCATAGCAGGGCTCTGGGTCAGGTGGCACCGGTCATCGGACTCCCCCTCCGCCCTCACGGTGACTCAGCCTGGGCAGGGCCCTCTCGTCGGCCATGAGAGGCCCTTTTGCTGCAAAACGAGGCCAGTGGCCACGTGGCCAGGCCTGTGAGAGAAGGCCCGGCTGCCACAGCTGGTAGGACAGCCCCACACCAGCCTCGGAGGGGGCTCCTGGCAGCTGGGGGGGCCACACTGCCCCTGAGCAAGGCCCATCTACTTGCTTTGTCTCACTGCACCCCACCTGGGGATGGTGGCACCCCTGTCCCCATTTCACAGATGAGGAACCGGGCTCAGAGAAGGGAGGACACCCCAAGGCTACACCCGAGCCAGCAGCCCAGCTAGGAATGAGCCAGCGCCTGCTGTGTCCCTCCCACTGGGCCAGGGCCGCTCTGGCCTCTGCCCACATTCCCATGGGCCAGCCAGCTGGAGCGGGGCCTCCTCGGGGTCCCCAGGGCCGCCCTCCCCTCAGCAGGGCAGAGAGGTGCAGGGCCCAGCAGCCACGAGCACCGGGGCCATTCAGCACAGGAAAGGCTTTTAATAGTGAGCACGGGGCCAGGACTGCCGGTGACAACTCACTGTTGGGCTCGTGGGCTCTCGGGGTTTCTCCAGGGGCTGTGGCTGGTGGGGCTGCTAGGCCCACGTGGTGTCGAGGGGCACGATGAGCCCTGCGCCGGCCCCTCCGTCTGAGCGGGCTTGACTTCGGGGCCAGAGGTCTACGAGAGACAGCACGGGGCGGGGGCTGTGTGAAACACATCGGTCTCACCTGCTCTTAGGAGAAGCAGGGGGCGGGCTTCACGTGGCGAGGCCGCTGGTCGCCTGGCGTGGGGTGCTGAAACAGGTGCTCCCGCCAGCTGCAACAGGCGGTTCTAACCTCCCAGAAGCCCTGCATCTGTGCTAATAGCCCCCAGACAGGTGCAGACATTGGGCCCAGGGCTGGGGAGTCCTTGCCTGAGGCTGCCCCGGGTCACTGCGCTCAAACCCAAGGCCACGCTCTGGAAACAGGCAGCCCCGGTCACCTGTCCTGCAGGTGGGCCTGGGGGAGGGCGCACACCACCAGCTGCTCATCCCGCAGTGTGACCACTAACCCGTAGAACCCAGTTCATTCCAGGCTCACCCAGCCAGGTGAGGCCATCAGCCTCCCCATCTCGACAGAGGGGACGTTCAGGCTGGGGACGGCGGCCCCACTCCGTGTCCACACAGCCCCCTCCATGCGACAGCCCGTGGGATAGGGAGTTGGAGCAAGGACACCCTTGCTGCTCGGGGCTCCCAAGGGGCTGTCCCCCCAGGAGCCCAGGCCACCCTTCCTTCTTGCCTCAGCCGCCACTGGCCCTGTCCCCAGCTCTAGCCTAATGCCCCCCCCCTTCCCACTGGGCTGCTCACCTCCACCTCTGGGCCTGGAGCACCTTCCCCTACCGTGGAGGGGGCTGGCTACCCCTCCAGAGCCTGACGAGGGCCACGCTATCCAGGAAACCTCCTTGGCCCCTCCTGCCCTCCAGCCGCACCCTCTGCCCGGGCCCTCCCCACTCTGGGTCTCAGGCACATTGATGGGGAGCCTGCACCGTCCCACGGAGCAGCCCGGTGGCAGGCGATGAGCCTCCAGCCCAGGGAGCACGCCCACCTGAGGCAGCCTGGTCCGGGCCTCGAACTCCTGCTGCAGACGCGCCACGGCTGCCCGCAGGGAAAGGATATCCCTCTGATGCTGCAGGAGCAGCGTCCTCTCCTTGTGTGAGGACAGCTGGGTGTTCCGCAGGCACCGCAGTTCTCTCTGAACCAGCCAGAGGAGCCGTCAGCAAAGCCCCCGACCCCGCACAAAGGCACACGTGGAAGAGAGACCCACGTGATGAGCGGGGAAAGGGGGTGTCTGGGGGGGACAGCCCGCTCCAGGGGGGCCTTCCCTGAGCCCCTCCAGGCGCCCTTCTCAGCCTGCTCAGCATGTTGGCCCCCCGTGGGTTTGCCCAACAGAAGGCTTAGCGGGAGGTGGGAGGGAAGGTAGGGTGTTGTTCCCTGGGCCCCCCAACCCGGGTTGGGACAAGCCAGCTGCACCTCTGGCCTCCCCCATGCAGCCCTCCCTCTCTCCAGGCTCTGGGCACTGCCCCCACCCCCTGGACTGGTCCCTTCATTAAACTGTCCGCGTCTGTCCTCTGGTCCCTGCTTCGTCTCTGATGGCAGACCCCTTGGCAGAGCCACCTTGCCAGGAGCACATGCTCGGGTCTTTGCACACCTACCCTGGGAGATGGCAGCCTTTATAGGTCAGAGGAGGAAACTAAGGCTGGGCAGAGCTGGGTCCCTGGCTCAAGCCCCAGCAGTCAGGGGCTCCGACCGCCTGGTTCAGCACCTCTTGCCATGTGATAACTGGAGCCCCTTCCAAGGCCCCTTCACAGCTCACGGTCATGCTGTCACCTGCATTTTTCTGTCCGAGTCTCTTCCTTTGCCCCCTCTGCCCAGAATCCTCACATCTGCCACCCTACCTCCTCGGCCCAGACAGGCCGTCTGGGGAGGAGGGCTTCTGTCAACACAGCACCACCTCTCATTGCCCCTCTGGGGGTCCCTGAGCAGGGCCAGCCCCTTACACTGAGCCTCAGTTTCTTCATCTGCATAAATGGGGCTAACGCTGGTCCCACCACACAGTGGCCCCTGGACACTGGGCTCGGAGCAGCTAGTGAGCCCCTCTGTGGTCGAGCACACTCCCCCCGCCAGTGCTGGCCACACTAACACCCCTGCAGCCCCCACCACAGACACTGCTGCCATCCTCCCGTTCTCAAGGCTCCACGAGGCCACACACAGCAGGGCCACAGGGCATCCAGGCCACACTGCCCCCTCTGGCCACTGGGCGCTCCCCTTGCACCACAGGGTCCTGAGCCCCAGGGAGGGTGGTGACGGCTGGGGAATTATCACGGTGTGGTGCAGAACACTCACGTTCCCAGCCAGGAGGGTAGCAGGACCAACTGGGTGCCGGTCGCCTGCCACCCCCTCAGGGTTGAGCGGGCCCTTACCTGCTCCTGCTCAAGGCTGCTGAGGGCCTGCCGCTGTCTCTCTGCCAGGGCCGCCAGCAATGCAGCGTTCCCCTTGCTGCCCAGGCACCTGCGGGAGGAGGACCCACTGCTCACCTCGCATCCAGTAAGTGGGTGTGGAAAACTGCAGAAGCGGTCAGCCAGGTGGACCTGGGATGGTCCCCGCCCTCAGCTTGGACAGGCGGGGGGAACCCGGGGGGCCTGGGGGCCCAGCCCAGGCTGCCACTCTGCCCACCTACTCTGCATGACCACTTTCGGGCCTGACGGACGAAGGGAGGGCAGTGCCTTGCACCCTGGAGCCCCAGCCCACCCAGAGGGTCCTTTGTGTGTGGGGGGGCATCGTGGACCTGCACACGCACACGCACAGCCTCGAGCCGGGGAGGACCTTCACTGGGGTACACTTTTTGGAAGCCAGTGAGGGAACGTCAAGAAGCTACCGATGCATCAGAGTGCACCGTCACTGACACGCATTGACTACAGGGGGCGCCTCTGCGCCTGTTCACTCGCAAGGACGCGGAGCCGGAAACCGCCGCGAGGCCCAGCCTGGAGCCGGCGACAGGCGTGTGCGCTCAGCGGGCACCCCTGCGAGTCGTGGCGCTAGGCAGGGGCGCGGGAAGGTTTCGTGGTGGAAGTGAAACTCGGGCTGCAGAACAGCACTTCGGTGCGTTTCGAACGGTGCTCAACAGCCGCGTGTCTCCCGCAACAAGACTGAGAAACAGGCAGGCTCCCCGGGAGAGGTGGCACTGCGGGGATCGGTGTTTATGGACTTGCTCCCAGCGCTTCACTGCCTCAGCTAGCTTTCCGCAAATATCCATCACCACTGGGACCCGTACCGTCAGTTAGCCGCCACGCCGCGCTGCCCGGGGCTCCGGGGCGGGGCCCGAGCGGGGGCGGAACCGCGCGTGCGCTCACCCTCGCTGCTGCTCCAACCAGGCCAGCTCGGCGCGCATCTTCTCTTCCAGCGCTTTCTCGCGCAGGCGCAGGAGCGCCGTCTGGTGCTGCGCGCGCAGCTCCTCCTCCCGCAGGCTCAGCTCGAGCATCTGTAGCGTGAAGTGGCCCGGGGCTCTGGGGTTGGCGCTCACCTGGGGCGGGGCAGATTGAGCAGGCTGCTCTGGGACCAGCCTCGCTGGGTGGGAGCGTTGCCCAGTCCAGGAGAGGCCGCCACCTCCAAGAAGCTCTCCCAGACTGCCCGCCTCTTTCATCCCCTCCTGTCCTGTCTCCTTTCCTGAGGCGGAGTACCCCCCTCCCTACTGTGAGCTCCCAAGCGCAGGGTGGGGTCCTCATCATCTTAGTCTCGTGCCCAGCCCTAATCCAGGCTGAGCGCTTGTTTGTGCCCAAGAAGGTTGGGGAAAGACCGGGCCACCTACCCTGAAATGTGCAGCCTGAAAGGTGGGGGCCAGCCCTGCTTGAAGAACTTGGCTGAAATGCCTGCTCTCACCTACCACCCCAGGCATGAGGAAGGGGCTTGGGCAGATGTCCGTGGGAAGGGTGGGTGATGCCTGCGGCAGGGAGTGCCTCCCCCAGCCCAGAATTTGCAGCAGGCATACCCTGGGTGCAGGCTCTAGGAGAGGTGGGCCTCAGCACCTGACAGCAGTCAGGTGGAGGATTTGGGTCTAAAAGCTGCTGCCAGGGCGCCTGGGTGGTTCAGTCAGTGAGGTGTCTGCCTTCGGCTGGGGTCGTGATCCCGGGGTCCTGGGATCGAGCCCGCACTGGGCTCCCTGCTCAGTGGGGAGTCAGCTTCTCCCTCTCCCTCTGCTCCTTCCCCAGTCATGCATGCTCTCTCCCTCTTTCTCTTTCAAATAAATACGTAAAATTAAAAATAAATAAATAAAAGCTGCTGCCAGTGCCTGCCCGAGCCCCCTTCCCATGGCACCTCTTCCCGTACCTGGTGGGTAGGGTTGACCCGAGGGTAGAGCCTGGCCAGGGGCAGCTGGGAGGGAGCTTGGTCTGGTCTCACTTCCTGCCCGGACTCTGGGGACAGAAAGCAGTCGGTGGGTGGGTTCTGTAGGGGCTCCAGGGGCCTTTCTTACAGGAGGGCCTCTCAAAGGTAGGCCGTCTGGGGTAGTTTAATACCCCCACCTACACAGCTTGACACCAGATCTTCACAAGGCCACACCAGGAGAATTTCACCATCTCCTTTGTCCTGATGTGAGGCTCTGTGTGACCCCGCTGATCGTACAAAGGACCGGACCCAAGGTAGGGGGGCCTCGGCGATGACTCAGTCCTGCTTCACGTCCACGGAAGGAGAGACTGAGGCCCGGAGACAGAGAGTGACCCATTTGAGGTCCAGCGCCAAGCAGGTGGGGTGACGGCAGAGCCCAGATTCTGGACATGAGCAGCTCTCTTGCCAGTGACCACTGCTAGCTGTCCTTCAGTGCAGGTGGGACGGACAAAGGACTCTATAGTTTCAAAAAGCTCATTTGAGGACTTGTGCTTCCCACCAAGAGAGTAAAAGGGATGGGACTGTGAATTTACTGTCCCACTAAATAACTTTAAAAAGCGACGAAATGAAACAATGACATGTGTATAAGAACGCATGCATACATAAATGTGCACACACACGTATACGAAAGAGCAATTTTCCAGACACTGGACATCAGGCAATATAGCACAGTGACCCCTGAGAGACAGAAAACAGGTGAGACCCCTGATTGTCACAGCGTACCGCCTTGAGAGTGTTTCTAGGCTACAGTGCAAAGAAGGGAAACTGAGGCAGAGCCTTGCAGACCCCTTGGGGAGAGGAGATGGAGCTGGGAGTCTGGAGAGACCCAGGCAGCTAAAACTCATGGAAGAAGGACCAGAGAGGAGAGAGCCACACAGGGAGAACCTGGAGATTTGTAGTGTCTCCCATGAGCCTTCGGTGGAAACCATATGAGAAAGCTACCCATGCCGGGGAGAGAAGCATCGGGAAGAAGGAGAAGGCCCGGAGCTGTACCTGTCTCCACTAGCCAGGCTAGAAAACCTCATGATCCACGGGGCTTAGGGCAGAGGCCACAGAAGGTCCTGCCTTGGTCCCAGACGGAGCCCTGCTTCACAGCCACCTCGCAGTTATCAAAGCAACACCTGGAAGGATCTGACTGAGTCCAAGTAACTGCGTTCCAGAACAAAGCTCACAACTGTGTGTGGGAGCACAAAAATATAGCACCAACAAGGTAAAATTCAAAGTGTCCAGCAGGCATGTGAAGAAGCAAGACAGCATGACCTATTCCAAGAGTAACCAATCAGCTGAAACCGACCCCAGATAGTAGAATGAGCCAGAGAAAGACTTTAAAAGCCTTTATAACTGTATTCCCTATGTTTAAAAAGTCAAGTAGAATCAGAGATGATATAAAAGAGTGTCCAAGTGGAACTTTTAGAGACGAAAACCCACGTGCCTGAGAAGAAAGACACTGAGTGGGATTAGTGACAGATGAGAGACTGCAGAGGAAAGGAGTAATGAACTTGAAGGCACAACAGTAGGAACTCTCCATAAGGAAACAGAAGAAAAAAACAAACAAACAAACACACGGAAAGAACCGAAGGTGGCGAAAGGTGCAGGCGAGTGGGGGCCAGGTGGGGACACGGGAGACACGGTGGCCAGATATTCCCAAACACGACGAATATGATAAACCCACAGGTGCAAAGCTCGCGACACAGCCCAAGCACAAGAGACAGAAAGAGAAGCTACACCCTAACCCGTCATATCCAGCAGCTTCAAAGCAGTGACGAAGAGAAAGCAGGAAAAGCAGCCAGAGATAAAAGGCGCCTCCTGTGTGGGGGAAGAGCAAGGCCGACCCCAGGTTTCTTGTCGCAAACAGCGCAAACCAGAACGTCCACCTGGAGTTCTCTGCTCAGCAAAGGATATTTCAAAAACAAATTTGAAATGAGTTTGTCCTCAGACTTTACAAAAGCTAAGAGAATGTGTCACCGGCACCCCCAGAGATGCTAACAGAGGTCCTTCAGGCAGAAGGACAGTGAAGCCAGAGACGGAATCGGATCTACAACAAGGAGAGCGAGCCCGGCAATGGGCGTGTGTGTGCAGAGACCTTCAAAGGGGACGGAGTGTCTCCAGCAGTAAAGGAGACTCGTGGACTTCCTGAACCACCTAAGGTAGATGCCAAGGGCAACGGCACAAAGCCCAGGAAAGGGAAGGGGAAGCACCGGGAGGGCCTGTCCAGCGGGAGGAGGGCTAGCGTGTCGCTGAAAGCCGGGCTCCTCTGCCTGCCCCAGGTGCGGGGTCGGGCGCCTGGCGTGTGCGTGGTTTGGACGACTCTCACCTGCAGAAGCCGACTTGTCCTCCTGACTCTGCTGTCCTTCCTGGGGACCCTGGGGGGCTGGGGCAGCGTCTCTGCCCAGGGCCGGGTGTGATCTGCAGGGAAAAGGGCTGGAGACACAGTTCCAGCAGCACCGGCTGCCCGCGCCTGTCCGCTGTGTTGGGAGGCAGTGACCAGCCCCACCCGGGGCCCCACCTGGGTCTGGCCGTCGCGGTGCTTGGAGAGGTTGTCGGCTCCAGGACTCTGCACACCCGTGCCCGGTCCTGCTCTGAAGCCAGAGCTGAAGCCGTCTCTGACCTGGCCTGGGTGGCGTGTTTCTCCATCAGCTGCTGCAAGCACAGGAAGGGGGGTGTGTTGTGGAGACCCCAACCTCAGAGCCTCCTTTGTCCGTCCTCCACATGAGGCTGACAGGCCCCCCTGCCCCCAGACAGGGCTGGACGTGGCAGGGTGGGGAGGGCAGCAGGTGCTCAGCAGACACAGAGCAAGGCCAGGGCTGGAGCACCCCAAAGTTGGGGGATCAGATGGCCCGGAAACCGCAGCCCTGCACCCCAAGCACGCAGCAGCTGTGATGCAGGGAACAGGGAGCGGAAGGAGAGAGCTGGAGCCCGGGCCGGGTGTGTACGATGCCCGCACATGCAGGCACGTGTGTGCACATGTGTGCGCACACGCTCCCCGGGCTGGGGTACCCTCCTGGGAATGCCTCCCAACAGTCCCCCAAACAAAGACACGGAGAAGCTTGAGGACATCCAACCAGATCCCAGACGTCGGCCCAGGGCCGGGCACCGTCTGGACCACCCCGAGCGCAGGCGGTTTGGAGATGTGGGGCCCCTTCCCCTCCTGGCAGACCTGCCAGGGCTGTGAGTGTCCTGCACACATCAGCTCACAAGCTCCAACAGAGGGCCCACGACTCAGGTGAGAACACGCCCGGGACACAGGCAGGAAGAAGGCTCAGGCCGTCATCTGTCCCCTCAGCCAGGTGCCCCCGGGCTAGTAGTGGGCCAAAATGTCCCGCTTCTGCTTTGAACGGAGCGTCTGTGTGTAGCCCACTGAGCCGGCCTCTGGCAGGCAGCCGTGCCGTCCTCTTCCCGGCACCAGTGGGGCCCGCGGTTTGGGTGGTGTTGTGTCCACTCCCTCCCCAGCTTGACCTTCCACAAGGCAGGCAACCCCCACACAGCCAGAGGGCCAGGTCCACCTGGAAGGGCCCTGGGATCGGGTGGGCAGGCGGGGTGGCACTGCCCCTTGGCAGGGAGTGGGGCCTGCCCCGGAAGAGCCCTCGAGCCCTCGGGACAGGCCAGCTGACCTCCAGTCGGTGCTTGAAGAGCATCTGGTCCAGGGCCTTCTGGGTCTCCCAGACCTCCAGCTCTGCCCGCTGCCGCAGAAGGGCCAGCCCCTGCTCCTGCTTCTCCTGGTCCAGCTGCAGGGAGGCCCCAAGCCTCAGGATTTCTGGGGGGCCCCCATGGCTCCCCAAAAGCCCTGAGCCCAAGAGGGCAGGTGGTGCCACACTTCTCGGAGGGATGCCCCGAAAGCCCCCCTCGGGGCAGGGCCCCAGCCTCCAGCTGGCTTGCTCCCCTCTGGGCTGAGAAGGCCTGCCTCCTGGGCTGTCTGTTCCCCCCACTGCATGGCCCCCCAGCTGAAGAGCTGTCCCCCCCCACTCTGTAGTGCCCTGCTTTGGAGCCCCTCTGCTCAGCCTCAGGGGCGTGAGGGCTGCTCCCAGCTCACCCCAGCCAGGCAGGCCTACCGGGGATGCAGCTGTCATGAGCCCAACAGGATGGGGGCAGGACACACCTGCAGGGACTTGAGAGAGCCCGGGGACTTCCGGAGGATGTTGGCAAGGTGCCCGCAGCGCTGACCTGCGGGAGCCACAGAGAAGGGGCAGCTGAGCGGCCTCAGCCCTCGGCCTGCAGGAGGGCAGGTGCCTGGCTCCCCGCACGGCATCCAGGGAGGGCGGACGGGTGCAGCCGAAGGCATGGGAGGCAGCCGGCTGCTGGGACTCCTCCACCTCCGTTTGGGGTTCGTGCCACCTGACCCTCGGCCACACTCCCCTGGGAGCGATGCCCGTGTCTGCAGAGACCGCGGGAGCCAAGCAGACAGACCTCGGCTCATCCTGCATTTCCCGGGTAACCTGGAACAACTCACTAGCCCTTCAGAGCCTCGGCGGGAAAACGAGGTGCCCGCTCCCTGGCAATGAGATGACCGAGCACAGGCGGGACAGAGGGCAGCTATTGCTGCTGTAATCCGGGTCACGGCTGGGCGCCCCCCCCCCCCCCCCGGTCTCTGGGATTTCTGGGACTGCTCCAGAGAACGAGCACGGAAACTTCAGCCTCCCCGCCCTGGTCAGGAGTCCCCCAGGCCGTGGAGGGGCTCCAGCTCGAGCTCTGCATACCGTCGGTGCTCCTGGCGCCTCTGCGGCGGCCTCTAGGGGCGGCTCCATGGTCGGAGGGGCGGCCGGCTGCTCCCTCCTTGGCCTGCCTCCCATCTTCGGGGCCTGGTCCTGGTGGGAGCAGGCAGAGGAGGGTGTGTGGGCTCGGGCCCTCCTGGTGGCTCTTGGATGACTGTGGTCGCCGCTGAGTGTGCAGACAGAATGCCGTCCCCCCGCGTGCTCCCCCTCCAGAGCAGAGCAGTGGCTTTCCAGGGATCGAGTGGGGGCGGCCGTGGCCCGCCGCGAAACCAGCTCGGGGCATTCGTACGGCACAGAGAAAACTCTGAAGCGTGGAGGCCGGGGGCGGGGGTGCGGAGCAGGGGTTCTGGCCACCTCACGTGCGCTGAGCATGGGGCAGCCCTGCCCTTCCCGCCGGCCTCCATGGGGAATGGAGACACATTGGAGAAGGGCTTGAAGCGTCTCTTCTGAGCCGAAGTCCCCTCGAGAAGGAAACACCCTCCTTTGCTTTTGTTCTGTGGCCACTGAGAGAAGCCGGAGGCAGAGAAAATGCCCAGGAGCCCCCAGGCCCCGCCAGCCTGAGTGCCCGAGGACCGTCCTGCGAGCACCCGGGAGGCCCGAAATCTCGGGGAGGGGCGTCCCTTGTCATCTCTGGCCACACCGCGTCTGCACCCCAGGTGGTCACCAGGGAGACATGGGCTCCGCCGCCCTGAGCGCTGAGCTGTGACCTGGGGGAAAGCGTGCTGTCCCCGAGGTGGGCGCGTCACGACAAGCGTGTTCTCGGTGGTGAGGCTGGGCTGAAGGGAGCTGACAGGACGCCACGCCCTGGGCGGGAGCGCCACCGGCCCGGGAGCTAACGTCTCCCGTCTACCCCAGCCACTGGCCGCCGCGCACACTGGTGACATTTACGCTTCAACGGAAGGGAAAACCTAACATACCACCCTTCGGTTACTGGCTAGACAGCCAACGTGGCTGACGGCTGCCATACTGGGTAGCCCAGAATATAGAACAGTCCTCCCCTTCCAGAAGGTTCCACCGGACGACGTGGTCTCGAAAGTGAGTACCACTGGGTGGCGCTGTTCCAGATGTCTGTCTAATGGACAGCGCTGCGTCAGGCCGGGTAAAGCTGGGTCCGAACCCCTGTTCTGCCACTGATGGGCTCGAGGCCATGGTGCCTCTCTGAGCATCAGGCTCTTCCTCCATAAGCAGGGGTGTGAGCATGGGATCCCCCAGGTCGCTGAGGCCGGTAAGACCCACGTGTGGCACACAGTGCCTGGCCAGGCGCTCAGGATGCGCAGGAGTCCGCTCACGCTCTTGCCTCGTTTCCCAGGCACACGCATGTGGCGGGCCGCAGGTGGCACTGCAGTGAGAGCCGGGCCCTCAAGTGTTCACGGCCCACAGAGCAAGCTACCAAAGGTGAGCGGCAGGACCCGGCCCAGCCCAGGTGTTATCTGGGGGGCTTCCTGGAGGAGGTGTCGGATGCAAACCCAGCCCACGCACTCTGGGTGGGCCCGCTGCTTGGTCTCCAGCTTCCTGAGATCCTGATCTCAGCCACTCCAGGGGGCGGCAGCTCAGATTTCAGAGGAGTCTTGGGGGCTGCCTGCAGCCTCAGGATAAAGGATCCTGTCAGAGAATTTCATCTGCGCACAGAGAGATAGGCCTTGCCCCACAGACAATGGCAGGAGGGACGCGGGTGGGACCGAGAAGTTGGGGCGAGCCTCCACCCCGTGTCCATCCTGCTCCCAGCCTCCTGGAGAGGCAGCCTGGAGGCAGAGCCAGGGAGAGGAGCAGGTTTTTCTGGAAGGCTTAGATTCAGCCTATGGAGGCTGCCAGGGCCCCTGGCCAACAGCTCCTCCCAGACCAGACTCGGAGGCTCCCGGAGGGCTGTTCATGGACGTGGCACGGAGGAGGGGACTGGGATGGCAGAGAAAGGCACGGCAGGTGTGGGTGGGAGCCCTAGGGGACCCCGAGGCTCCCTCCCAACTAGGTCCAGCCCCTCGCCCGGCTGAGAGGCACCTGCGGGGAGGGGCAGCTCTGCAAGAAGGCCTGTCCTTGCCCTGGTGCCCAGGGGACCCACTGACCGACGCACCCTGAAAGAGTCTGTGGCGAGGCTCCCCCCTGGTGGTGGGGGTCCACAATGCAGGCATTTTGTCCTCAACCAGTGACTGATGGTTTTCCCCTTGGGATGCGGAGGGGGGGTCCCCTTCTCTGCCCCAGCTCTGCTCTTAGACCCCTCGCCATGGGCTCCAGGCAGGACTGCCTGCCCCCCGCAGATGTCGACCCCCCCCACGAGGGCAGACACCTCACAGGGAGCGTGAGCCGGGGGGGGAGCGGTGCCCGTGTGCCGGGCGTCCCAGGGGGGGCCGGAGGGACGGGCCACTGCTAACCAGCAGCAGTGAAGGTTGAGAGCTGTGCAGTGGCTGTCCTCAGGGTCACATGCTTTCTGCCTCAACTCCAGGCTTCACGTCACCCCATTTGACAGTCGAGGGGCAGGGGCACCCTGTGCCCTCCCAGCTTTCGGGAACATACAGCTGTGCCCAGGTTCCTGGCAGCCAGGGCCCCAGGTGGGGAGGTGACGGAGGGGAGGGGGCCGTCCCCACCATCCCCTGAAGCCACCGAAGCAAGTGTCTCCGGGTCCTCACCCCAGCCTCACTGCAGGGACTGTGGGGCTTGCTCCTGCCGGAGCCTCTCAAGGGGGCCTCTGGTACCATGGCCCCCACCATGGACGTCCCTCCCAAGAGCAAGGAGCCGCTCCTGCTGCTCAGCCCTGCGGGGATGGTGAACAGGGCTGAGTGCTAAAGAGAGGGCTTCCCTCCAAAAAGGGAAGGCTAGAGCCTGACCCCCTGCAGGATCCAGGCCAGGAGGCAGCCACCCCCAGGCAACTAGGATCACCCTTCACCCTCACAGCAGCCTGCCATCCCCCGGCTCAGCCAGCCTTCTAGAAGGACAGCAAGGGCTGGGCAGAGTGCTGATGCCTGCCTCCCAGCCCTATCCTGGCTCATCCCTGGGTGTCCCTGGGCCCCTCACCACCCCTCTCTGGGCCGCACTTTCTGGGACTGGAAACATGGTGGAAGTCTCTACCGGGAAGCAGGTCACGTATCCTTGGACCTTATGACTCAGAGCCCGACATGCTGTGTGGTCTCGCTCGAGCACCTTCTGATGCCTGCCCCCGCACTGAAAGCAGTGCTCCGGGGCAGGGCCTGATCGCGGGTCAGCGCCGGGCACAGCAGGTGCTCAGTGGGTACAAGTTGGAAGAGTAGAGAGAGGCGCAAATGAATGAACGGGCTGCTAAGGCTCCGAGTGCCTCGGGGGACGGGGAGCAGCAGGGCCAGCTGTGAGGCTCCCCAGCAGCCCCTCCACAGGCTGGAGAGCCCCAGGACAAGAGGCAGGGGAGGTGGGAGGGACTGACCAAGAGGCAGGGATGGCACAGACCCCTCCACCCCCCACAGGCCACCTTCTACACGCATGTCCAGCCACTCAGTCCTCTCGGTCCCAGCCACCGTGCTAGGACCTCCGGCTGCCCCTCCCCGAGCAGGCACTGGGCGGAGCCCCCCCACAGCCCCCCACGCCCCTCAGCGCACTTGCAGGGCACCACCCCACACACCCCTGCACCCTCCGCTCTGCACCCACCCGGTGGTCCTGAGCAAGTCTCCTCCTCTGGACAAAACCCAGGACAAAACCCTTCAGAAGCAAAGGAAAGGCAGAAGCCTGGCCAGCGGACGCTCGGAGGAAGAGGTCCAGGAGCAGGGCCGTTCATGGCCCTCATCGGAGCAAGTATCAGTCACAACAGAGGCGTGACAAGAGCACATAGCAAGCAGCTGGGTCCCGAAAGCCTCCAAAAACCTTTAATACTGATGCGTGGATGCTCTCCACATAGAAAAGGATCTCTCTACACCCGTAGGACCGCACCGAGCGTCAGGCAGTGGAGGGGGTCCCCGGCGGACATCCCTGGCCACCCGACCAGCCAGCCCAGGGCCCGTCCGCAGGCTCGCCCTTACCACAGCCTCGCGTGGTCCAGGGCGTGACCAAGCCTGCCCCTCTGGCCGACGGCATCTCTTCCAGCTGCAGGGAGCCGCAGAGGGGGTCCAACACGGCCGGCACCCCGAGTGAACTAGGGGCACACAGACACACAGGTGAGCAAGCCGGGCAGGAACACCCGGGCAGTGGAGGCAGCTGGGGGGCTGGGGCGGCAGGAACCCAGGTTCCCTCAGCCTGAACAAAGCGGCTCTCAGGCCCGCCGTGTCCAGGGCTGAAGCCAAGGACCAAAGGCCTAAGGGGGAACGGGCCTGTGAGCACAGGACCAGGAGGGCGGCAGTGAGCAGGTGGCCCCCATAGATGCTGACACCAGCCGTGTCCCCAGCTGAGGAGTGGTTCATCTGTGAGCGGCAGCATGGGCTCTGCACTGGGACCCGAGGGACCAGCAGCCCCCAGGAGCTCAGACAGCCGAGGCCCAGCTTCCACCATCCCTGCCGGGCACTGCGCTGAGGCCAGAACGCCCTTTGCCTGCAAGCCCGGGCCTGCTCTGGGTCCGCCCCCACGCCAGGCCCTTCGGGGAAGACGGCCACTCTGGGAGTGAGGGGCACGGGGCACGTTCCTCGTCTCTGTCCTTCCCTCTACCATCTGCTCAGGGGCACGTCCACTGGCCCAGAGAGGAGCAGAGTGGACACGCCAGCCCTAACTCTCACCACCATGGGCTCATGGCGCGAAATGCTACCCCGTCCCACAGAGGGAGCCTGAGCCGGCCGGGTGCCCGAGGACTCAGGGGTCACACCGGGCCGGCTGGACTCGGGGACCTGCCCCGGCTC
Organism: Ursus maritimus; assembly: GCF_017311325.1. Classification (NCBI taxonomy): domain Eukaryota; kingdom Metazoa; phylum Chordata; class Mammalia; order Carnivora; family Ursidae; genus Ursus; species Ursus maritimus. Next base: position 59,073,076 of record NW_024424119.1, read on the forward strand.
AGGCCACGCTAACCCCCTGCCCTGGGGCTGGCCAGCACATGTTACTAACAGGACTGGGAGGAAGGCGTGAGGTTGGGCCTTTCCCGAGACAGCGGTAGGCCAGGAGAGCCGCTGCGCCCAGGGAGTGACCGTGTGAACGGGACACCTGTGTCCCTGTGCACACAGCTCTGCCTCGTGCCACGTGTCTCCCCCGGCGCACAGCGTCTCAGGACCACCAGAGCGACTAAGGACACACCACCCGGGGCGTGGACACTGCCGGGGGGGGGGCACGGCCCTCCTCCAGCCGCCCCAGTAGTTTGCGGACACCTGCTATGTGACCGCCCGGCCCCTCCTCCTGTGGCCCCTGGCCTTACAGGGGAGACAGCAGGGAAGAGGGTCCTGGAAAGAAGGAGCAGCCCCGGGGAAGCGATGGACGGGCTTGGAGGCTGAATCTGGGAAGACCCAGGATGGGGCGGGGCTGCTGCAGGAGTGCGTGACCATGAGGGGACAGGAGGGGACAGGAGGGACCAGGTCACTGCAGGGGCACCCAGCTGCTCTCCTTAAAGGAAATGCCCACGTGGCCATCAGTTGATAAGCCAGGGTCAGGAAACACGTCCCATAAAGGGACACACAACAAACACGGGGGCTTTGCAGGCCACACAGTCTCTGTGGACATGACTCAACTCTACCATGTGAGCAGGACCGCGGCCCCCCTCGCGTGAAGGATGAGCGTGGCTGGGTGTCCATACGACTTTATCCACAGACAGGCAGGGGCCTGCAGGTCTTGCTGACCTCGGGCCTAGACTTCCCAGGGCAGTGGTTCTCAAACGGTGCCCTGCGGGACTGGCCCCGGGACCCAGCCTCGTGCCCCAGGTTCAGGAGGGCCGGGGTGGGCCGGGGACTCTGCATGTCTAACGAGTTCTCAGGGCAAGTCTGAGGGCACCAGACTAGGGAATGGCACAGTGGAAGAACGTGGGCTCTGGCGTCCAGCCTCCCACGAGCTATGTGATCCTGGCCATGTCGCTGGGCCTCTCTGAGCCTCAATGTTCCTGTCTGTAAAATGGGAAGGAGAACGCAGCTCACAGAGCGTGAACAGCACTGTCCGAGGTGCAGAGAGCCCGTGGCAGCAGGCACACAGCTGGACGCGCCCTCCCCCACCATTCCTTCTGGAGATGCTGGCGCAGTCAGGCCCTCAGAGGGTGGGAGCCGGCATCCTCGCTGTGCCATGCTGGTGTCAGGCTGGGTCCCCAGCCAGACGGAGCCCCGGGGTTCCAGCAGGGAAGGGCAGGGTGGGGCATGGCTCTACCCCAACTCAGAAACGGGCCTGAGGCGGCAGGACGGACCAGGCCCTGGATCTGGAGAACTTGGGGCCGCCGGCCTGGGGCAGCAGCGGGAGGGCCACAAGCTGGACGAGGGGCCTTTGACCTTGATCCTTGGACCCAGGCGGTGAGTGAGGCGACCAGCAGTCACAGAGCCCAAGCAGGGAGCGCCAACTTCCATTTTAGAAAGGACAAGCCAGGCAGCTTTCCTGGACACACCGTGGGGCCCGAAAGTGGGCCCTGATCCCTGCACGGCAAGGCTGCTGGGTCGTCCAGGGCACGACTCTGCATGGCCTGGTCAGGGACCCGGGGGCGGGGGGGACGGGGAGGACCCAGTGCCCGGGTGTGGGCATCCCCTGGGTAGAAACGCCCGGCACTGCGAGCTGCTGGGCCTGCAAGGCCCTGTTGGCCATCCAGCAGGGGGACGCGCAGATGTGGGGTGTCCGGCCTGGAGCCCAGGTGCCGGGTCCACCTCTGGGGATTCTCCCCTCCCTGACCTCCCCTCGGGTCTGGGGCACAGGTGGTGGAGAAGCAGAAGTCCAGACCAATGCTGCCCCCTGCTGGCAGTAATCAGTCTGCTCCACCAACTGGACTCCACGTCCCCTGGGAGGGGGCCCCTGAAGGCCTCAGGCAGTGCTGGGGAGGAAAGCCACAGGAAGGTGCAAGGGTGTCTGGATGGGTGGTCCTGAGCGCTCAGACACGGGACACGGGACCTGGGTGGGAGGACCCACCAATCACAAGGAAAATGTGGCTGACAGAGTCCGGCGGGGGCCGAGAGCAAGTGCAGAGGAGAGTGGGGAGGGGGTGCATTCGGGGGCTGTCCCCCCATCAGCGGGGACCTTGGGTCAGGGGCCCACTGCCCACAGCCCAGCCAGAGTGGAGTCTCTGAGCCACTGTGTGGCCTGGGCTGTCTCGCCCTGCCCTGCCCTGGCCAGCCCCAGAGCCAGCAGGCCCTGACCCAAGTCTGGGGGCTTGTCACGGTCGGGTCAGGGGCTTTGTCACTCCCCCAGCAGCCCAGCCGCACCCAAACCCTTGTGCACGCCTGTGCACCAGCTGTGCACTGCCGGTGGCTTGTGGCGAGGGCGAGGCCGGGGTGCGTGGAGGGCGTGCAGGCTCACCTCCCGATGAAGGGGCCGAGGGCCTGGAAGGAAGCCGTGTTTCTTGCCAGCCTGTTATCCAGCTCCAGACGCCCATCCTCAATGAAACCTTTGGAGAGATGGACACCAGGGCTCATTCCCCAGGAGTTGGCAGGAGGGGAGGAGCTGCTGGCGGGGAGGGGGTGATGGAGGGGGGGCACCCCCAACCCCCAAGGCAGGAGGAGCCTGGCAGGCCCTGTCCATTTTCTCGCCCCTCTTCGGAGGCAGGACAGGGAAGTGGCAGGCACATAAGCCTCAGGGCCAGGCCTCACCCCTTCTCCCGCCAGGGCCAAGGTGCTGACAAGGTCTACAGCCGACGGAAGATTTAGCATGTGGCCGGGCTCTGCCAGGACTGTCACCAACGGACCCTCAGGTGGCCCAGACACCTGCTGTGGTATCGTCGTCTTTATCTCCCCTTTAGGGAGAGGGAGCTGAGGGGCAGGGAGAAAGTGGGGTCCCCTTGGCCACTGGTGGTCACTTGCGGCCCGGGCACCGGCCCTACCTCGGGGCTTGCTGTCGTGGTGGCCTCTCAGGCTCACACTGTGCCGCCGCTCCCAGTCGGGGCTCCACGGCAGCGTCTTGCCATCCAAGAGGCACGTGGGAGAGACAAGTGGCCTGGCCGGCACGTCTGCCCAGTCCCAGGGGGCCCCTCTGCTCCCGTTGGGCACCAGGGCTCCAGAGCAGACTGGGGCTGCGGGCATGGGGGCAGCCGGCACGGCGCTGTGGTGTGAGGGCGACAGGTCTGAGCCCGGGTCCGCGAGAGCATCTGGAGCCTCCGACCTGTGCAGCTTGGCCGTGAGGATGTCGATCCGTTGCTTCAGGACGTTGGCCATGGTCTCCAGCGCCTGTAGCCGGGCCTGCTTGTAGCGGAAGTGCAGCGGCCCCGATGTGCCCAGGCGCTCGCTCTCCTCAGGGTCCAGGTAGATGCACACGCCTGGGCGCGGGGAGCGGGTGCTCAGGTCCTGGAGCTTCAGGGGGCCCGGGGAGGAGCGGGTGGACATCAGCATGGGGGCACCATCCCAGCCGTCCCGGGGGCCGCCCATCTCTAGAGTCTCAGTGCGATTCAAGGCTCTGTTCAAACACAGGCAGAAGCTGCAGGGAGAGAGGGCGGAAAGGGTCAGGTCTGCGCATGCGTCCTCCGCGGCGCATTCGAAACATGGGCGCAGGGGTGAGCCTAGCGCAGCTTCTGTGAAGGAGCATGACCGTTTATAGAGACTGTCTGTGGCCGGAGGGGTGGCTATGGGCGTCTCTCCAACAGCGGGCCACACTCGGCCCAAGAAAGACCGAGTTCTGGGGTTTAACACCAAGAACCTGGGCGACAAGAGAAAAAATAGACCAACCAAAGTACTTCAAAATGCACAACTGGTGTGCATGGAAGGGCACAGTGAACAGAGCGAGAAGGTGGCCTCCGGGAGGGGGACGTGATCACAAACCCTGTGTCCCATAAGGGTCAACACCCACACGGATGAGAAACACCTACAACTCAACAACAACAACATGCCTTGTCCGGGATAAGGCAGCAACCCCGACACCGGCTCCAGCGTGGAGGACATGGTGCTGAGTGAGATCAGCCCTGCGCAGAAGGACCGGCCCCGAGCGATCGGCTCCCAGGAGGCCCCAGAGGAGTCGGATCCGCAGCCACGGGGAGGGGGAGTGGGGTGCCGGGGGCTGGGAACGGGGCTTCATGGGACAGAGCCAGGGTGGGAAGGTGCCCACGTTCTGGGGACGGACGGAGGGACAGTGCACGGCAGTGTGAACGCGCTGACGCCCCCGGGCGCTGCACTTACAAGCGGTCAAGACGGTAAATCTATGTTATGTGTATTTCCCTGTAATTTCTTTAAAATGTGGCGAGAAAAAGAACACAAGGAAGCAAGACGAAGGGTCCACAGCCTCCCCTGCCTGGGGAGGAAGCTGGGGGCATCAGGTCAGGGCAGCCAGGAGCCCCCACCGGCCTTGCCGCTGCGGGTGGGGCTGCCCTTGGGAGCGGTCGTGCTCTCAGTCCGGGCACAGGAACCTGTGAGCGTCCACTGAGCTGCACCCCCGCCCGGTGCTACCAGACGTCAGGTTTAAGCAGCTCAAAAACACGCAGCCTCCGGGCTGCTCTGTGGAGCTGCTCCCTCCAGGAGTGCCCCACGCAAGGGGGCGGATGGTCTCCTGACCCCCCACTTCAAGATGCTGCCCCGGCTCGATGGAAATGCACAATAGCTGGGGCGCCCGGGGGCTCAGCTGGTGAAGCGTCTGCCTTCAGCTCAGGTCAGGATCCCGGGGTCCTGGGATTGGGCCCCACGTGGGGCTCCCTGCTCAGCGGGGAGCCTGCTTCTCCTTCTGCCCCTGCTGCTCCCCTGCTCGTTCTCTCTCTCTCTCTCAAATAAATAAATACAATCTTAAAATAAAATACAATCTTTCACTATACACGATAGTGAAAACCACAAAAACAAAAGAGAACAAAACAGAAAAGGAGTGTTGGCAGAACACAGAGAAACCAGGGTCGTCCCCGGCTGCGGGGGGTGGGGGTGATGAGAAATGGCGCAGCCAGTGAGGAAAACCACTGGCAGCTCCTCGGAAAGTGGAAGACAGACGTCCCATTCAGAGGGAGGCGCCGGCCGTTCCGTCCCAGCCCCGCAACGGGACCCACGGGACGGATATTCAAACAATTCACGCAGCGCGGCCAGAGGGGTTGGCGGCCGAAAGGTGCGTTCCCGACCACGGGACTCACCACCTGTGTCACACAGTGGAACCGGATGTGGCCACAAAGGAGCAGCGAAGGCCTGACGCGCTACAGCAGGATGAACCCGGAAAACACGCCCCCGGGAGGGAGCCCGACCCCAAGGGCCACACCCGCTGGAATCCGTTCCATGACCCGTCCCCACAGACGCCTCTGCGCAGGCGGATCGCAGGCGGGCTGCCGGGGGAGCTGCCGACGGGCACGGGCTGCTTTGGGGTGCTGAAACGTTCTGAGCGCCGAGAGCAGGGGTGGGGACCGCGCGATGCCCCTGCCTCGTGCTCCGTAAACGTGCAGTGGGAGCACGTGCCCTCATGGTCCCCTGCACTGGGGCAGCCCCCCCCAGCAATGGAACCCCCGCCTGCCTACCCACCTGCCCGGGGCCTCCTGGTCCCCCAGCACCATGCCAGAGGTCACCTTGCTCCACTCCAGCACAGGCGACCGCAGGCTCCCGGGAGCCTCCAGGCCCTGAAGCAGGAGAGAACACTGTCAGAGACCCGTCCCAGCAGGAAGACCCCGAGACCCTTCTCGTGGCCCCAGGACTAGCCCTGACCTCCAGGGGGCTCCAGCTGGACCCCATGGGGGTCCCCTCTCTAGGGCTGGGGCGGAGGTGATGGGTCTCTCCGAAGCCCCGCCAGCCCCAGGGAGGCAAGCATTTGGGGCTGCTGGGAGCTCAGTGGCTGAGCTGGCGGGCTCCGTTTCCTCACCCGCCCCCAGCACCTACCCTGGACTGCGCGCAATGCGGGAAAAAGGT
>NW_024424119.1:59083985-59088057 GCF_017311325.1 Ursus maritimus
GAATATTTTATAACTATTGCGATTTAATTTTTTGTTAACTACAGCAAATTCCTAATTCATCCAATTCCCAAGTCCTGTGGCTCTGACCTCTGACCCCAAGCTCATCTGTCCTTAGCCCAGCTGTGACTTGGTCACTGACAGAAACTAATGGTCAAGCCCGTCAGGGTGACACGCTGGTTACGATGATGGATGCAGCCCGTGGCACGCCCTCTGACCCAGTGTCAGGCAGAAAGCAGGTCATTTGTCAAGAGAGCCATTAAAATAAAGCAAACCAAAAAGCTGAGGGGTAGGAGGAGACAATGATGCAGAAAACTGTGATATCTTGTTCTTTTTCAGTGGGCCTTCTGGAACCTTCTCCATGGCTCCCAGCATCCCTCAGTGTCGGGTTCGACGGGGGGTTTTCCCTCCTCTCCTGTAGCCTCCCACCCGGCCCAATAGAGGTGTCTGCCCCAGCGGCCCGCGGCTGCCTGCCTCCCTCAGGCGCCCCTGAAGCCAGCGTGGAGGTGGGAGGCTCTCATGCATCCTGTCCAAGCCGGCGCTGCCCCCAGCAGAGGTGGTGGGTCTGACGGCACAGAGCAGAAAGACGGGTGCTGGGCACGGACAGAGCACACGGTGCCGGGCTCTCTCGGGTGAGCAGCACAGACCTGGGGCTGGCTCGCCCGCGTGGGCCTCTGTGAGCCTCAACGTCCCCATCTACAGGATGGGACCAGGCCCCCCGGAGGAGGGCCGTGAGGGTCGCCAAGCTGATGTCCAGGGAGTGTAGCCAGCCCACACTGACCGCCCAGAGGAACACTGCCTCCCTCGTTCCCCACGCGCCGTGCGGGGCCCTCCTGGGGACTGCTGGATCCAGTGAGGGCACAGCCACAAACCTATCCCGGCCGGACAGCTGGGTCTCTGCTGGACCCCGCCACCCTGCCACCCCGCCCAGGCCCGAGGGGAGAGACGCCCAAAGTAGGAATTCCTCCGGGACCTCAGGCCCACCACCATCCCCATGTCTTCCTCTGACTCTCCTGGGACGTGGCTGGCTGACACGCACCCCTGCGTGACACTATCGAGTCCCCATAGGGCCAGGAGACTGTGGACAAAATGCAAGGCCTTGACTGCCACCAGGGGCTCCGGTGAAGCAGGTGTTCTGGGCTTGCTGCCTGCAGTCCAAATCCCAAACCAGGCAGACAGGGAAAGCACTCCCTCCGCCAAACCGTCCCCCCGCTGCTGAAGGCCGCTGCGCGCGGCTCCCCAGGGATGCCGCCGACGGGGAGTCAACACATCTGTCCACCGGGCACCTCGAAGCTGCCCACCATCACCGGTGTGTCTCCGCGCACGCGAGTGCAGAATATAAATGTGTGTGAAGCCACGGGGAGCGAGCGGCTGTGCACTTAGAGACTTTCGCCGTCTGGGGGCATCGCAAGGTCAGCCCACCGCTCAGGGCTTCTGTGGGCTTTCACTCCGTCACAGCGGGTGGCCCCTGCCTGGGCGGGGACCCCTTGGCACCGTGGTGACGGCCACGGTCTGCGGTTCCCCAAGCTGTGACGCCAGCACTGCCCCTCCTCCGCGCACGGCGGACCCCCACACCGCCCAGCCCCTGCCGATCCCAGGTCCCTGGGCCACAGCAGCCTGGCCTCCGCCGGCAGCCAGCTATCCCCTCACCAGAATCCGTGCTCCAGAAAGCCATGTGCCCACCTGGGGAGCCGGCTCACAGACCTTTACCCCCAGGTCGTGTCACAGCCCCAGATGGGCAGACCTTACCTTTGTCTTTGGCGGCTCTTCTGGGGAAGGGTGATCTGGGGGTCTTCTCCCTTTTGCAAGGACTACTTTTCATCCTTTTGGCTTTCTCCCGTGGAACTTCAGGGAGAGGAGAGAAGAAGGGAAGGTGAGCAGTGACATTCACGGGGACAGCCACGCTCGTGCACCTGGATTCCTACAGAGCAGCGTGTCTGTCCTCCCTGCTCCTGGGCCTGTGCCGGAGTGGGCGGCCGAGCGCAGGGCCAGAGGGATACCCTTACTGTTCGTCCCTCTCGGGGGTCTATATGGGGCCACCCTGGGGGAGCTTCCCCCGCAGGCCTGGGCCCTCTACACCCTCCCACACGGGGCCCCGACTGGTCACAAATTCCAGAGTGCCTGGGGCCATGAGTCCCTGAGGACGGAACGGCCTCCCAGCAGGGTCTCCCCTGCCCATCTCAGGCTGACCTGTAGCCCTTGTGTTTACTGAAGGGGCTGTCACGGAGCGGCGGCCAGCCAGGCTGGACAGGGACTCAGCAGGGGGAGGGAGGATGAGAGCTAGGGCCACAGGGGTTTTGCATGGTGGGGTCCAGCTGGCTGGACAGGAGGGGACATGGAGACCCCAAGGGGGTGGAGGTTGTCCAAATCCCGTGGCAAGCGCAGTGGCCAGCAGGAGGGGCCAGCAGGAGGGGGCCGGCCTCCTGAGGGCCAGTGTGGCCACATTTCCCTGTGCTGTTCAGGCCCAGTGTCTCTGTCCATGGCTGGGGTGCAGCTGTGTCTAGGGGGGCACCAAGAACCCAATCAGCCAGTTCTGGGTAAGCAGGGCCAGGGGTGCTTGGGAAAAGCCTGGCCCAAAGGCCTCTCCAGGCTCAGGCTGGTCCCTCCGTCCTCATCGCCGAGAACCTGCTGGCAGGAGGGGCCCCTGGCCCCCAAGCCCACAGAAAAGCCCTAACACTGTAGGATCCACTGACATGAGGCCCTAGAGGTGTCAGAGCCACAGACAGGGAGAGGGGGGCGGGGGCCGGGGAAGGGGCAGGTCCATGTGTGATGGGACGGAGCTCAGTCTGGGAAGATGACCACGTTCTGGAACGGGTGGGGGGACGGCTGCACCACGGTGTGACTGGCATCCCCGGACTGTGCAGTTAATAGTGGTGAAGACAGTAAATCTTACGTAATGTGTCTCTTGCCATAACTTAAAAAGAAAAACAAAAAACCTAGGCCTTGCCCCACGCCTGCTTCCAGAGGGTTCTAACGTGGGGAGGATGAGACATGACAGTCGAGAATGGTGACCGATGACACTGGATGCTGCTGAGTGCCCAAGGGAGCAGCGGCCAGTCCTGACCTTGGCTGTGGAGCCCCAGTGGCCTCTGTGGGGCGCGGGTGCTTGGGGAGCTGAGGCCGTCGGGTCCCCGTGGGTGAAGGAGGAGAAGGCAGGGTGATTGCCGTGAGTCACAGCCTGCCTGGGCACCGGGGCACGGGGAGCTGCTGCAGCCCACGGCCAGGCCAGAGCTGGACGCTGCCCCCTTGGCTCTGACCGGCAGGCCCCTTGGGCCCGGCCTGCATCTGCACTCAGTGCACACATCCAGCTGGGACGGGACACGCGCACGGAGAGGCACCTGCGGCTGGCGCCCAGGGGGTCCCAAATCCTATATTGACCAACCTCCACCCCACCCTGGCCTGCCCGGTGCCACTGTTGCCCCCGGGCCCCATACTGTTCCCCTGTGCCGAAGACCCCAGCAGCCTTGGGCATCCCAGGGCAGCCTGACTGCTGCTCCCGAGTCTGTCCCCCTGCCCCACTCCGGGGCCTCCAAAACCTTGCTGTAATGAGGCTGCCTTTCTAGACTAGAGAACACCCTCCTCCCCACTCCCATCCTGCAAATAGCCAGCCTGCCCAAGCCCAGACCCATTGGGGCTTCCTGCTTAAAGCCCTCCAAAGCAGTTTCCAGGGCCCATGTCCAGTGGTGCAATCCAGACTCTTTAAACACTACCGCCCTCTGGCCTCCAAGCATGGCTCCTGTCTGCCTCTCCAACTTCACACCTCCTATCTGTTGAGTGAAGGAGGGAGCCAAAACCTTCCCTTGGCCCCGGCCCCTTCCCACCTGCAAGCAGTCTGCCTGCGCACAACCGAGCCCTCAGCACATCCCAGGCCCTGGGAGGGCTCAGCCAGCCCCTGCAGCTGGTATGTGACCGTGGAGGAAAGACGTCACCCATTCTGTGCAGGAGAGCCCCTGCCTGCCTTGCGGGGCCTGCCCGAATTCCTTCCCTGAGCGGGAAGCAGAGATTTGGAAGTCATGTTCTGGAGACTGGCAGGCCGGGTCCTCATCTGTGCCTGGCCCTTTCGGGGGGGGGGGGG
>NW_024424119.1:59088067-59092863 GCF_017311325.1 Ursus maritimus
GGGGGGGGGGGGGCCCTCTCTAGTGTCATCCGAGGAGGATCATACTAGAGCCAGTCGCGCAAAGAAAGAGAGAAGCCGCAGGGTCCAGAACCATCTGGCCTGACCGCCGCCTGAGAGTCCGGGGGGGCTGCCAGGATGGCCAGCTGTGCGTCCCCTCACCTGAGGCCGGGTGCTGGGGGACCCCGGAGGGCTCGCACCCCTGGCCAGGGATTGCCTTGTCTTGCACTCCACACTGAGCCGCACTCAGGGCGCCGAAGCCTGGAGAGGAGTGAAAGGGGCGTCGTGCGGACAGGGTCTGTGAAGAACTTCCAGGAGAAGGTTCCCGTGTGGCAGCGACTCCACAGCCTCCAAACCCAGCACCTCTGCCGGGGGGCCCAGGTCTCAACGCATCCCACGGGGCTGGAGGGGCGGTCGTCAGCCTCCCGGCCTTCCTCCGGGGGTCTGGCTTGGAGGCTCTGTGGAGGCACGAGGCGCTGGACGGGGTGGAGGTGCCCAGGGAGGCGCAGCTGGCCTGCCACTGTGCCTGGGCCCGGATCTTGTCCCGCAGCTGCTCCAGCCGCGGGTTGCTCTCTCTGGGCCGCCGCCGGGGCCCCAGCACCTGGGGGGGCCTCTCCTTCCAGGGCCCGGGGGGAGATGGGCAGGACTCGTGGCCACCAGAGGAGCCAGAGAGGCGGCCTGATGACACCGAGCTGTCCCCATCCTCGGCCTCTTCGCCTTCCGGCCGCGCGGGGTGGCTGCGGGCCTTCCCCCGGGAGCCTGGCTGCTCGGTGTAGTCGGACCAGGCCACGTGGGGTGCTCCCCACAGGTCACCTGGCTGCTGGGAGGGCCTGGGCCACCTCAGGGCAGCCATGGCATCATCGTCAGTCGTAGGAAGACGGAGCCCAGATTCCCTGGGGACAGAGAAGCAGACCCGTGAGTCAGGTGTGGAGACCCGGCTGCACTGAGCAGAAGAACATCTCAGACTGTGCGCCCCCCCCAGAACCCCTCCTGCTCCCTCACTCTCCTGTCTCGGAATGCCCACAACCGAGACAGGTGCGGGGGCCAGTACAACGCCCCCAGGCATGGCAGTGCCGTGACCTGCCCTTGGGTTGCCACCTTGAGCTTTGAGGCAGGCACCACCACCAGCCCAGTTTACAGACGGGGAGACTGAGGCTCTGGAGAAGGCAAGCAGCAGGGGTGCACTGGCCCCCAAGTCCTCCCTCCGCACGCTGGCCTGGCCCCCCTCCTGGGGAAGGTGGCTGTCCCTCACAGGGCCCCGGCTGGTCCAGTGGGCCGGCACAGACGTCGGTGTCAGCATGAACGCTACCTGGCTTGGCTCGAGCCCTCCGGGTGGCGGGTCTGCCCAGGGCCCCAGGAGCCAGAGCGAGAGGGGGCCGTGCCTCTGGCTCTCTTTGGGGGGGGGCCTGGATCATGTCTCCTGGGCCGGCGGGCGGCATCCCCGCGACCAAGGTCGACATGGCCACAGGACCGGGTGGAGGGCAGAGCCCAGTGAGCCCTCAGTCACCACCTGCCTGGGGTCAGATTGTGCTTTCACGGGGCAGCCCACTGGCCTACAGCCCAGTGTCCATCCCTGCTCGGGATGTACCCCAGTCCCCTGGCCCACGATGGACACCCTCAGGAGAGTCATGGAAACTGGGTGGGCATAGGGGGCTGCTGGGTCCCGGGCTGGCAATGGTCTGAGGGGCCGTCCTAACAAGCTGCGCTTCAGCAGGGTGGGAGAGAATTCTGGGCGGCCTATGACAGCATAATAGCCCCAAGTCACTCAGAGACGGAGCCGAGGCCTTCGACTCCTGCTGGGGCCACGGGCAGGCCCATCCTCGTCTTCCCAGGGCCCTGGAGCTGGTAGCTGTGTATGTGGTGAGTGGACTGGCCAGGGCGGGGGGCGGGCTCAGCCAGAGAGGGGGCACAATGCAGCGCTGGGGGCCGAGGTGGGGCTTGACCCCAGGCTCAAGCTTCAGTCCCGGGCAGGGTCAGCCTGGGGGCCCTGGTGCGGGAGAGAGGAGCCAGCCCAGGCCACGGCCCCAGCAGCAGGACGAGAGGTTCAGTGGTCCAGCCTCACGACCACGGGGAACCACCACCCGGGGCCGCGGCCTTCAGCCCCTTGGGGTTGGTCAGGGGAAGGGGGCCCTGGCTTCTCATCTCTCCCTGTCCCAGGCTCAGGGCACCCTTGGGCCCACGGACACACTAGCTGAAGGCTCCTGAGCCCCAGGAACCCCAGGCCTGCTTCTTGGCCCTGCCCTCCCAGGGGCGCACCCCAGCCTGGTCCACCTGCAGTGGGCGTCCTGTCGCCTTCTGGCCGACCCTGGCAGGGCAGTGTGGAAGGGAGGATGCGGAGTCTGCGGTCAGCTGGCTCTGAGCTTGGCATGGTCCCCCGAGGAGGAGAGCTAGTTCAAATCCCCGCTCCGCCCCCTAGCCAGCTGAGTAACCTTGGGTGACCAGAGACCCCACCCTGCCCCTGCCTCTGGGTATTGTGAGCTTCTGGTGAGTTCACTCCAGCAGGAGGGCGCCAAGCAGGGCAGCCCACATTCACGAGCAGTGCGAGGGCTGAGCTGGCTATGAACACTTTGTTTTCAGGGTGCCCTGGAGAAAGGGGTTCTGCAGCAGAAGACCTCCTGACCCAGGCAGGATGGGAGCCTCCTTGAGGCTTATTCTAAGAGCCTGTCCTGGGGAACCAGGGATGCCTGGAGATGGCTGCTACCAGGACAGGACACGGGGCCCTGGTCACAGTGGACACAGCCCCACGTTCAGCCTCCAGCAAGAGAGAGGAGTCACCCCAGGGACAGACCCTGCCTGGAATGTGAGATGTTGCCCCTTCTACCCCAACAACTGGCCTGTCCTGAAGTTGAGACGAGGGGAAAATTCGTGTGTCTCAGACCACAGAGCCAGCAGGACCCCAAATCCAGCCGTTGGCCCCAGGGCCCTCGACCACACCTGGTAGCCTAGACTGATGACACAGTCTGCAGCTCGGTCCCCCTGCCGGTGGCACCGAGGCCACTGTCCAGCTCTGCCCCATCGGCCTGGCCAGGAGTCCCGCCCTGCCCCGGCTTGCCTACTCCAGTGGGGACGTCGCCTGGTGAGGCCAAAATGCAGTGGGTCCCATCCCCGTGTTTCTTTACCATGTTTGCAACGTCAAGATCGTTCCCAGGGGTTTGGGAAAGCAGGCCTTTCCGGGAGAGCTGCGGGGCACACGTGTGTTCCTGCAACGTGCTGGGGATACACAGGGGCCTGCAGGCGGCTTCTGTGACACGGGAGCTCGCAAGTTCAGGGGACATCACCGGGGGGGTGACCACGGTGTCCCCCACAGTGCCCTTAGAGTCTGGACAACCAAGGAGACCCCCAGAGACAGCCTCCATTCACAGAGAGTCTCCCCATGCTGGAGCAGAACCCCCCCCAAGCCTCTACTGAAGGACCCCACGGTCACTGCGGCCCCAGGGCCTCCACCGAAGGGCTGCACCCCCACCAGGCCCGGGGCCCCCATCAGCTGAGGTCCTGGGGGGCATTCTCCCCAGCGTCCAGCTGACTTTCTCAAGGGCAGAGGGAGAGGGTCATCCTGAGCCGTGGTGGCCAGAGCCAAGTGCCCACATCCGTCCTGGAGGTCGGCAGGTGGCCCCGGGCTCCCATGAGCCAGAGAACGGTGGGTCCGAAGCTGTCGCGCTCTACGGGAAGGAGCTGCGTCATAACACGGCCGAGCAGCCGGCGGCCACACTCCACAGTCGATAAAAGCAAAATCACCAAATGGGAGTGTGTGTCCGTGTAAAGAAGCCAGCATCGCGGCGGCCCCATGAGCCCTGACAAGCCCAGAGCCCCCTCCCTCTCCTTCCGCTCCGCCGGCCGCGCCCCGCAGGCCTGCTATACCAGCCCCCTTCCAGACCAGCTCCCAGTCGGGGACGTGCTAGCCCCCTGAGGCCTCTTCCTGCACAGGATCCTCAGTGGACACGCCGGCAGCGGCACGCCCAGCCCTGGCTCTCTGGCACCTGCTGGGCCAACCACAGCTCTGGGAGCTGGGCCACCGCTGGGGCCACAAGCAGCAGGGTGGGTGCCAGCGGCAACAGCCTGGGGTGGGGGCACCCCCACGCGGGTCAGGCCCCCGCATCCCTGCTAACTCTGAGCAGAGAGGTAGGCCCAATTGGAGGCTCCCCCCGGCTGCGGTATGCACACCCTTCCTGACCACCTCCCTGGCTCACGACCTACCAATGCCACCCCGCTGTGTCCTGGTGCCCTCTCCTCTGCCCCCGCCACGGGGGACTGGGGCCGGGGGGTGGGGGTCACCCTGCAAGAGCCTCCGGCATGGCAGGGCCCTGTGTGATTTCATCTCCCCTTCAGCGGTCCTATGGCCCAGGGTCCCAGCAGGGTCAGAAGCGACGGGGTCGGGAGGGTCACAAGGGTGGGCTTCCTGGCCTCAGGCTTACTGTGGAGAGCAAAGAAGCCTCCGCACGTCCCCCAACCTGGCCCCTCAACGTCCCAGGGGCCCGTTGCTGACCTCAGGCCAGTGGCTCGCTCATCAGGGAGGTGGGCAGAGCACTGGCCCCCACCGGGTAAGGTTTTTTCTTTTGAGGGTCAGAGACACAGGGAACACAGAGTGCTCACCTTGGGGGGAGCAGCCTGCGGAAAGAAAGCCAGTGCGCCTCTGCCCTCCCCCAGCCCACCCTGGAGCCTAGACGGCCAGCCCAGGTCCCTGCCACCGCCCTGTTCCGTGAGGCCTCGGCACAGTGCAGTCCGACACTGGCAACTCACCAGGGCTTCCGCGCTTGCCCCGGAGTGGGGGTGGCCCACCCACAGCGCCCACAGCCCATTGC
>NW_024424119.1:59092873-59104232 GCF_017311325.1 Ursus maritimus
GAGCCTGTCCTGGGGAACCAGGGATGCCTGGAGATGGCTGCTACCAGGACAGGACACGGGGCCCTGGTCACAGTGGACACAGCCCCACGTTCAGCCTCCAGCAAGAGAGAGGAGTCACCCCAGGGACAGACCCTGCCTGGAATGTGAGATGTTGCCCCTTCTACCCCAACAACTGGCCTGTCCTGAAGTTGAGACGAGGGGAAAATTCGTGTGTCTCAGACCACAGAGCCAGCAGGACCCCAAATCCAGCCGTTGGCCCCAGGGCCCTCGACCACACCTGGTAGCCTAGACTGATGACACAGTCTGCAGCTCGGTCCCCCTGCCGGTGGCACCGAGGCCACTGTCCAGCTCTGCCCCATCGGCCTGGCCAGGAGTCCCGCCCTGCCCCGGCTTGCCTACTCCAGTGGGGACGTCGCCTGGTGAGGCCAAAATGCAGTGGGTCCCATCCCCGTGTTTCTTTACCATGTTTGCAACGTCAAGATCGTTCCCAGGGGTTTGGGAAAGCAGGCCTTTCCGGGAGAGCTGCGGGGCACACGTGTGTTCCTGCAACGTGCTGGGGATACACAGGGGCCTGCAGGCGGCTTCTGTGACACGGGAGCTCGCAAGTTCAGGGGACATCACCGGGGGGGTGACCACGGTGTCCCCCACAGTGCCCTTAGAGTCTGGACAACCAAGGAGACCCCCAGAGACAGCCTCCATTCACAGAGAGTCTCCCCATGCTGGAGCAGAACCCCCCCCAAGCCTCTACTGAAGGACCCCACGGTCACTGCGGCCCCAGGGCCTCCACCGAAGGGCTGCACCCCCACCAGGCCCGGGGCCCCCATCAGCTGAGGTCCTGGGGGGCATTCTCCCCAGCGTCCAGCTGACTTTCTCAAGGGCAGAGGGAGAGGGTCATCCTGAGCCGTGGTGGCCAGAGCCAAGTGCCCACATCCGTCCTGGAGGTCGGCAGGTGGCCCCGGGCTCCCATGAGCCAGAGAACGGTGGGTCCGAAGCTGTCGCGCTCTACGGGAAGGAGCTGCGTCATAACACGGCCGAGCAGCCGGCGGCCACACTCCACAGTCGATAAAAGCAAAATCACCAAATGGGAGTGTGTGTCCGTGTAAAGAAGCCAGCATCGCGGCGGCCCCATGAGCCCTGACAAGCCCAGAGCCCCCTCCCTCTCCTTCCGCTCCGCCGGCCGCGCCCCGCAGGCCTGCTATACCAGCCCCCTTCCAGACCAGCTCCCAGTCGGGGACGTGCTAGCCCCCTGAGGCCTCTTCCTGCACAGGATCCTCAGTGGACACGCCGGCAGCGGCACGCCCAGCCCTGGCTCTCTGGCACCTGCTGGGCCAACCACAGCTCTGGGAGCTGGGCCACCGCTGGGGCCACAAGCAGCAGGGTGGGTGCCAGCGGCAACAGCCTGGGGTGGGGCACCCCACGCGGTCAGGCCCCCGCATCCCTGCTAACTCTGAGCAGAGAGGTAGGCCCAATTGGAGGCTCCTCCCTGCGGTATGCACACCCTTCCTGACCACCTCCCTGGCTCACGACCTACCAATGCCACCCCGCTGTGTCCTGGTGCCTCTCTCTGCCCCCGCCACGGGGACTGGGGCCGGGGGGTGGGGGTCACCCTGCAAGAGCCTCCGGCATGGCAGGGCCCTGTGTGATTTCATCTCCCCTTCAGCGGTCCTATGGCCCAGGGTCCCAGCAGGGTCAGAAGCGACGGGGTCGGGAGGGTCACAAGGGTGGGCTTCCTGGCCTCAGGCTTACTGTGGAGAGCAAAGAAGCCTCCGCACGTCCCCCAACCTGGCCCCTCAACGTCCCAGGGGCCCGTTGCTGACCTCAGGCCAGTGGCTCGCTCATCAGGGAGGTGGGCAGAGCACTGGCCCCCACCGGGTAAGGTTTTTTCTTTTGAGGGTCAGAGACACAGGGAACACAGAGTGCTCACCTTGGGGGGAGCAGCCTGCGGAAAGAAAGCCAGTGCGCCTCTGCCCTCCCCCAGCCCACCCTGGAGCCTAGACGGCCAGCCCAGGTCCCTGCCACCGCCCTGTTCCGTGAGGCCTCGGCACAGTGCAGTCCGACACTGGCAACTCACCAGGGCTTCCGCGCTTGCCCCGGAGTGGGGGTGGCCCACCCACAGCGCCCACAGCCCATTGCACGGTGCAGTCCACACCACTGTTCCAGTCCAGGCACTGCTGGGCTGCTCCCGCAGCCTGGGCTGGCTGGAGAGGTGGGGCGGGCTGAGCGGGGCAGGGGGCCTTCCTCCGGGAGCTGGCTGCAGCTTCTCACTGGCTCGTCCCCAGGGCAGCAAGCCCCAAGCAGACCCAGCAGGCTTGGGGACAAAGTCAGTGGACCGTGGAGAAAGGCCCGCCACACCCACAGGCCCTGGGCCCCAGGGTTTGAGATCACAGAGAGCTTGCCAAGCACCGAGGTTGGCATGGGCCTGGGCGTGGTCGTGGCAGCCTACAGCCACCAGCTCGGACCCAGGCCTGGGTGTTCGGTGGTCCCCACAGTCGCACCCCGCTGGCCCTGTTCCCAGACTAGAGCCTCCAGCCGCAGCTCGCCCTGCCCGCAAGCTGCTGAGTGCAGGGCCCGCAGAGGGCGGGGTGCAGGGCCTTGGAGGTCCAAGAGGAAGCACTTGGGAGGCCGAGCCAGGCTCGGGTCGTTTCTGGAGAAATGATATGCAGGTGACAAGAGTGTCTGTCATACTGGGCCCTGCCGCACAAAAGCACATATGTCCCCTCTGGTACATGTGGACACAGACACACAACACGCGTGCACACGTGTGCACACCGCCCGGGGTCTGCAGAGCGGGGCAAGCAGGGTGGGCTGCACTGGGCTGCCGCAGGCCTTGTGAGGGAGTGTCCCCCAGCCTCTACTCCCCACTCCTCCCCAACAGCCACAGTGTCTCCACCAGCCGTTCCCCAGAGGCTAATGGACTCCTCGCAGCCGGTCGGGCGCCCAGGGTGGCAGATGCGGGGGCGGGGACAAGGTGACACGGGGCCAGCGATTTGGGAAGACAGTTGGCCGTTGGGAGGACGGTGCCATCAGGGACGCCAGATGGCAGCACTGGTGGGCGAGGTGCGGCAGAGATAAACACCGCGGACCCGCCTCGAGCAGCAGGCTCTGAGGGCAGAGGGGGCCACGCGCGAAAGAAATGGAATGAAGGCTGCCCGCACCCCCACGGTCTCTCGGCTCCAGCAAACTCCTCGGCTATACGACCGAGACCCATGGCACCGCCGTCCATGAAACCCCTGCCCAGGGGACCTGGAGCCACGGATCCACTTTTGCTAAGAGGGGCTCACGGCCACGCCCACAGAGAGGTCAGCAGGGAGCTCTGCCCGTTCGCAGGCCCCGCCCCCTCCCTGACCCCTACCCCGCCCCACACGCCCATCCTCAGGCTCGCTGGGTCACTTGTGGAGACCGACGGCCCCTGAGATGGCCACAGCTTGGGGTGCCCTGCCAGGGGCCAGTCCCTGCACCCAAGGCGTTTCCCAGGCGACCCGGAGCTCCTCCCCAAGCCCGCGAGGAAGGTGTTGTCACCTTGCCCACAGTCACACAGCACAGAGCAGAGACCTGCCCTCGGCACCCCCTCCTCCAAACCGGGAGCAAGCAGAGCAGATGGGGGACTCTGAGAAAGGAGCCTGTGGACACAGACACCCCCAGGGACAAAACCACCTTCAAATGGCTCAGAACAGTCACCTGGGGGCCATGGGCCTCCCTCTACCGCTGCCTCAACCTGTAACTCACTCCACGATGGGAGCCTTCCAGCAGGACGGAGGGCCTCAGGGGCCCTTTGCCCAGGGAGTTAGCTAGACAGCATCCTGCTGAGCCGGCCTTGCTGTCCGATGACGGCCTTGCCGGGTGCAGCCCAATGCAGGACCAGCCACCAGCCCATCCGGGGGCTGGGAGAGTATTTACCCCTCCCCGTACACATGGGGAAACAGGGACAGTTCACCAGGGAAGAGTCTGGTGCTGGCCTTTCAGCAGCACCGGAGCCCGGACGCAGCGCGGCCCCAGGGGCAGCCTGGCTTTGCCCCCGAGGAGCCCCCAAGTCCTCAGAGGGAGCCCCCAGACGGGAAGACCCCTCCTCAGGAAGGCAGGACAGAGAAGGACGGCTACCCTGTCCTCAGCCACGTCCGTGGAGGAGTAAAGGCTATTGGTTCCCAGTCTGTCTGTGCCTCCACATTCCCTTCCCCCAAGGGCCCAGGGCAGGCCAGGCGGGGCTCACGTAGGGCCCCCCAGGGTACTCACCGGCTGGCAGGCCCCAGGCCTCTCTGTCTGTGGGGAGGGTGCCAGGCAGCGGCTGTGGCTCCAAGGCCCGGGACACCCACACCTCCAGGTGCACGGAGGTCGGGCAGGAGCCTGGGAGACCCGCCCTGATGTTGCCAGAGAAACCCAGGCGTCCATCCACGTAGGCTCCTCCTCCAGGCTGCCTTCCGGGAACCTGGGGGTGGGCGGGGCGCGGGGCCTCACCTGCACATCCAGCCCACTTGGGCAGGGGACACACACCTGGGGTGCTCGACCCCACGGGGCCCCATGGCGGTGGGGGCAGGGCAGGAGGCAGGTACGCACTGGCAGGGAGGGGGGATCTCCAGTGCAGTCCAGAGCCGCTCCCCGTCAGCCCTCCACCCCTGCTCTCTTCCCCTTTCTGCCCCCCAGGGACCTCCAGCAGCCACCCAGGGCTCTGGCAGTGCCATCTGGCAGCTAGGAGCCAGGGGGCCTGGGGGCAGACAGGGCCACCTGGCCCTTCAGAAGCACAGAGTCAGGAGGACGCCTGAGACCCTTCCCGGCTTCGAGACAGTGGGGAGGTGCCCAGCAGGGGATAGCGGGAGGAGGCAGGCTGCAGAGCCGCCGGGAAGTCAGTTACCAAACTCAAAACCCGAGTGTCTCCTGCCTCCTTGGAGTTGGTGTGGCTCAGGGAGGCCCCCAGGGTGCTCACCTTGGCAGCGGGGGGACAGGACAGTCTCAGGGGACCCGGCAGTGTGTTCTGTGCCTGGACCTGGGTGTGGGTCCTGGGGTTTGGTTGTTTGGCTGAGATCTGTGCCCGCACCCACGGTCCTTACGTGAGGTTTTCAGCTGCAGGTGCGGGTCAGCGTGGCGAAGGCTGTGCTGCCCACACCCCTGCCCGGCTCCCAGCTCGCACCTGCAGGGGCCTGGGGAGCCTGGGAGTCCCGGGGGCAGGCAGCCTGCCAGATGGAAACCAGGCCCCCCCCCACCCCCGTGCAGCTGACGTGGTGCCTTCTGTCTGCCCGACCCTTGCTGTCCCTACCACCCCCTACCCCCAGAAGCTAGGTCATTCCCTCCCAAAAAACTCTAGTAAAAGTCTCTTGCCAAAAGATTCCTCTTGGTGTTTAGGAAATTTGGGTTTGGGGGCAGAGAAACTCAGAGAAGCCTGGTCTCTTAGATACTCAGGGGTACACCTGCCCCCCGGGAGCAGAATGAGGACAGCAGCCCCTTGGCCCTGGGGAGTTGCTGGGCACTGTCCTAAAAAATCCAGGCACTTGGCAAGGCTGCCTTGGCCCAGAGCTGGGCCTCTAAGCAAGACCGTGCTGGAGGCAGCTGCATCCCGGGGCCCGAGGGTCAGCCGGGGTACGTCCCCGCCGTCCCGACCAAGTTCTGCACTCTGGCTGGGCCAGAGATATCTGGCCCCCAGAGCTGGGCGGTGGGTACCAGCATGGGCACACGCACAGGCTGACTTCGTCCGTTGATGTCGGAGAACAGGGGACGCCTACCTGGCCTGAGGAGGCCGAGTTTTGTCACATGGCCGAGCTGACAAAGATTCTTCTGAAATAGAAGTCCTCGTGTGCAGCTGGCCCCGAGCCCAGTGCCGGGCCTGACGCTGAGCACGGCCATCGCGAGCTGAGTCTGGCCAGGCCACCCAGGCACGAGGCCCAGTGGCCCCACGCGGCCCACGTGAGACGGAAGAGGCTCAGGCAGGCTCGTGCTTGGGCCTGGGCCCCAGGGCCCCCCTGCCGCGACGCACAGCCCGCAGCCTGGCCCCTGGCTGCAGAGGGGAGCTGGCACGGCCAGGCAACCGAAGGGGGAAGGTGTGCCGAGCTTGGTCGCTGGGTGGGCCGCTGGGTGTCAGGCAGAAGCTGGTACTGGCGGCATGTCACTCTCCTTCTGGGAGGGGACAGGGCCAAAGGCCGTTCAGACAGGATGGTCTCCCGGTGGAGAGCTTTGCACCTGGTCCCCGTTTGTGTGGAACAGAGTCGGCCGGGAGGGCAGTAATGGGTGGCCTTGGGTGGGGACATGACCCTAAAAAGGAAAGGAGTGAACCGTGCAGGAAAGGAAATCTGGGCGGAGGCCCATGCCGTGGGTACAACGTGCGAAAGTCTCCCTCTCCCTCAATTTCCTGCCCACCAGAGAGCACCCGCCGAGAAGCAACACGAAGCCGCTAAGACACGGCCCCTCCCTGACAGCTGGGGTCACCGGCTGCCTCAGTGCTGGCCTGATGGGCCGTGGCCACGTTGGCAGAGGGAGGCCAGTGTGGGCCCAGTGCTATGAGCTCTTAGGGACCGAGGTCGGTCCAGCCTCCCCCACCTCCAAATGCCCAGGCTGCCCACACCTGGGGTGGCACCGAGCCCCTGAGCTTGGACACCAGGGCCTCCAGGGTCCCCTTGCTCCGGGCCCCTCTCCTCAGCTTCCTTGTTCTGGAAGGGCAGTGGGGCCTGCCCACAGGTCGGGGGCCTCAGCCAGCACCACGCCCTGGCGTTACAGGATCGTCTGACCCTTCAGTGTGGGGTCCCCGTGACACTGGCCCCACTTCGTCAGAGCGGGTGGGGGGTCCCCGCTGTGGACACTCTGCCACCGCAAGGGAGAGCACAGCCGAAGAGTCTGTGGGGCCAGACCCCGCGAGGGCAGGGCGCCTCGCCCAGGATCTCCTCATGGGGCTGCGTCCCCAGTAGGAAGGACAGCTGGGCCTGGGGACAGAGGGATGGGATCGAGGTCTCCCTCCACCAGGGCCCTGCAGGCCTGGCCACGCGGCAGTCTTCCCTGCCATCCGACAGGTGCGGACCCCTGATGTGCGTCCTGCCCCCCAGCTCGGCCTTGGCCTCCGGGTCCGGAGAACACGACCTGCAACAGGTGGGGCCAAGATCAAACCGGTCACTCTGAGGGACGGGCGGGCTGTGCACTCGAAAACTTTGGGGCCGGCCAGACCCTGAGAAGACCCCTCCATTCTCCTGCTTGGGGGTGGAGGTGGAAGGAGGGGGCTCTGTAAGCACCCCCACTCCCTGGCTCTCTGCCTCCGCAGGGTGGGAGCCCTCGGTCCAGACCTCCAGCTGTGGGCGGTCACCTCCGGAATCCAGCCCCCCCTTCTCCATGACACCTGAGGCCCAGCCCCCAGCTGCTTCCCTCCCCTCTCCTGTCTTCTGGGTTGTTTTTTTTTTTTAAGATTTTATTTATTTATTCGACAGAGATAGAGACAGCCAGCGAGAGAGGGAACACAAGCAGGGGGAGTGGGAGAGGAAGAAGCAGGCTCACAGCAGAAGAGCCTGATGTGGGGCTCGATCCCATAACGCCGGGATCACGCCCTGAGCCGAAGGCAGACGCTTAACCGCTGTGCCACCCAGGCGCCCCTGTCTTCTGGGTTTTTACGAGCTTATAACTTAACAAAGAAACTCATTACTGTCATCTCACTGGGGCTTCCAAGGGGATCAAAAGTAGATGTGTGTGGTTGGTTTGTCCCCAGTGGGTCCTCTCCCTAATTTCCCAATCGGCCTGGCTCTGAGCTCTGACCAGTCCTGCAGGGAGAAGGAGGGACCCTGGGAGCCTGGGGTTGTGTGTCTGCGGAGGGAGGCCGAGGACCTGTCTCTCCTTCCTTCCTTCTGCTTCCCTTCTCGCTTGCTCCGGGACAGACATTCTTTCAGGAAATGTCCATGTTCCCATCTCGGGGGGTTTGCAGTTTGGAGGACCAGAGTGGTAGGATTCCAGATGCTTTGGGACTGGGGAGTCCCTAGGGCCTCTAGTGGATGTCTGCTGTGCTATGCTAAGGGGCTGCCCCCCGCCCCCCACCGTGTGCTTCAATCATTGCCCCTGGATGGAGTAGGGCCACAAATGCAGGGGCCCCACACCAAGGGGAACCTGAAAACCATGCACAGGACCCCGGGGGCCCGGCTTCTCCGCACCCCTCCCTCTCCCACAGGTTCGGCTGCATGATTTGGAAATTAGGAAAAGGACCCACTGTCCTTTCCCAGGGCAACGGGGAAGAATCAAGCTATGAAAAGAACCCCACCCTGAGGCCACAGAGGGCTGGAGAGGAGGCAGCCTGGCTGAGCTTCCGGCAGAACCCGTGGGAGAAGAGGCCCTGAGGATGCAGGGTTTCCATGGCAACCGTAGCTGCCTGGGCTGGGAACCACTGGGCAGAGGCTCAGGGAACAGACCCCATGTGGGCGAGGGTGAGGGTCAGGTGGGGGCCGGCAGGAGGTGTGGTCCCCCTCTCCTGCTTTCCTTGGGCTTCCTCTCTGCAGCTGGACAGACGGCCAGACATTGCAGGGGGACCACACTGAGGCAGGCAGCTCCTCTTGGCTGCTGTCCTGGCGACCTGTGGCAAGTCCGGGCCAGGTCTTCCCGGCACAGAGAAGGGGCGCTCGGTGCTTGGTCCACCGTGTCCCGGAGAGCTGGCTGCCTCCTTGCTCGGCCCCAAGTCCTATGCCCCCCATAGCTTCCCACCCTGCTTCCTTGTGCCAGGCGAACCTCCCATGGCATCCTGCCCGCTGCCTTCCCTGGGCCCCCATCCTCACTGTGTAGTGGCCACGGGCCCCCTGAGCACCCCTCTGTTCTCCCCACCTACCCCGTGCCGCTGGAACACGCCCCTCCAGCCTGCCTGGCCGCCCAAGGTGTAGGTGGGGGTGACCGCGTGTGAGAGCAGAGGAAGGGCAGAAACTGGGGTCCTTCTTCCTTGACACCTGGCAGTAGGTGGGGCCTTCAGGGAGCCTGGCTTCCACAGAGGCCGGTGCAAGTGTGTGGGGGGGGCTCCCGCAGGGGCGAGGGGGTCCCACGGGACCAGGCTTCCTCCTGGCTCTATGACCACACCCCAGATGTGGCAGGTGCCACCCAGGTGGTGGGCACCCAGCACTCGAGGGCCAAGGCTGGGGGAGTGAGGAAGGGCAGGGAAGGGGAGGTGGGTACTCAGGTTGGAGGCCCCTCCTGCAGGGCCCAGGGCCCTGGGGATTCCTCCATTCCAGCCACTTCAGGTCCCCAGCTAGCAGGCCGGCCCAGTCCCTCAGTCTGGTGGCCTCAGAGACACCCAGGCCCCCTCTGGTCTTGCTGCCAGATGGACCACCTGGGCCAGAGAAGCAGGCAAACTAGCTCATGGGCCCCACACACAAGGTCTGTGCCGAGGTGGGCCCTGCATCTGCCCCGACCTCCGGGCCGGGCAGTAGGGGTCAGGCCAGGGCATGGGACGGAAGGTGCAGGGGCACGTTTCCCGGTGACAGCTGTCCCTTGCAGAGCGTGTGATGTGTTCTAGGCCCGTGCCAAGGGCTTCCCTGGCCGTGCTTTATTCTCCAGCCTTCCGTCTGAGGAGGAGAGAGACCCAGGGAAGGGCTTGTGAGTAGCTGAGCTGAGCCTGGGCCTGCTTCCTGGCTTGTCCCCTGCTCTGGGGGCGACAAGGGCACGGGCCTGCAGCCTCCCAAGCTCCATGCTGTCCCTGCATTCTAGACAGGCAGGGTCCCCGCTGACAGATGCTTTCTCACCGACCCAGGAACATTTGTGTGGCCGCTTTGTTCAAGAGCCGCAGGAAACCAGCAGCTCCCTCCCCCGGGGAGCCCAGGGGCTCTGCTTCCGTGGGACAAGAGGGGAACAAGGGAGCAGCAGAGTGTCCACCAGCGAGGGCCTGGTCAAGGAGCAGCGGCACATCCAGGATGAATGTCACGCGGCCCCACCCCAGTCGTGTCTGTGCAAACCTCTCTGTGACGCCTGGGTAGTGCTCGTGAGATGATGTCACGTGGCAGTAAGGCCACAAAACTACATGACCCGAGTCATGTAGCAACCATTCTAAGTAACCACAGGGAAGTGAGTGTAGCTGGGATCCCCAAAAGACACCCAGCTGGTGTAAATGTGACCCACTTTGGAAAAAAAGGTCTTTGCAGGTGTAATTAAGTGAGACCGTCCTGGGGCCGGGGGCACTGCCTCCAATGGCCAGTCCGTCCAGAGAAGGGGACAGGGCTGTTGAGGACGGATAGGAGGTGGAGGGGTGCCTGGAGCCCCAGCACTGGGATGGGCCAGAGGAAGGGAGGCCCCGAGACAGCTTGGTTCTGTCGGCCCCCAGAACTGGGAGAGAAGGACGTTCTCCTCCCAAGCCGCCCAGGGTGTGCTCGTTTGTACGGTGGTTCCAGGAGACAGCACAGAGGGCCCCACCCCATCGCGTGTTCGGTGGGCGCTCACAGCACCTCACTCGCTGTCCTCCCACGCTCACCATCCCCACGGCCCCGGGATAAGTGCCAGAGAGTCAGGGAGCTTGGCCAAGGTCTCGGGGCGGAAGGGCTGGGGGTGGCTTTTAACCCCGGTGGCACTCCTGGAATGGGGAGCTGTGGGCAAAGAACCCCTAAAAGGGAAAAATCCACTGCCTCTTCTGCTTGCCCTCGGGGGCTTCCTCAGATCGGTTTGGGGCAGGAGGTTTGCTTTCCTCATTCTGTCCGGTTTAGGCCCCTGTTTAGACTCCCCCTCCCCACACACACCAGTGCGGGAACCCGGAGCCCCAGACTCCCCCCTGTAAGCATCAGGCCTCCCTCACTCTCCATCTCTCTGTCCTGTGTCTCTGTGTCTCCCTATCTCTCTCTGTCACCCTCTGCCGGGCCGGGGCATGGGCGCAGAGAGGCAGGGGCAGGGGCAGGGTTTCTGTCACTGAAGCGAGGCTGAGCCCGCACAGACCCACCTGCCACAGGCAAGCCCGTGAGTCCTGCCTCACGCGGCTCCGGGGGTGTGAGCAGCCAGCAGCTGCCAGCCGGGGCCACAGGAATGCCAGGTGGCCAGGTGTTGTGGAAGCCGTGGGTGGTGCATGGCCTCCCTCAGACCTCCAGCTATTTCCTGGGCACGCGGTCTCCTGGGGAGGTACTCAGCCCCGTGGGCGGGCAGCCCGTTTCCTGCTGGCTCCCCAGGGCTCCTGCCTGAGGACCCACCCACCTGCCCAGCGGACCCTACTCTCCGAGGACTTAGGAGGGGCCTGAGGAGAGAGGAAACGGCCGCGGGGTGACCCATGGGGGCCTCGGGGGCCATGGGGGAGGGCACTCGCCCGGCATCCACATAGGAGAGTAAGCTCCTTCTCAGGGTAATGAGATCATCGGGACACAGTAGACCTGAGTGGTCTTACTTAAGCGCGTGTGTGCACGGGCACGTGTGTGTGTGTGTGTGTGTGTGTGTGTGTGTGTGTGTGTGT
>NW_024424119.1:59104242-59113384 GCF_017311325.1 Ursus maritimus
GTGTGTGTGTGTGTGTGTGTGTGTGTGTGTGTGTGTGTGTGTCTCCCTCTTTCGCTCTCTCTTCTCCTTGTCTACCTTGCCCTCTCCAGTTGGGAATCCATGGCAGAGGATGGCCAGGAGCCTTCGGGTCCCGCGTTGGGCTTGGCTGCCCTGCCAGCAGCTCTGGCCGTGCTCCCAGCCCCCCCTGGGCCATGCAGGAGCAGCCTTGCCGCAGAGACGGGCGCGAAGGAAGGCAGGTCTGGGAGGCCGCAGGCTAGGAGCAGCCGTGCCGGCCACTGGGACATCCCCATCTACCCCCCGCCTAAGAACACACCCGGGGGGCCTCGGTGGTGGCACACCCTGCTGAAGGCTGTGTGCCCATCCGTTCTGCCTAGGATGGCTGTGGGCAGCCTGGACGCCTTCCTCCAGCCTGGCCTTCATCCTGGGCCCATGGGGAGCTTGGAGAGCCCACCAGGTCTCCCTACTCCCAGAGGCTCAGAAAGAACCCTGCAACCATCCACTGTCATCTCCCACCAGGCGTGTCCAGGGGGCAGGTCCGGGGGCAGATCCAGAAAGGGGCAAGGCAGGAAACCGGGGCTTGACGTCAGCTCCCCTGCAGCCCGGTGTGGAGACCTGGGACGGCACGGCTCTGTGTGCTTCCCTGTACAACAGGAGAGGCGTGCCGACGAGGCGGGTGCCAGGAAAGCTGAGCGGTGAAGGGCAGGCGCGTGGCAGGTGCCCTCGGGTGAAGGTGGTGCTGATGCTGACGCGCCGACAGCAAAGCCTGGGCCCTCCAAATGCCACGTGTGGGCTCTCAAGGGGGGCTGCCCCCCAGACGTGGTCCAGCATTACTGTGTGTGCCTACCCATCGCATTCCGTCCAAGGACGTGTCTGGACAGGAAATCACTCTTCTTCCCTCTAATGCTCCTTTGGGAACGAGGCCCGTTAGGGATGGATGGTTGGAGGGGGTGTGCTTGCGGCCTCCCGTGGGAGCACTCTGTCCGGCTGGTGCACTGAGCATCAGGAAGCGGGGAGGCACTTAAAGGCAGAATGTAAAGGGAGGCTGGGGAGGGGGAGCAGAGCAAACGCAGGAAGGCCAAGCACAGCACCAGGGGGAGGTCGGTGGTGATGGAAGGCTGGTGCCCTCCAGGAGCTCCTCCTGGCCCTGACCTGTCACCAAGGAGCCCCCTGCTCCCCGTGGACCAGTGATGTGCTCCTCACAGGTGGGGGACCATGTAGGCAATGCATGGACGTGTCGCCTGATGTCAGTCCTCATCACGTTCCACCTCCCTGCACGCCTCTCTGGGCAGGAGAGAGTTGGGTCTCGACAGGGGAGACACACCGCCATCAGCGCTGCAGGGGCTGTCCCGACCAGCCAGGACCCTGGACCACCATCAGGGCCCAGTGGGGACCGAGCACAACTGCCCAGGACAGGTGGCCCCAGTGCTGGCGCTCCCTAGGCTCTTACGTGTACCAGCAACGGTGACTAGCAGCGTCCAGACCCCACGAGCCTTCCTGGGCCCTCAGGACCGAGCCACTGAACCTATTCACGCGTGGCAGAGCTGAGGCTCAGAGAGGGAGAGCAGCTTGTGGCAGGTGACCTGGTGGCGGGGGGGGGGGCAGTCCCACCTGTCCTGTCAGCCTGAACCGTTGGCCAGCTCTCCTCCACACGGCACCTCCAGAGGGCTCCAGCCCCCCCCCCGAGAAGCTCTGATATAAAGCGGACAGTCTTCCAGCCCAGGGACCCCGACTTCCCAGTCTGCCTGTTTCCAGGAAGGAAAACAAGATGTTTTCCCTGCAGTGACCGCTATGGGGCCACACATTTTCCCCTGATTCTGCCATTCACATCACATCACTATGAGGGCCTTCTTAGCAGCAGTCCCTTGGCCTCAGACCCAGGGGAGCCATAGGGGCCAGCAGCACTGGCCTCCTGGGGACTCTGAGCTCAGGTCTGGCAGATGTGGGGCCCCAGGCTTACAGTGATGTCAGTTCAGGACGCACCCCAAGGACGCAGGCCTGGGGCTGTGGCAGATAAGGGTGGGAGCCCCGCCCGCGGCCCCTCCCCGCCCCCGGCCAGCAGCACGGCCACAGCAGGGAGCAAGGCCTTGCCCAGCTCCTGTGGTCGTGGGGGAGGACGCGTAGGACGAGCAGCCAGGCCGCCAGCACTTTTGGGTGCAGATGGTTCTCATTCCCGTGGCCTCTCTTCCGTAGGAAAAACAAACTAGCCCCGGGCCAACGGCCCGTTTTTATCTTCTGTTTGTTTTTGTTGCCATTTGCCTTTGCCTGTGGGCTGCATTCTGCTGAGGGTCCAGTGGAGGCCCTGGCATTTCCCTGACCTTGGGCAGCTCTCCTGGGAAAGTAGCCCACTTCCTGCTCCCAGAGTCGTCGCTGTCCTGTTGGGCCTCCGTGACTTTTCCGGGGTTTGGAGTCCTCTGGCTGCATCAGGAAGGCTGGGACTGAGAACCACAGGACAGAACCAGGTGAGACCCAGGTGTGCCCTGCCCCCCACAGGCAGGCAGGCAGGACTGCCTGGGGAAAGGCCAGCGGGCCCTGCAGAGCCCTGAGTGGGTGGCTGAGAGGCCACAGGGCAAGGTCTCAGCAGGCAGGGCACCCAGGCATTCACAGAGGAGGGGAGTTCCGGGGCTGGCATATGCGAGGGCAGTGGGAGTGGGGGGCGTGGGCAGTGTCCTTCCAGGTTTTCAGAGTCATCCACATTTCCCAAATAAGACCAAGGTTGGGAGGGTGAGGTGGTGAGCCCTGGTTTCAGGGGTGAGAAGCAGCAGGGTGGGGGGCTCCCCAAGCCAGGCCGCACAGGTCCGGTAAGTGCAGATCCCCCGGCCCCCACACCAGGGAGGGCACGGAGGGGGGGCACAGGACAGTGTTGGCCGTCAGGCTCCCCTGTCTCTGAAGTCGGCAGAGGGCATCCCCCATGGCCAGCACCCCACTGCCAGGCTGAGGAAGGGGATGGGCATGCTGGGGCTGCAGATGAGGAAGGCGGGGGACCACCAAGGAGGGACTGGCCAACCGCCAAATAAAGGCAAGGAGGCCTCAAAGGCCTCAAAGGGCCCCTGGCCTGCGATGCGGAGGCCGGCAGGGCTGCTCTGCCACCAAGGCGCCTCGCGGGTCCCACAACCCCGGGGGCCCAGAGGCCAAGCCATCGCCAGGCCCCTGCCCTCATGCGCCTTCGCCCCCGGAGCCGGGGAGGGGGAGCTGGGGGTTAGGGGGCGCGCTGGCTCAGAGGCCCCGCCCCCCTCCCCGGGGCCCGCGCGCATGGGGGAGGACCCGCGGCTCCGTCCGCGCCCCCTCCCCGCGCGCGGGCGGCGGTGACATCACGGACACGGCGGGAGGGGCGGCGCCCCGCGCGCATCACTTCCTCGGCGCCTCCCGCGGGCGGGCGGACGGACCGACGGACCGAAGGACTGACGGTGGGCGGCGGACGGCGGACGGCGGATAGGCACAGGGCGGCGTGAGCGGGCGGGGGGTGTGCGCCCCCGGTCCTCGGCTACCCCGGCCCCATGGCCGGCCCGGCCCCGCCCGCCGCCGACGAGCTGCCCGGCCCGGCCCGGCGCCTCTACTCCAGGTAGGCTGGGCGGACCGGCGGGGGCCTGCGGGGACGTGCGGGGACAGGAGGGACGCGCGGGGACCCGCGGCCAGAGGCGGGAGGCCCGGAACAAAGGCTGCGGCGGGCGCGCAACGTGGCGGGGACGCGCCCTCCCTGCGGGCTGGCGGCGGTGGAGGCGCGGGGGAGGAGGGGGTGCTGGAGTGGGGGGGCGCCCAGGGTGGCGGGTGCTGGGGTGGGGGGCGCCCGGGGTGGGGGAGGGGATGCAGAGGAAGGGGGCGCCCCTGGTGGCGGTTGCGGGGGAAGAGGGGGCGCAGGGGTGGGGGAGGACATGCAGGGATAGGGGGGTGTGGAGGGTGGGGGCCCTAGGCTTCCCGCTGCTTGTGCTCTTCTGAGTCCAGGATTAGCGGGTGGCTGGATGGTCGGCTGGGATGGACTGCTGCTTGCTGGACCCCCCTCAGCCCCCCTCCACTGCTCTGGGACAGGGTGAGGGAGACCTACAGCTTCACCAGCTGCGCTCCTGACAGCTGGGCCCCCTGGCACAGCAGGTGTGTGGAGGGGAGCTCACTCCCAAGCCTGGCACCACCTCCTCGCTGCCAGGGTCTGGGTTCTCAGGAGGCAGCATGGCTGAAGGGACCAGGCTTCCTCATGGGTGGGGACCTGTCCCCCATGGACCCACCATGAATCTGGGGTTCAGGGACTGCAGGCTCGAATCCAGGCTGCAGAGCCAGCCGGCCAGGTGGGGTGTGTGCCTGCCTGAAAAGGCACCTGCCTCCGGGCAGATTCACGGGTGATACCGGCGGGCTGTGCTTCGTCAGGGATGACACCGGCACAGCACGCCTGCGTGCCGACTCCGGGCGTGTCCAGGGTGTCCTGCACGCTGATGCCAGGTGCCTGAGCTGGGTGAGCACAGGGTCCTCCCAGGGAAATGGACTCTGCCAGGGATGCCAGGGAACCAATACAGTCAGCACGAGTACTGGGCAGGGGCTGGCCTGGCTGCCTCCAGGGCTCCTGACAGGTCCCCAGCTTGGACCGACATCATTCCTAGGACCTGGCTGCTGAGCCTTCGAGGGGCCTAGCCTTGCCCCAAGAGGATCTCCAGCCCTGGCTGGGCAGCGCTTCGGCGGCAAACCTCTGTAGCCACCCCGCCCCCCCCCGCCCTACACCGCCACCCCACCTGCCGAACGAGGCCCTGGTGGCTAGTGAAAAGAAGGCCTTGCCACTCCTCCCACCTTGGTCCCTATGCCACTGGTCAGAGACACAGCCCCCATTGTGTGGTCCCAGGATTGAGTGCTGAGCCCCCCGGCCTGGCTCCTGGGCCCCATGTAGGGGGAGGGGTGTGCGGGTGGGTTTGCTGGCAGCTGACGCTGGAGGCCCGCCCTAGAGGATTCCCTCCACAGCACCCCGGTGGGAAGGTCAGGAGTTGATTGGGTAGTTACGGGCTTCTACCCTGGGAGACCCTGCACAGCTGAGCGTGGGGTCCCTATCGTGCTAGTCCACATCCACAGTCTCGACTTGGGAGTGTGGGGTCCAGCACTAACACGCCAGACAGGACCCTGGCCTGGGGGAGCTGGCCTTGGCAGGGACTGAGCTCAGACGGGATGCTGGGAGAGGCCCTGAGCCCAGCCTGGCATCCTTGCAAGCTGAGAGCTGAGTTCAGCTCGAAGGGGCAAGCCCAGCACAGATTAGGGGTGTGCAGCCCCAAGCCCTCCTGAGGGCCTGTGAGGACACCCCTGGGGGGCTTGCGTGGCCACGGCCAGGTGTGGGCAGGGCAGTTCAGTGCTGGCTTTTGGAGGCTGGCAGGCCGGGGTGGGAGTCGGGGAGCCGTGTGTGGGAGCATCCTGGACGGGTGGGGGCTGTTAGCCGGAGAGGAGGGAACCACTGTCTCGGACCCAACACCCTTGGGCCACAGTGGCTCGGGGTGAAGGAAGGCGTCAGAAGGTCGTCCACCCCCTTGACACTCGGGCCAGGGAAGCCCACCTGGGGCAGGGCTGAGGCGTGCAGGCGGCCCAGCACGTGGGTGCCTCATGACAGGGTCCTTTTGGTCTGACCGCTCTGCAGGTGGTGGTTTGGGGGGACCTCTGGGCCAGGCCTAGCCCACCCCCAGTGGCTCCCTTCCCATACCAAATTCCTGCCTAGTGACTGGGGGACACGGGCTTGGAACGCACACTGAGAGGGGCCTGAACTGCATGTGCCTGTAGGCCCGGCAGGTCCCCAGATGAGGCCTTTGGGGAGGGGACTGGGTCGGGGGGCAGAGGGAGATGGGGGCAGTGGTGCTCAGAACTCTGCTCTACTGTGTCTGGGCCTCTCACCAGGAGCAGGGTTTTGGGAGGGAGGGGCCCATGGGCCCAGGGGAGGAGGGTTCAGGGGACAGGCAGGTGGCCAAGAGGTCGCCAAAAGTGGGGAGGCCCTGGGTGGTCCTCTGCCCGTCCCCTTCAGGCCAGCAGCTGAGTGCTTCCAGAAGTGGGAAGGGGAGTGAGTGGTGAGCTCCCCCACCGTGGGGTGACCTCTGACAGGTGTGTCCCAAACATAAGGCGGCCAGACAGGGGCACCCTTAGGAGCGGGACGGTGTGCCCTGCCGTCTACCTGTCCCCATGCGGCTGCTTCCACCGTATCCCCAGGCACCGGCCCTGGCAGGGCGTCTGGGGAGTAATGGCCTGGCCCCAGGGCTCCTTAGAAACACAGCCCCCAGGTGCTTTCCCAGGCCGGGTGACACACACGTCCCTCCACCAGCAATTCCTGTTCCCACCATGCTCCCTGCCCTGTGCTGTCCTGAAGTCTCCACGTGGAAGGGAGGCAGGATGGCTCTGCTTTGGGGGCAGTGGGGTGAGGTCAGCAGGGGCCCCGGAGCATCTGCTCGGTGGTCCAGACTGGGGGTGACATCCCTGGAGAGGGAAGACAGTGCCTGCATTTAGCAGAGAATGGGGCGAAGGGGGACACAGCCCCCAGTTAACCATGTGGAGTGGGAGTTCGGGGCCTGGCTTGGAGCCCATGGTGGTCAGCGCTGGCGGACTCCATAGGGGCTGGTGGGGCAGGTGGGGGCAGGGTCCTGATGCAGAGCAGGGCAGTTCAGTCCAAGTGAGGCTGGGCTGATGGCTTCTCCTGGGATGCTGTGTTGGATGCCAAGGCCGGGCTGGAAGGGTGTGGGCATGATGCGGTGGCCAGAATAGTAAGGCCGGCCACTTGGGAGTCGATAACCGTTTTATTAACCGGTAAGCCTGTGGGCAGGCGGTAGGAGCTTGGCAGACAGTATCCTGCCTCCTGGCCACTGTGGTCTGGCCACTGGGAAAGCTGACCTGGTGGGCCCTTGCAAGGAAGGGTACGTTGGGCTGTCCCAGCAGAGGTGTGGGGTCTGAGCTCTCCTGGGAAGGTGGTGACTACAGGTCAACGAGGAAGCATCCATTCAGCCTGGATGACACGTCCCAGGTGTAAGGCCGCCCCTCCCAGGGTAAGGGTGTTGAGGTTGCCGGGGAGCTGAGACCACAGCCCTGGGGGCCCTGCGAACTCTGGCCAGCCCAGCCCAGAGCCCCAGGGGGTCTTGTGCCCTGAGGGTGGGGCTCTTGGTGGCCCGTGGGGTGGATAGGCCCCCAGACAGTCCTGCAGGGTGGACGTGTGGCTAGTGGGCCGCAAGGCCAGCTCCACTGGCACTGGGGTGGGTAGCCCAGGGCGGCTGCAGACCGGTCCGTCCCCGGTGTACGTGGGCACATGCCGGTGACAGGGCAAATACCCACAGGCCTGCAGAGGTGGTGTCGGGGGACTGGAACGGCCGCAGGCTCTGGAATCTTCTTCACTGAGTAGGGAAGTGGGCCTGGTCAGGCTGGGTGGGTCTCAGGGAAGACAGGAGAGGGTAGCCTGCCGTTCAGGCAGGCCCTGGGAGGCAAAGTAGGGGGTCTGGGGTTGATCTGAGGGTGCAGGGTTTGGGGTGTCCAGTGTGTTAATAGGAGCGGATAAAAAGAAGGTGACCCAGGCCCGCCCTGTGCCTCTCAGCTGAGCTGTCCTGAGGGGTGGACAGGGGGCATTGGCAGAAGCCTCAGGGTAGGCAGGAGGGTACTTGGGCTGGACTCTCTGGGGAGCAGGGCCTGGTGCGGCAGGCAGCCTGGGACCAGATCCCTCCACCTCTGTCCTCACCTGCCCGGCCCCTCCCAAGACTCAGTCCTGCCAGACCCCTGCCCCCAGAGTGGGCAGGGCCTCCAGGGCTGATGCTGGCCTTGATGTCCTATATCTGGGATGGCCTTTGCCCTGGGCCTCCCACCCTCCCTCTTGCTCTCGGGTTCCTCCGTCTGCTCCGACTTCAGGTAGTTTCAGGGTCGGAGGGAACCCCAGAGCTGCACCCTCTTCCTCTTGCAGAGATGCACAGCCTTGCAGCCCTCTGCCACCCCAGTGCCCATTGCTGAGCTGGACAAGCGGCCTGGCAGTTCCCCCCCCCCAACCCGGGGCCCTGCCCTCCCTGCTGACAATGCTGATCCCCGGCTCTGAGCTGCCTTGATCCCTTGATCCACCTCAGTCCCCGGAAGCCCTGGACAGCCTGCCCGAGGACCTGGGGTCTCTTGGCACCTAGGACGCCAGAGCCTTTGGCCCACCACTCTGGGGTGGGCGAAGGCGGGGGAAGAATGAGGCCGGTGCCTCCCCAGGACCAGCAGCCGAGGCAGGGCAGGTGTTGGGCAGCCAGGAGGGAGGCCTGGAGCCCCGCCATGCCGGCCGCCTCCGCAGAGGGCCAGCCTGCAGCCCTGAGCTTGGCGGAGAAGGCCGTGTGCAAGGTGGTGTATGGCGCCCCCCGCCCCCGCCCCCTGCTGCTGCCCGTGGGCCTGGAGCTGTGGCTGTACGTGCAGAAGATGCGCGACTTGCAAAGGAAGAGGTGCGGCGGGCACCCGGGCAGCTGGGGGGCGACGGGGGAGGGGGCCGGAGGTCAAGGTGCCCCAGGAGGTTCTCGGGCTAAGGAGAGGGGTGGGACGCCCTGCTGCTGCCTCTCCGGGGGCCTCCTCACATTCCTGGCGCCTGTGTCAGACCCGCTGTCTGTGACTCAGGATGGCTGCGCGGGACACCCCATCCGTGGACCCTCCGCCTCCTGTTCTTTGGGGCCCCAGGCCCTTCCCACACGGGACCCTCCTTCACCGCGATGTCTAGGCAGGAATGCAGGGCTGGGGGCGGCCACTCCCCCGTCGAATCTGTCAGAGCCAACAGGGCAAGCTGGGCTCCGGACACGGCAGCATCCCAGCCCCCAGCCCCCAGTCCCGCCAAGTCACCTGGGAGGGGAGGTTGGTCCACTGCGTCGGACGGCATGGTGCCCAGCCGGGCAAGGACGAGCAGGCCTTGATAAAGGAGTGCCGTGCGTGGCAGTGGCCACGGGGGTGCGCGGCTGGGGGTCTCCTGCAGTGTGGTGTCCGGATAGCCCTTCCCAGAGGGTGGTGGGTAGGAGGCCCGAGGCTCTGGCCCCCGGCTCTCGGATAGGCCCCCCAGGCTCCGCTCGAATCTGGAGCAGGCAGGGCGGTGCCGGGTCCCAGAGCCCACCCCTCCCTGGAGGAGTGACCCCAACGCTGGGGAGTCGAGGCCAGGTGAGGGGCACAGTGAAGGTGGGGTGCTTCCCCAGCGGAGAGCTCTGAGCCC